>NW_028262290.1:37995108-38301847 GCF_047370975.1 Nipponia nippon | reverse complement strand
TTAAGTGTGGATCTCTCCAGGATCCCAGAGCCAGGCCCTAAGCACACCGTTTCGGCAGGGGACCGTGCCAGGCCATGGGGCTGTGCCGCGCGCCAGCAGGACGGGGGACGGGGGAGCAAGCAGTGCAGACGCAGCGCAGCGCCCGGTTAGCAGGCTGCGAGGGGTCAGCCCCGCTCCTGGCCAGCCCTCGCTGCAGGGCTGAGTCACATCAACCCTCATTTGTCTCCGTTTCCCCTGGAAAACACTCCTGCGGGAGAAGTTTTGGAGGGCTGCATAGATGAGGTCTGGACAAAGCTTTGAGACTCAGCCCAGAGCGAGCGCCGCTCCGCACCAGTACCACCACCGCATTGCCTCTGGCTGCTGGAGCAGCTTTTCCCTGGGATGTGGTTTGGGGTGAGGGATTTCCTATTTTCTCCCGCTCACCCTGGAGGATTTCCCCCCAGTTCCTCCCGGGAAGTTTCTCCACAGGCACCACCAGCCACCTCCCCAGCGCCCCTGGGAGGGACCCGGCTTGGGCACCGCCGCCGGGCCGGGGGCAGCCAAAGCGGGGAGGACCCTGCCCTTTTTGGGGTGTGGGGAGGACGAGCAGAGCCAGAACGAAAAGACAAAAGAGGTCGGGGCACGGCTCCGGGAGAGCCTGCAGGGACGGGGAGGGGGGTCCCCGGGGCCAGGAGGGGAAAAAGATGGGGCAGGGAGGGGAAAAACATCCCCTGGGGTGATTTAGAGGTCCCAGCGGCTCTGGGTGTCCGCAGCCGGGGGTGCCCACCCCCCCCGCCCCGGTAGCGCTGAGGGAGGGGGAGCAGCCCTCAGGCAGCTAGGCAAGAAAGTCTATCCAGCCATGGTTACTTTGCAGCTTTTATTAAAAATATAAATATTAAACATTCTCTTACACAACAAAATCGACCGAGCGCTGAAAAGATGTTTTATTGTGAAAATGTTTACAGGAAAAAAGTGGCTTTAAAGTAGCTTACAGAGATTCCCCCTCCCACCTCCCTGCCCCCAGCAGAAAAGTTACCTGTCTTCTTGGCACCATTGCTTCCAATGCTCACAGATCCCTACGTAGCGATGGCACTAGAATAACTGGGAAATGGAGAAATAAATAAAGGTAGGGGAAGTTACGGACGACACTCGTGTTTCTGCACTTGGTACACGGTTGTGCATGCTAGTCAAGGGACAGAGGCTGTTCGGAGCACACCCTTCTAGGTTTAAAGCTATATAAAAATAAAGAGATGACATCAGAGCAGCACTATGGTACATCGGACGGTGTAATTATTCTTGTGCTAATTGCGGAATCTCTTTGGCAAGGCGGGGAGGGGCCGCTTCACTTCCCGATTATCTCCATCAGTTTCCTGTTGCTGTGAGCTTGCTG
This sequence comes from Nipponia nippon, assembly GCF_047370975.1. Classification (NCBI taxonomy): domain Eukaryota; kingdom Metazoa; phylum Chordata; class Aves; order Pelecaniformes; family Threskiornithidae; genus Nipponia; species Nipponia nippon. Next base: position 38,300,478 of record NW_028262290.1, on the reverse strand, counting down.
CGCCAACTGCTCGGCTCGGGCCATCTCCAAGACTTCTCGCAGGAGGTGGAAAGTCAGATCCAGGGAAATAGGGGGCTCCTCGGACCGCTTCTCCCTCTCCACGGCCTCGCCCTCGGCCTCGCCCTCCGCGGGGCTCCCCGGCGAGCGCTCGGGCAGCTGCTCCAGCTGTTGCACCGCCGCCCGGACAAAGTTGCTGGCGGAGGCTGCGGGCTGTAGGTGGCTGGTGCTGCCGGAGGAGGCGGAGAAAGAGCCAGCGGGTCTCTTGTTGAGGTTGCCCAGGCGCAGGAAATACTCTTCTCCCATGCGGAGCAGGACGGGCAGAGTTTGCTGCTGCTGCTGCTGCTGCTGCTGCTGCTGCTGCAAGAAATCTGGCGGGCGCAGAGCCCCGCGGGCGGCTACCGGGCTCTTGCTGAGGGCTCTGCACTCCTGGCAGGGCAGGAGGGCGACCAGCAGGATTCCCGTGGAGACCAGCAGCGGGATCTTCATGGTCGGGGCCCAAACCTGCGGGGGCAGACGGGGGGTGGCGGGGGAGGTGGGGGTTACACAGCCGAGCCGCGGCGGCGGGGAGGGCAGCGCGGGGCCGGGGAGGGGGCGCAGCCCGCCGCCGCGGCCCCGCTGCTGAACCGCGCCGCTCCGCGCCCAGCCCCGGCCCGGCCGATCCCCGCCGTCGGGGCGGCCGCCCTCCGCCGAACAGCCCGGGGACGGGACCGGCCTGAGCCCCTGCGGAGCCCCACGCCTCTTCTCCCACCCGGGGGGTGGGAGGGTGCGTGGGGTGCCTGCGGCGGGGCGGCCGTCCCCAGGAGCTGCGGGGTGCGAGCGCCCGGCTCCCCGCGCCTCCCCGCTCCCCGCCCGGCCGGGGGAGCTCCCAGCCTCCCGCCGGACGCCGGGCTCAGCCCCCCGCACCGCACCGCACCGCAGCCCGCTCCGCGCCCGGGCACGGCCCCGCACCTACCTGGGGCGGCGGCGGCGGCGGCGGCGGCGGCAGGGCAGGGCAGGCGGCGGGGCGCGGCGGGGCTCGGCGGTGCCCGGCGTCCCTTCCTCTCGCTCTCCCTCGGAGCCGGCTCCTGGCGAACTTGGGATCAGATTTGGTCCTAATCAGAGCCGGGGCGCGGGATTTTTATAGCTTAGACCCTCTCCTGGAATCACGCAGAACTTGCCTAATAAGCTGACGCTCTCCTGACAGCCCGATTGCGTGCCCCGATCCACTGCTGAATAAATCATGGGGGCCCGTCGGAGCGGCGATGGGCCGAGTTTCGCTATCGCAACCCCAAATCTCACGTCCAATTATATCAACAGATATTTATCGCCTCTGCGGTGACGTCAGCCGGGCCGGGGGCCGGGGAGCAGGGTGCCCCCCCCCACCCCATTGACAAAAATACTTGAATGAGATTTCCTAGCGGGCGCGTACTATGAGAGGTCACTCCGGGGGAAACTTTCCACTCGCGGACCGGCCCGCGGGGAGGGACCCGACCCACCCGGGACCAGGGCTGCCGTCCCGGGCGGCGTCCTTCGCCCATCCCCGGAGCTCCCCGGACCCCGCTCCCCGCCGCGGCCGGCCGGCGCGGGAGGCTCCGCGGGACGCGGGTTTTGCGTGGATCCCGTCTTTGCTCCGCACCCGGGGCCAGCCCGGGGCGGGGCAGCGCTTCCCCCTGCAAAGCGGGCAGGAGCGCGGCCGAGACCCGCGGGGCAGGGCCGGGGCCGGGGCCGGGAGGGACCGGCGGCACCGCTGACACCGTCAGGTCGCAGGGGCTGCCCGGGGCCCCGCCGCCGGGAAAGGGGGCGGAAAGCCCTCGGTGAGCTTCCCCCGGGGCCGGGGGTGCCGCCGCCGGGGCCGCCCCGGGAGCATCGGCCGGGCGGGGACCGCAGCCCGCCCTGCCGCCCCGGCCGCCCCCCGCTCCCCCCGGCCCTGCCGCCGCGCTAGCGGCTCCCACTCCCTCCTTCTGGCCCTCGCTTCCCTCCATTGTCTTCTCACTTCTTGCGTGGAGGTAGCAACCGGTCTTTTTTCTTTTTTTTTTTCCCCTTCCTCGACACAACTAGCCGATCTTCCCCACCTCTTCACTCCCATGGCCATGTGTTTCCCTGTTTGCCCTCCTCAGCTAAAGCCCTGCCCTCCAGGGTGTCCCAATCCCATGTTGAGCTCCCTCTGAACTGCTCTCCCACCTCCATTAGGCCCGCAGGCTCCAGACCATGTTCCACCGATGTCTCCAGCTGGGTTGCTTACCCTGAGATCTCCTCTTCCAGGAGGTAGCGCTGCCTATAGAAGCAACTTCTGCCCAACACCCATTGCATGCGTCATGTGCGTTCTTCAGGTTTTGCATCCCATCAGCTTTGCCACCGCATCTCAGGCCTGCTTCTCCACTGCCTCGGTTGCAACATGAATCATGTATGTCCACTTTAAATTGGAAAATTGTACTGGAAACCTACTGGTTTTATCCTGCCTAGACTGTAAATGCTTGGGGTCAGGCACTTGCATGTCTCCCACCACAGTGAGAAGTTTCAGCAGACCACGGAAGGTGGTCATATGCTATCGATGCTAAATCAGTGATGAATCTGAAATCCATTTTCTTAATAAAATAACAAAGTTCAAACAATGTAATATATGAGGTTGGCCACAGCCCGATTCCGAGCATCTCCTTAGGGATGCTATACACTTTAATTTTTGTTATACCTACCTCCAGCCTTGGATGCTGTTGATGAAGTGCCAAAGAATCAGATCGTGTGCATCATAAAGAAACAAACGGAAAAACAAGTAGTAATACCAGAGATTTATCTCTGCATTACCTCTGTTAGCTCAGGCATTCATGAACTGAAATGCGTATTACAACGAAAACAGAACTGAATATATTGTGTAGATAGTCACAGCAGAAGCTATTTGTATGCTTTTAAAGCATGTCAGCACAGCTTGCAGTGAGAAGAACAAGAGGTTCAACGAAACAGGAGCTAAGTTCAATCAGTTGATGGAAAATGCAAGAGGCACTTATTAAACTCAAACCCTCCAGATGTGCTCCGGGGTGGGTTTTATCACAGTGTCTCCATTTTTAGGTTTCATATACCTTTTAAAGACACGAAACCTCTTAAAATAATGTGATCATAAATGTAAAGAAGGCAGCATTCTGATCCAAATACATTTTTTTAGTGTCGTGGGTGAGATCTGAATAAGACATAGAGCTGCATCTCTCCAAATGATTGATGCCAGTGAGAATTGGCTCAGATTATTTTGTTTTTCATCATTTACAGTATTATTTAGGTCCCTTTAGGCAGACGGTTTCGTCCCTTGAAGAGTTACAGGGATAGCAAATAGAGCATAGGAGTGGGCTAGGAGAGCTCCTGCGACCTTCACAAGAGCTGTACAACCTGCCAGGTTCTTCTCCCCGTTGTCCTGACCCCTGGCTCTGAGCAGGGTCTGCAGTGCCTCACACGTGCTTTTTTCTAATCCAGCATGGTCATGTTACCCCACTTTCCCTGTAGATCCTGAGTGATGTGTGAGAGGGCTTGCAACAATTTAAATGCAGGGCAGACTGTGAGACATTTGGAGGTCTTGATAATGAGGAATATAAAATATCACAGATAGATACACAAAACAAAAAGTAGTTCCCTGAGCACTTCAAATGCAGAACTGGCTGCCCAGGAACATAGCAGTCCTTTCTCCAAAGGGTCACTAGTTTCTGGGTGAAATCTCAGCTGTTACTCCTGAAGGAGATTACAACAGAAGAAACCCTGGATTCTCACCGGAGGGGTGAAAGAGAGAGACAAGGCAGATATCAGGTATATCTGGGTTAGAGTTTTATGTTTAGTGATATAGTTTGAGATTAGCATACCCTTTATAAGAAAAGTATTTATATTTGACTCATTCTGCAAACACCAGGGACAAGTATAATTTTTGCAGTGAATCACAAAATAACGTTGACTAGAAATAAAAAGCGTTAGCGAGGCCCATCTCCTCTCTGTTGACTTGGGCTGGGTGCACGTGCCCTTTAGCCTTAGTGATCTCAAACTCAGGCACCTACTGAAAGGCAATTATAGCTACTCTGCTGAAGCTAATGGAAAGTAGGAGCATGCCCAGAGCATGATACATCCCCTCACAAAATAGTACCTTCAGGCTTCTGGAGAAGCTCACCTCGTTCCTTTGTCTATAAAGGGAGTGCAGACAGCTACCTTAGCCTACTCACTGAATTTTTAGCTAGCTAATGTGAGGCGAGAAGAATCCCCTCCTCACTGATTGACCATAGCAGAGAGATCATGCAGTTCTAAAAACAGCAATACAGGAGTGATGATGTTAAACTGAGGGCATGGCTCTTACCGCAGGTATTTTTGAAGATGTCCAACTGCAAACATGGAAGAAAACACACTAGATGTAGATCAGCTTTCTACTGTGGTGCAATATTCCATTACCACTCTAGCTTTTGTCAGAAGGTGGTAAGGATTTCTGGTACTGTTGCGTTCAGCAAACACTTCCACGTCATCTCGCATAACCACTTAATGTGATCACCATCGTTACTCGGTCCCTGGGATCAGTCTCTAACATGCGATCTTACGTTCTGTGACTATTTCAGGTGAACTCGGTGCGTCTCACCCACTCTGAGGTGCCAGCAGTCATACACTGGCACATCTATACATTATATTTCCATTTCACCCTTTGGTACTCCTGATACTAAGACATCTAAATCTGATGGTCATAGATGCTATGGATTCTAGAGCAATCCAGAGAAAAAGAAAAAAATTCACGGTATCTTACTGCACCTGAAGGTGATAAGTCATTTTAAGAACAAAATACATTTGCCTATTATGCCTCAGCAGACTGAATTTGCCAGACAAATCATAGAGAAGTTCAATTAAAGTGAGTTATAAAAATCAATAAAAATAAATCAATTAAATACAAAAGAGTACCTTCTAGGTCAGGACAAAGAACAAAACTGACAAGGAGCTCAGCTATCTGCCCTTTCTTCTGACCCCAGAAGTCTTCAAAATTATCCCATTCAGTTCTAATTTCTCTTTCAATTTTTCAATGACCTCACCCCAGGACGGGACTCACATGCTCATGTCACAGGGATTTTCTATGGTACATCTCACCATCGTATCAGATCTCCACCTATAACATAACTGGTTCTCCTACGGTCCTGTGAGAGAGAGAGGAAAGCACCTTAATTTCCCAAACTTTCCAGCGGGGAAAAACAACACGAGATGGTGAAGAGGTTTATCCAGTATCCCTCAAGGATTTGTGTACGAGGCAGGACTGAATCTTGCATTTTCTGAGACCAAGTTCATAAGCTCGACCAGAGGACTATTTGCTTTCATGACAACATTTACGCTCCTGATCCCAGACGGCTGCCCACAAGACACAATTTTATGGGCTAGGGGTCCCAGCAGAAGGAAAAATTCCTTGGGAATATCCTCTCGGTTCCACAGTGTCTGGGAAGAACACAGCCGTTCACAGCGGGTCACACACGGGCGGATTTGCAGGGACGGTTTTCCTCCCAAAGCCTGACCCCCAGCTGAGCAGAGGCCAGCACACGCTGCTCAGGAATCTCAGTCATGGACCTTCTGTCCCAGCAAGAACCTTCCCTGTGCCCAAAGCCCCGCACGCCCGGTGGGGTATTCCCACCAGCGCGTGTAACACGGAAAGGAGCTGCGCCCGTACCCTCTTGAACATCACCAAAAAGCACTTTTGGAGGCTTCATGGCCCCGCTTTCTCCTTCTGAGCAGCGAAGGAAAGTTGCAGGCGCAGGCTGGGACAAGCGTTCAGGCAGCAAGGGCTGCGCCTCTCTCCTCCTGACAGCCCTCATCCAGGGAGGCAACAGCTGACCTTTATATTTACCTCACAAGACTTGTCAGTTGCTATTCTTGCTCTTGAATAAGGGCTGGAGAAGGCTGCATGGGTATGTGTGCAAGCCCTCTATGCTGTTAATGATAATGCTGTGGGAACTAATCTCACAATTATTGGTAGCAACAAGGAAAACCACCAAACAAGCACTCCCTGAGAGCACCAAGCAATCGGTATTCCTGGTTGTCTTGGTGTCTGGGTACATTTGGCCATGTGAGAAATTTTGCAGGTTAGCTGAGCGCCCAATCTGTCTGTCTTTGGCACACACCGGGCCAAGAACAAGGGTTTGGGTTTGCATCTCGCACACATCTGGAACAACCCACTGAAATCGCCAGGTTCACCCTGGTTCACAGTGGCAGAGACAAGGACACACACAACCTGTACGGACAGCAGGGTACGGGCTCGGCTGAGCAGGAGGGGGGATGCTGAACCGGAGGAGGGCAGGCATCAGGCACACAGGCCAAGCCGCCGGCCAAGGGGAGGTTGGGGAGAGCAGGGCAGGCCTGCAGGGAAGGGCAGGTGGGAATGCCCACATTGCCTCTCCCCAGGCACGTTCCTGCCCCTGGGAAGTTAGAGCCCAGAGCTGTCCCTTTACTCGGCGCTGAGAGAGGGGCACAGAGGGGAGCCCACAACGCTGTAACTGTATTGCAGATGGCTGCTTGCAGGCTTGTTCCATGGAGTCCGTGAGGAACGATCCACCAAAAGCCAAGAGCAGATGAGAGCATGTCTGTCGAGCTAGGACATCCCGACTGAAAGGGCCACTGAGCCAGTGATGGCTTCAGCTGTCAAACACACGCTTGACGCCAGGGACCTTGCCTTGCTCTCATCACGTGCAGCACCAGGCCTGCCATTAGCCATTAGCGTCAGCAGCAATATTTAGTTCATTCAGCTCTAAAGTTGTAGCCATGTCACAAGCAAGGGGAAACCATGCTGCTGGGGTGATGGATCTGGGCGTCACTATGAAAATCAAGAGAAACATCTGAGCACAGCTGGGCTGGTGTGGCATTTTCCAGCATCCAGGCAGAAGCAATTTGAGCAAATTGCTGGACTACATTTTTTCAGCGGCCAACTCGCTGCTGTCCCACTGGAGGAGAAGATAATGGGAGAAAAGTTGGAGTTGGAATTTGCTGAAAGCGAAACCCTCAGTCAGTGGCAAAACATCCACCATGTGTGTTTGTTGTGAACAAGGATTTCCTTCGTAAGGTAAGACACATGATACATTCACATGTAAGAGCATATACAACATGAGAATGAGACTGAGAAATGAAAACTGAGAGGGAAAATGATCGGTGCAATTTAAAGGAGGCTTGTGATACCAAGGGCAACTCCTGCTCCTGGAATCCTGTTACAACCTCAACTATTGCTAAAAAAAAAAAAGTTTAGCCTTCAAGCTTAAAGACATCACCCAGCTATACCATCAGGGCTGAGAACCCCCAAATAAACACCAGAAGAGCTGAGAATGTCATCTTCTTTAAAAATCTCATGATTCTGAAAACAATCTCAATATCTGGGGGAGAAGGAGATGGGGGCAGCACAATTTTGGAATACCTGAGGCTAGAGATGTTGCAACTGCCTCCTCACTTCTTTCAAGTGAGGAAATATGGGAAGAAATACAAACACACTATCTGTCTTGAATGGCTGGGCAACGGGCTATATATAGAATCTGCTCTGTCCTACTTAAGTTATGACTAATGCTAAACAATTAGAAATTCAGATGTCTGCATATTTGAAGGAGCAAACATCTCTAATGCACCATTTGTTGTTCATTAAAAAATGGAAGAATCAAAGTCGCTCTAAGCTCCGACTAGGCTGCACTTATCAACAGGTGCGTGTTGCTGGAAGTGGAGCCCCATGAGACTAATTGCAAGGGATAATGAACAAGATGAGGCGTTTCTTGGAAAAAAAGATTGTTATCTTTATAATGACCATACTCATGCCAAAGACTGCAAATTCTTTCGGGAAGGGACTTTCTTTTTTGTTCCGTTCCTGCCTGGTGTCTAGCACAGCGACGCCCTAGTCTGTGACTAGGAATCCTAAGTGCTACTGCAATTCAAGCAGTACATTAGAGTAAATAGTAGTATTGAATTAGCTGGGAACATGAAGGTGGTTTTCATCAGCATCTCTGATGTACAGGATCAACAAACATTTCTCTAAGCCAGAGGCCAATGGAGTTTTGTTTGAAAACACTTCATTTTTATGAGGAGAAGACAATGCTGATACAAAACTACAGCTTACTCTCAGGAATTTGGCAGGACTTTTTGTCTGGTTCCTCTAATTCAGGGCTGCAGTGTCTGGAAGCACTGGAGTGGGTTTTGATATAGCCAAGAAGAAAGACTGAGTGAAGGAATTGAGGTACAGAATAAAAATACAAATCATGCCAGCCAGTAAATGGAAGAAATGATCAGTCTCCACTGGACAAAATTTCCAGATTTCTCAACCATTCCCATTCTCACTAGGGGTTACTGTTATTGCAAAGTATATACTTAACGAATTTAGTTACTGGATGGTTTCCTTCATCTCTCTTCTGCTTTGTCATCATTACGGACGTAATGACAAGGGTTATGGATGGCACTGCCGCACACACATCATCATGTATTATTCTTTTAGCAAAAGAGGAAGATTTCAGTCTGGAAGAAAACACTGTCTTTATTCTTAACTCCTGATGCTGGGAGAGCAAAGATGAGTGGCAATGGAGGTATTGTAGCTGTTTGTCTACAACTAGGAGCTTCCAATAAACTTAGAAGTGGGTGTATCTGCTATCTCTGTTCCAGGCTAGTGGATATGAAAATCAGGTAAGACAGACTATGAATATTCCTGGGCAGTAAGGTTTTGATTTCTCCTTTACCAGGAAACAGCGGTGTCAGTGGCCTGACATCAGGCCATTTGATAAGAAACAGATCTCAAACTGCTTTGCAAATACTACCTCTGAATTTAATGAAGTTAATGAATAGCCATATATAACTAATTTTGTTTAGCAGTAAAATGCATTCTGTACTGAGATAGTCCAACACCACCCAGAATCAAGACCCACAGACTGGGCTAAAACTAGCACCAGGACACGTGTATGGATACTGGATCCAAGCAAGGCTGCAGGATGGGTGTGTTACAGGCAAGCCTACCTCATGTAATGGGTGCAGAGATGCTTGGACTACCCAAGTTTGGGTCATGCCGCTCTGGCAATGCAATGCCGCATCTCATGTAAGAGTCTTGCTGAGAGCTGGTGGCTCCTCGCTTTTCTTTGCAAGAGCAGGCACATGGGTTCGGAGCAGCAGTAGCTCAGCGCTCTCTCACTGTGCTCTGCTGTACATGCCCTTGGATCGACAGTTAAACTGCAACTTGGCTAAAACCATCTGGGTAAATGCCAAGAGCTCTTCAGCACCCATATCTGACGTAACCTGGCTCATCCGGATGAAGTTTTTACCAAATGACAGAGGAAGGATGAGATTTTAGGAGTGAACAACTACAGCAGAGAGGCATAGGGTGGCCTCAAAGACATTAGGAGCTACAAGTTCACAGCTCCTCCTAGGATGCTTTCAAACAGGAGAAGACAGCTGCTATCAGAAGGGCCAAACCTTTTTTAAACTTAAAAAATAACACCAGAACTGTAATCAGTAAATAAAGTCTAATTTTAAGCAATACTTGAGTTGATAGTGTCTCTTTTGAGGCAGTCACATATATGGGCATACAAAGGTTGGGAATGTCCCTATAAGGCTTTTTCAGTTCCCTTAGTGAAGGCTGTGTGAAAAATAATTTTAGAGCAGCCAAATTTAAGGTGTTAACAGTGAGTGCCATTGACCTTTAGGTGTTGCTGTAAGACAGCAGCGTGAATAATAATAAACTCCCTGAGGTTGTCTCTCTTCAGTTTCCTACAAGCATCTTGTGCTCAGGGAAGATTTTAAAAATCCTTGGCTCAACCAGGCAGCTCATCTGAACCTCCATGAGTTGCCACCCCAGGAAGTCTGCTCAGCGAGGCCTCTACCGTGAGAGATGGATTCAGAGGAACCCGGGAACACATCTAGTAAAAGGGTTGACACAAAAGCACTGAGAGCTTAGTCTGAATTGCTCTTAGGCTTCAGACTAAGAAAGGCCTCTCCCTCTGCTAGTAGGAGAAGGAAGAGGGTCCCTGGGTGAAATGTGGGGAGTACATCTCAGGGCCTCGCTTGTCCTACCTGTGTTGATGATCCTGAGGGGGAAAAGATACTGGTTTTGACTCAGAGGGAATGAAATTGTGCATTCTGAAATCTAAGGTTTTGACACTGACTGTCATTAAACTTGTTTTGGCCCCAAACTGAAAAGCACACACTTTCCTCCTATTTGTCTTGGCAGAGCTTTTGGCAGAGCTGTGTGATGGAGGCTGGCTGACTGTTGCAGAACAGGAATGGAAAGGAGATGCCAATAACAGGAAACTGGTGAGCTGGAAAAGAAGGGTGGCGGTAAGTGAACTGGCTTCTACACACCGATAGGTGATTGAACTGCACCATCATGTCTTTATCATGTCAGCAAGAACAATGACAGTAGGTACATATGTGTCATTCAAGACACGCTCCAATTTCGCTACTACAGTGACTGTGCCTAAGAGGTGGAATTTCTCTCTGGATCCTTTTGCTATTTCTATTAACAAACAAACCTCAAATTAAAGAAATGAGCAAGAAGGAATAGTGTGCATTTCACAACCAACCAACATTTCCAGCACAGCTCTTTCTAGACCCAAGAAACACTCAAGTAGGTCCTTAAGGGAGCAAGGAAAGGAGGTATTAATCCATTCTGAGAGCGAAGGAATTGTGGCATGTGGTTTTTTTGTTGTAGCTGCGAACAGTGTCTCTTGCCGCAGGCACAGGACTATCCTCCCTCCTTCAGCTGCTTAGTGACATGTGAGGACAAACTTCTAATAAACAACACATCCTAGATACTTATCTAAGGGGTAAATATCCCAGTTTTGGCCCCTCAGAACAGGTCTTCATTTCAAAAAATGAGCTACATGATAATCCCTTCAAAAATCCATTAGAGTCAACACCAAGCAGACTCAAAATCAGCTGATGGAAAACAAGGCGTTAGTTGACTTTTCTTTTGTAGACAATGTAAACAAAGTCCAAGTTTGGGATCAAGGCCGGATTTCAAATCTGGAACACCATCCTGAAGTGCAACCTTGCCTCTCCGCATGATTCAGCTTGAGATACTACACAGAGCTTGAGGCAGAGCTGCTTCATGCTCCAAAGAACGAATGCCGTAGCTTAACTATCTTTACATGCTATCTGCCATTATAACTGGAGCCACAAGGAATAAGTTTTCCATCTGCGTGTATTTCCACCACAGTATCACAGAGATCTTATTCAGTTTGACTTTTGTCTTCTAAGAACTGGACATGAACAATGCCAACTGCAGATGAGTCGCAGACAAGAGTCTGGTGAATCTTTTCATGCTCATTGTCACCTAGTGATAACCAATCACTGTTTATTACCAAAACCAGATAGTCTACTTATCCTTCAGCCTTCAGTTATGGCTAGGATGTACCTTGAGACAGACCAAGATGTTTTCAAGAATCTAAACTGAAGTACATCTTCCAGTGGCTTGTCTCTTCTGACAGTGAATGAACTAGGTTGTTATGAACTCACGGCATGTATAACTCCTGGTGGTTTTGGAGAAATAAAGTAATATTTTGATATTTTGATAGCACTGTTTCTGATGGGGCACTGGCCTTCAGTATCATGCTGCTACCCACGATGCCAGTCTCAGACTGTATCTCCTCACTGTACTCATACTGGGTTCATTTTCCCTTGGGAACTAACACATGCCTCACTTACTAGCCATAAACTAGCTGTGTCTTTAGCTGTACTATCTTTATAAGTGCTGAAGAAGTAACAACTATTACAGTGCTTCCATACTTCACAAATACAGCGTAGACCTGTCATTCATTTGATTGAGCCTTCAGTCAAACGGTGCTCTCTGCCCTCTGCTCCACGTACTAGGGCCTGATCACGCAGCTCTGTGCGCAGAGGCTCTCATGGGATGTGGTCTGCAGCTTAGGGACTTTGTGATCCAGTGACAGCCTTTGTGTTCCATAGAATAGAATTTTAATAGAATAATATAGAATTTTCTTTCGTAAATCTGTCTGAAAAAAGATTGATTGAGAAGTGCTCTGTCTGTGAATGACATCTGCATTAAAAATAAACAAGCCCCATAACAGATCCTAACATGTAATGTGACTGTGATAGGAAAAAGAGAACTTCAGTTATACAACCCATCCGTAAAACTGGGGAGATCCTTCTTTTCCTAGGAAAGATATCTTTGCATTTGACATCGCTGCCCTTACACTGGAAAAGGAAGGAATCGATTTTATAATTGATTGTAGAAGTCCTGATTCTTCCACAACATAAACAATGCAGGTGATCGCCCACAGCTCAGATTTCCACTGGAAATACCAAAAATTCCAGCAGCGCTTTGAAAGGCTGGTAGATTGCTTGCTTTGTGCCTTTAGCTGAGGAAATAACATCTGTCCGAGAAGAAAAGAATGGAATGATCTTTAGCCAAAAAGGCTAAGCTTCCTGATTCCCCATTATTCATTTATTTAGCTTGAATCATCCCATACCTACAGGTGGGAGCCAAGAGGTGGTGCTAGAACTCAGCTATCTTGTACCCAGCAAACTCTGTTCCATCTGGTTTTCAGGTGGAAAGATGTAAAAGATGGCTGCGCTCACTGCACTTTGTAATATTTCCAACCTATGTTGTTTAGTCTCTCTCAGCTGTCTGTGCTGTTAGGAAAAGTATAACCTGTTTTGTAGTTTTAGGGGCTAGCTGTTCTGGAAAGCAATCATCCTCAATTTTTCCTGCTCGCTTCCTAGAGTTCTTGAAACTGTTCACTCCTGGCTACATCCAGAAGCACTCATTATCAATATAATGAGAACAACTACCTCAGATGCAAATATTCATGAGTTAATCTCGTCTCATTGTCCTTAAGTTGAGCACTAGAGCAACACACTACCAAATATGCCTGAGTCAAATCATGCTTAAAACTAACACCAGGCCTTTCATCAGTGACAAATGTCCTACTTTGGGGGTGAATTACCAGAAGCACTTTCAGTGACAGCAAATCGCACTACATTTCTACATTTTGGGTTAAGGGCCTTGAGTAAGAAAGCAAGAACAACACCGGAGATACTTACAGCATCACTGACAGGAGCATCTGCCATAGCTGGGGCTTTTCTTGCCCTGCTGGTATATGGCTGAACTGGGAAATCAATCCCCTGGGAATTGTTCCCTCTATGCAGCCATCTTCAAAGGGAAATTTTGGTGCTGCCAGTGGAAATTTGAGCAATGTTAGGAAGAGCAGGTACCTCTCTGCTGAGAGAACCACACAGCAAAGTTTCAGTGGTAGTTTTGCAGCGTAAACCTTTCCAAATCAAACTAAGCAGAGACCACAAGAGCAGTGAATAACCATTTTTATTATCAGCTAGCAGTACTTATCACTTGTTACCTGCACCACCCTTTAGCAGGTGATTTTACAAGGCCCCCAAAAGAACCCTCCTGTTGTAGCTTCCAGTGTGTCTTCTCTTCTATATTTATCTCCATTAAAATCTGGACAATTAAGCCTCCTTCATCAACTTCATTTATTCTACAAAAACAGCCCACTAAAGACTGTTACTTCAGAATCAACAACAGGTAGCTAATAAATTGTAGCATCACAATCAATGATTAGGGAATTTCTTGAAGAGCTCCTAAACAATTAGCTGATAGAGCACTTGAAGTAAAATTTTTGTAAGCAAGCTGCTCATGAATAAACTTGGTTTTATTTCATCATAAAAAGAGCATACTGAGATAACAGATTTAAATGCTAGGATATTACATAATTTGTCATTATTATATTCTTATATAATTTGTATAACATTGCATTGTTGTTCACTAGACCAATTTTCTTTGGAACAAATGAATGTAACAGCCACCTTCTATTTTGGGATAAATGTAAGCATCAATTATAGTACTCTAGGGAATCAGACAATAAACGATACTATTCTCTATCCCCAAAATGCACACACGTCACCAGTAAAGCCATACATCAGCATAACTAGCAGGGGAAGTTTATTTGATGTTGTTTTTGGAAGGCTATCCATCTGAAAGGGGCTGAGAAGATTAAAGCTGCTGAGAAAGAAAAGCTCATGACATGATCAGAGCAAGCTCTGGGCACACAGCTCCGAGTACTCAGTACTGCAAATCTGACCTGGCGCCTGGCAGTATTGGATCAAAAGTGCTGCAGCCACCTGGTGCAAAGTGCTGCTGAATCAAAATTCTTCAAAAGCAAGTTAATTTTGTACCAGCGGGGTTTGTGCTGCTCTGGGTATCATCTGTTCCCCCTAAAGCTGGCACAGAAGATGGAGGCAGTATAAATACCACAGCACGTGATGCGAGTAATTTGACAGAAAAGGGAGCATATATTCGTGCTCCAGCTGGATCAGTGGGTGATCTGGTGGTGAGCAGCTCTACCAGCAATGAATGTGGCACCACCACCAAAAAAAGAAAGAGAACTTTCAGGCTAAGAACTGACTGAAAAAGGAGTCCAAACTACGAACAATTATCCTTTGTTGCTTGGTTCTTTCACCAAGATTTTGACAAAGGAACACCATTTTGTCAGCTTTTCTGTTTCAGTGGCTACGGACTCATGTCCAAATGGGGAACAATAGTACATTTAGACTACAACAGAATATTTTGCTTAAAATAGCCCATTTGGCAACATATTTCCAAGTTTCATAATAAGACAGCAACAGCGTAGTTATTTAGTATTTTTAATGAGCTGAGAAGACCAATGCATTTCAAATAAGATACAAACCAGCAGATAAAGTGTTTTGAGCTCTCATGGTCCCTCTCCCTGCCAAAGAACACACAAATAAAACTAAGTCACAAGATTGGAGATTATTTCTTTCCTTATTTTTTCCTAAATCTATTCTGTTACCGAGCTGTGTCCTAAAGCCCTTACTTCAGTAGAATGTCCTTCACCATTTAGAGTTTGCCCATGATGTGGTGGAGGTAATCAGCAGATGTGTTTATCCCATAGGAAATACCTGGACCCAGCATTTCCAGATGCATTATTTCATTAGCAATTGATGAACGCTTGCTAATGCAGTATCAAAAGAATTTACACCACCAGAAGGAGCACTTGGGGTGACCTACAGGCAATTTTGTAGTTCCTGGTCTTTCCATAATTGTGTACTCACTATTGTCTTTTTTGAGAAGTTTTATTTCCCACCTTTTTGTGGACAGCCACTTCCACCCTTGCATAAGAAACAAGAACTAGACTTAAGACTTGGAAGACCAATGCTCAGTTCCTTTCTCTGCTACTGTCATCCTAAGTGACTTTGAGCAAGTCATGTACTGTTTCAGAGCCTGACTTCCTTAACCTTGAAATATTCTTTCTGAAGATGCTTGCAGTTGTCCTGGTTTCAGCTGAGAAAGAGTTAATTTTCTTCCTAGTAGCTGGTATAGTGCTGTGTTTTAGATTTAGTATGAGAATAATGTTGATAACACACTGATGTTTTAGTTGTTGCTAAGCAGTGCCTACACTGGTCAAGGACTTTTCAGCTTCCCATGCTCTGCCAGGTGCACAAGAAGCTGGGAGGGGGCACAGCCAGGACAGCTGACCCAGACTGGCCAAAGGGCTATGCCATACCATATGACGTCATGGCCAGTATATAAACTGGGGAGAGTTGGCTGAGGGGCAGTGATTGCTGCTTGGGGACTGGCTGGGCATCAGTCAGCGGGTGGTAAGCAGTTGCATCACTTGTTTTTCCTGGGTTTTGTTCTTTTTTCGTTGCTGTTTTCCTTTTCACTATTACTATCACTATTTTTATTTTATTTTATTTTATTTTATTTTATTTTATTTTATTTTATTTTATTTTATTTTATTTTATTTCAATTATTAAAATGTTCTTATCTCAACCCGCGAGTTTTCTCACTTTTACCCTTCCAGTTCTCTCCCCCATCCCACCAGGAGGGGGAGGGTGAGCAAGCAGCTGTGTGGTGCTTAGTTGCCAGCTGGGATTAAACCACGACACCAGTAAAGAATGTAGGGTACACAGACATGACTGTCCTGGAAGCCCTATGACCCGACATGAGATATGCATGGCCTAGTAGCTTCCTAGGTCATCTCAGCCATGCCAGTCCCTCAGTACTGTGATCTCTCCTCCCCTCCTACCAGGTTTATTTTGAAGCTCACAGATGGATGTCTCAGTAGAATGCCTCTAATCAGGCACAATATTTTGCATGTAGTTAATCATTCATATGGGACTCCATTTCAAACAGTTCAGATTTTCCTAATTAATGTTTTGCATCATGATCATATTTACAGTAATTGGGACTGATATTTGAAGTACAGTAAAAGCTGTCATCTCATTCCCTCCTAAAGAACCCAATTACCTTCATTTGTTAGCAAATTCATACTAACATTTGGGTTTATTACACTTGACGATATAAAGCCAGCTCCTTCCGTGACACAGTTCAACAGAATGCCATCAGCCCAGGCCTAAAAAATGCTACAGACCTAGTCTAGGAGGCTAGAGTTGGGAGTACCTTCCTGACTTATGTCCTGACGGCGAAATCAGTCAAAAAGCATCTCCAGGACAAAAATGTCCCTTGTGCCCGTGCTAGACTTCAACCCATGACTACTGAGGAAGATGACAGCTTTTGTAATCAGCCATTTCTCTGACGTTCATGTGCTACAGGAGACAGCTTGTGCCCAGGTTCACTCAGCCCAGCTTCCACCTAATTCCTAATGCCTAGTGTTTTCAATTAGCACCTCTGAAGACCTACAGCCAGCCAAGAGGAAATATTAGGCACAGAAACTAGAGCAAAAGTCAGACCACATGAACTAAGGCATTAGTCTTTTTGAGTTTTCACATCCCTGGATTACAGTCCTAAAGGATGGCTGCAGAGTGGCACATGCTACTCATGTCGTTGAAAGCCATAGCTGCCATTGCATCCAAAAGCTAATTTCATGATCAGGTGTTAAAATGCACCTGTGTATATGGCTCTGTCATATAGCCATGTATGCCTCAGCAAGGTGTTTACAAGCATGCCATGCAGGCACTGCAGAGCGACTCAGCCGGTCCACAGACGGGAAAGAGAATGGAAAAGTGCCATACCTGTTTCTTATTCTGGGAAGTCCTATTTCAGCTACTGATTATTACCTAATAACCTAATCAGCAGTAACAGCAATATTTGGCACTTAAAAACAGTTTACATTCAAAGAGCTACACAAGCAGATTAGGTAGAAAAATAATCCCTAACTAATTAGCAAAGGAAGCAAGCAAAAAACAACATTTTAGGATCAGAAAAGAGAGCTACAGAAGCAAGGTCAGATCGTTAGAGCACAGTCATTCATTTGTTGTGGCTTTCTGTAGGGAAACAGGTGTTTTTCAACAGGGAAATAAGGTAAACTATTATTTTAACAGATGTTAGTGCATCAAGGTCAGGCCTAGTGGGATGCTTTGTGTTGCCTAATTAATAAACATTTAAACACTAAGAAAAAAAATCTTACATCACACTCACCCAGCTACAGCAGAGGTTTAAAATGGGCTTGTTACAGTGTGTTAGCAAGCACCAAAGACACCTCTCTGCCTGGGGTAAGCAAGATGTGAATGAGAAACAGAACTCAGGAGGTCCCACCCTTCCCACCTACCTACTGAGAAAACCAAATTTGTCTCTGCATGAAATTTCAGCACAAAGTTTTCCGACTGAAATCAGTTCCATGATTCAACAGTTCAATAAGCAGAAACCTCTCTCTCTTCTTGGTAATTTTCCCAAGAGTTTCCTCCAACTATTTTAGCTCTTAATTTATCTCTCTCTCCTTCTCTCTTTTCTTTTCTTTTTTTTTTTTTTTTTTTGGTACAAGCAACTTCTTCCCCAAGCACCTATCTACAATTGAATCCTACTCTAAATTCATGTCAAGATCAGCTTATGTATTCATTGCTGAATGAATTTCAAATATGTGCTCCTTGTGTTCCTTTCCCAACAGGATAGAGAGGCCTCTTGAGTTGCTTTAAATGTCTCATTACAAATGCTTCATTAGAAACTACGTCACAGATTGTGTCAATCTGGTCCACACTTTCATGCCAAAAAGTAAAGACTTTCAAGCTGTGCCTTTCTTACCATTAAGTTTCCAATCTGTTTTTAGAATCTCAATCAGTTCTTTAAGGAATGCAAATGTTACTTCTCCCTTCAGTGCTGAAACTAGCCATTGGGAAATGCACATGCATAATGCTTTCCTGTTCCTGCATGTATTGAAACAATAATCAATTCTGGAAGGGCAGACTACTTTCTATATATTTTCTGAAGGACGTGCAGACCTTCTACACTCATAGGGACAGACCGCCTCCTTCACATTGTGTGAACAGAAATAATTCACTTGAAATCAATATTACATGTGACAAGAGTTTAATCAAAATCAGTGTGAGAAGCTTAAGTCTATTGGGGCTGAAGCTGATCTTATGATAACGTAACATGAGTCAAGTTTCTTTGAGCCTGTTTTTCCCCTCAGCCAGACCTGGTTTACACTACCATAAACGTACTTATTTCAAGGGACTACTCTTAACTGCTACTTTCTGCTTAGTGCAACTGGGCTCCATTATTGTTTCCTACATACTCAGGAGCCCTACCTGCTTTACAGACATTGTGAACCTCAGTTTCATCAGTGATTCTTACTATGCTCTCTTATATCCAAATGGTAGAGGCCTTCTGCTTCTGTGGCTTCTGAACAATGCAGTGAAACATGGATTATTTTGTTTGCTACTAATTCAGCCTTGGAAGCTGAGTAACTCATTAAAAGCTCCTATTTTGTGTGAAACCATAAAGAACTAGTACAGAAAAGCATTATCATGCAGATGATCAGCAGTAAAAATAGAGGCAACGAGTGAAAATGTGAGATGGAAAACTCAGCACCTCAGATGTGGGAAGCTCAACCCAAGTAAAAATAGGAGGTAGTGTATACAAAATACAACACAAATTATTCCCTGTTGACTGTGACAGAGCAGAAGGTAGATAGGACACCCATGCTGCTGACAGCTGTGCACCCAGATGGCCTCACCTGTCTGATGGTCCTGGCTGAGATACACCAGACCATCATCTTGCCTCGAGGTAGGATCACAGAGACTCCACATCGTAGAATCATAGAATCATAGAATAGCTTGGGTTGGAAGAGACATTTAAAGGTCGTCTAGTCCAACCCTGCTGCAATGAGCAGGGACATCTTCAACTAGATCAGGTTGCTCAGAGCCCCGTCCAACCTGACCTTGAATGTTTCCAGGGATGGGGCATCTATCACCTCTCTGGGCAACCTGTTCCAGTGTTTCACCACCCTCATCGTAAAACATTTCTGCCTTGTATCTAGTCTGAATCTACCCTCTTTTAGTTTAAAACCATTACCCCTTGTCCTATTGCTATTGGCCCTGCTAAAAAGTCTGTCCCCATCTTTCTTGCAAGCCCCCTTTAAGTACTGAAAGGCTGCAATAAGGTCTCCCTGCAGCCTTCTCTTCTCCAGGCTGAATAACCCCAACTCTCTCAGTCTTTCCTCATAGGAAAGATGTTCCCACCTCTCTGATCATTTTTGTGGCCCTCCTCTGGACCCGCTCCAACAGGTCCATGTCCTTCCTGCGCTGAGGACCCCAGAGCTGGACGCAGTACTCCAGGTGGGGTCTCACCAGAGCAGAGGAGCAGAATCACCTCCCTCGACCTGCTGGCCATGCTGCTTTTGATGCAGCCCAGGATACAGTTGGCTTTCTGGGCTGCAAGCACACATTGCTGGCTCATGTCCAGCTTTTCATCCACCAGTACCCCCAAGTCCTTCTCCGCAGGGCTGCTCTCAATGTCTTCATCCCCCAGCCTGTATTTATACTGGGGGTTGCCCTGACTCACATATCAATCTTCCCTTACCGTTGCCAAGGTTTCCTAACACCTAACCGCACTATCCACACAGCCCATTAGTTTTCATCCTATCAAAACATTCTTTGGAGACCACGACTGTGTCTCACTCAGTTTTCTTTGTATTAACCCCTCTCAGATGCTTTTGTCTATCCACTACACTTCGTTTCCTAGGACTGCATTGCCCATACTACCCTTCTCTAGACTGTACATCTATGTTGCAGGATGGTGGACCCGAGACTGGACACAAGACTAAGGTGAAGCCTTATCAGTAGTGAGTAAAGCACTCCTCTTCATACATCCTAGTGTGATATCTGCTTTTCTATCCAAACAATGTGACATGGTTGATGTAAATTCAGTTGTGATCTGCTATAATCCCTAGACTTTTTCAGAAAATCTGTGTCTACTGAATACCCTTATTTTAGGTTTGTGCATTATTCTTCCTAATAACAGAACTTTGCTTATTGGGCTGCAGCTTTTTAGCTCAGTACTGTTTTTTTTTCAGATTTTCAGCAACAGTTCAGTCCTTTGCCACTTATGCTGCCCCTCCCAGATGGGTGTCATATGCAGGTTTAACAGGTATATTCTCTATTCCGTCATCCAAACCATTAATGAAATAGTGAATATCAAGCCCAGGTTATAACTCCTTGAATGCATCTCCTCAGTTGGAAAGATAATCATAACTACTCTCTAAACAAGGTTTTTGAAACCAGATTTGCACTGGCTGTGTTGCATTTTCATCTAGAGCAATGTTCTTCAACCTTATTCAACAAGAACCACTCAACCCTTTTGAAAAAAAATACAATACAAATCAATGGACCATCTTGTGCAATGACACCACATGAGATTTAGGTGTGGTGAAAACAAGATGAAAGCTTATTTCTCCTCCCTCCTTGTTTTGCATTCCCAGCATGCACAGGAGCATGCACACATTCCTTTTTAACTGCTGTTAGTAACCCTTTTGCAACTCACCTCTGGTATCTTACAAAAGACTAGAGATCAGTCCCCAGACTACCAGAAAGAAACTTGAACTAGACAAGATTCCCCTATACTGCTTAAGACAAATACCCCCGAGACAGTGTCAAAAGTCTGTTGGAGTCAAGTTTCATCTGTTGCTTCTTGATTAACACACACCCCCTCCACCCAGGTTCTGGAGAAAAGGGAGAGTTCATACGTTTTGTGTCCCAATGTCACAAATACTTTGGCTAAGAGGCAGTAGGATCCTGATGACTACATGCTCTCTTAAGTTTATATGATTTCAGGAATTGTTAGGAAGAAATACAATAGCTCAGAGTGGTGTTAGGGATTGCTAAGTGCTGGAAACTCTTTGTAAGAAGGTCTTGTTCCAAAAGATGGGCATGCCGTCCTGCATTGCTCTCAAGAGCAATCTGCTGCAACATCCAAAGCTGACGCATGCTCGGCATTGCTATGGCAATGGCTGTGCATGTCCATCTCACTTTCAGAGATTAAGTTTATCGCAGATGCTCAGAGCTTCAAGCCTTCAGCAGACATATCACCTTCTTTGGCTGGAAGAGTTAACCCTGATCTTGTGACCACGGATTACATATTATGTTATGCACTATGCTGTCACAGATGTTTTAACACTTTTGTATGCCTGACATGAGTAGGAGGATCCTCAAGGGAAGCTGTAACCACAAATATATTACATTTAAACTTGGAGGAGAGGCCATGCAATGTCTAATTAGATTTTCCTCATTTCTTCCTCACATTTGGCCAGTTGGGATGTTACGAAGTTTCATAACCTCTTAACTGAAAGCAAGGACTGTTTTCTGTTGGTGTTGTTTTCTTCCTAGCTGATTAAATGTCAATTAGGTAGTGGAAGAAATTTAATTGAGTTGTGCTGAGTTCTCCAATGACTAACAAGTCTGCTCCTGAGCTCTGGAAGAAAACATTATATCACCTGTGACATGTGTCATCCCAAGGATGAGGCAGCGAAGCTGAAGGAGCACTGGAACACGTACAGCTGGATTTCTTCTTTTCAAGATGAGGCCCAGGCAGTATAGTCCACGTATACACTGTCTTAAAGAGAACAGGGTAGTAAAGGCTTCCAAATCAACACACCCATAGCTCCTTACAGGAACTATAGGCTGCTAACATTTGCAAGTCCAAAAGCTTGAGCACAGGGTTTTGAACATCCTGATTTAAATGCTTTGTTGAGGGTATGTAGACCCCTGGGATGGTGTTTACTGAGCTCATTTGGGAACCAGCAGCAGTCTGACTTCATTGGCCACACACTACATCTACGTCTGCTAACCTTGCTGAGAGGTGGGACTTCTTAGCTCCTGTAAAGGACACAAGCTAGTACTGCCTCACAGGACTGTCCTGTACATTGTGGAGGTACCAGTCAGGTCAGGGAACTTGACCCATTAATTTCTGCATTTTGTTCCTTTGCATAGCTTAGATGTATCCTCCAAAAATGTCAGCTTGCACCTCAGTTATGGCCTCCTTTGCTACTTTTACAATAAAAAATCCCTTTAAGTGAATGTAAAGCAAAGTATTATTCACTGTAAGGTACCTCTGCGTTGCCACAGCAGCACTGAAGAACCTTTATGACACTGAAAAGACGCAATTTGACTGTACAGTCCGGACCTAGACGCATTTTACTGTTGCCGTTAAGTTGTGGGTGAACCCTGCCCTTAGTCACAGGGCAGTGAGGGTGGAGGAGCAGTCTGCAGTCCGTGGAAGAACGCAGGCAGGGTAGAAAGCACTCTGCTCTCCCTGAGGTACCAGATGCTAAAAAGCTGAATCACCTTTGCACAATTTCAGTTTTACAGCTGCAGAGGGTAATGCAGCCTCCCGGGAGCAGCGGAGCGGTCCTAGCCTACAGCACAGCCCTCAGTGCTCCAGCAAAGCTCCTCTCCTGGATCAGCCGTACAGCTGGCATTGTAATTAAGGCATCTGATCCACTGAGAAGTCGTGTCTACTGCTCTGATCCATTGAGCTCTCTAATCCAGTGGGGAAAGGTATAAGAAGATGTGGGCGCTAGAGGCAAATGTGGGCCACACAGCTCCAAGTCAGAGCAGAGACACCCTGTTTTTATCATGAAACAGGGTAACCGTTGTCACAGACTACCTCGTCAAGAGCTAGGCTCTCCAGTTCTCAAGTGTTTTCAAAACAGGACTCAGTGCCTTTCTGGGAGATCTTTCATCAAACATGTTACTGAATTCAACTAAGAGGTGACAATGACCTGCATGTATGTAATTCACAAAGGGTTTCAGGCTAGATGGTCTAAAGATGCTTTCTGGCTGTATATACCATCCATCTTCATACCTATTTTGTCCTTGATGATGCAGAACCAGCAGCAGGGACTGGCCTTGAGAAATACATCTACTATCTCTCTTCTGATGTTAGCCGTTCTAGAAAATGTTTTATTTTTTTAAACTGACATCCTCTTCACCATAAATGTTTTCTACCAAAGGTTCATAAGCAAGTATGTGCCCATTCACATCATTTTCAAACTCGCTGCCATTATTAATTCAGATTTTGTTTTTGTTTAAAAAATAATGTATTGATGCACTGAATTTTTGAATGACTCATCTAATTCTCTGAGTAGGTGGATTGTATGTCTTCGCTGCTTTAATCTCAGCCATCCAATTTTTTTAATCTTCAAAAATGGAAGGACGCAATCCAGCAGTGCAGTTGACTGCTGTTTGAATTTTTGAGGAAGATCTCTGGTCCTGCACCTATGTCATAAAACAGACCTTCGATTACCCTAGAGCTTACCAGCATGGCTTCACTCCAAGGAACTGATTTAGACCATGGCATGTTTCAGGCCAGTCTTAAAGCTGCTCTGACTTTTGCTGGTCTCCATGTCTGTCTAGGGCTGCAGGAACTGGTGAGGCCAATGGCTGTAGTATCATCTATCCACACTCCTCTTTTCCCTGGATCAGACTCCAGGCTTCCCAGCATTGACTGGTTTGAATCTGACTCCACTTAATGGCACCAACTCAGAACAAGAGCTTGGGGTGCATGTGCACATGTAGCTACTACTGCCTTTGGACCATAAAGTTGGAGGCTGACATGCAGCAAATATCTATGGGTAGTCAAGTGATCTAGAAGAAACCAAATGCAAGGTTTCCTGCTTCCTAGGTATGGCCAGCAGACAGGACAGACGACGTACAGGTGAAGAAGAACTCAATTAGGTTTCATCTGTCTTTTTAAGGGGACAAAATATGGAGATGGATGTGTCCTCCCCAGTCCTACCTTGTGCATAATGGTACTACTTAGAGCTTTCTACTACAATTGAATGAAATCCAGCCTCAGAAGGGGAATATGAAACTTAACTCCTGTATTTAAGTTTTATTTGAGTTGACTTGGCCAGCTAACCCACCAGCTGCTCTATGTGCCAACATACATGCCTGATTAAAAAAAAAAAAAAGTCTGCCTTAAATTTGCAGACAAAACAGAGTAGATGGAATAGTTCCCCTTTCCCAGCCTATGTATCGTTAACAACCCTTTGGCTGAGTGTCAGGCTGTCTAAGCACATTTATTAAAGCGAGAGTGAAGGTGATGTCTGCATCAGATTTGCTGGAGACAGTCTTTAATAACTGTCCTTAATCTGGGATAAATCACATACAATCAGCAACCCCAGCTTCAGAAAACAAATCAGAAGGAGTAAGAAAGTGGTATTAAATCAGCTAAATCAACTCAGCACAGGTGAATACAAGTCCTACATGCAGCTTTTGACTGATTTACAATTACTTAATTCCCTGAAATTAAAGAAAAATTAACTGCCTGATTGATCTGGTAATCCAGGGGCCACAAACTGCCCTTGTTAATAGAAGACCTGCTGGTTTGGATAATAGAGAGAATTGCTAATTTACTTGCTGTTCACTATGCTATAATTTTTCCTCTGAACTGAATTGTTAAAAATAAACAATTTCTTTTCCTTCCCAAATAGGAAAAAAGAGAGAATTTATTAGCAAGAATGTTTTGTGGCTTTAGGGGGAAAGTTAAATTTAGAACTTAGACTAGTTGCACAAAACACTTTATAAATATTTTAAGGAGCTAGCTTCCACTTTCTTCTGAATATAGATAGGAGCAGGGAACAAACTGAAACAAGAGTTTGGGATGGAGTGTTATTCACAGAGCATGATGTACCTCTGAAGAAGAGTGAATGAATTTTGCTTGGGATTTAACCTTTCTTGACTCTGTACCTTGTCTGTGTAAAATTGCAAAGCACGTGGTAGCCAGACTGGTCAGACGGGAACCTGTTGGTGACTCAGTCTGTAGCCCAAGAACTCCCTGCCTCCTGCCCAGATGTGCCTGCACTGATCCTTCCTCACCTATAATTTGGGGTACAGCTCTGGCTGCTGCTCCCTGGGCATGGGCCCAGGTGCTTTCTCACTAGGACTGTGGTGTATGAACATGTCTATTTGTTAGCACCTATTTGGTTTTAATTTAGCACACCACGCTTGCTTTGCGATGCCCAGTAAGCAGAGGAGACCAGTCCCCGCTGTCACCCCAGTCTCATTCTCAGCCTTGCCTACCAGCTGTGTCGCGCTCAGCCAGCCTGTGCCTCTGCAGGGCCTGGCTTTCCCTTTCTGCACCTTTTCTGATTTAGCTGGACCAAACCTGGGTGTCATAGCAGTGAAATACAGACACCTCCTCCTCATCTCAGCAAGCAGGAGGCAACTGGGAGTCAAGTAAAGCCAGTCACCTCCTATGGGAAACGTGTGCCTGCCCAGGTTCACCCTGGGGCACACCAGACACAGGCTGAGATAGCTGATGGGCAGACAGGTTCTCCCATGAGGTGGTCCTTCAAGTGGCTCTATTTAAGGGGGTATTAAGGACTCTGGGACATGACCCTATAACTCCTTTGCACCAATCTCTCTCCAAACTGATGCACTAGAATAGAAGCAAAGACACATGCGTGGATTGTATGCAGTAAAACCCAAAAATTTGGCCAGACCAGAGGTTTGGATCTGAGCCTGGATGTGCGATCTGGGCACACTTTGCGGTGTATATACAGTATATGTCAAGAGTGACATTTTAGAAGAGCTTAGGAGAAGAAGAAATGATGACTTGCATCTCCCTGAACGTAACTCTAACGGCAGTACTAGAAAAGAGCAATCAGCCCTTTTTAACCACACTTGTTCTCACAGAAGAGTCAGGAAATTAAAGATTTTTTTTAGGCAAAGAGATCAAATGAATTTTGGTCCCGCACTTCAAAAAAACTGGCACTTTTACCAAACAATGAAGATTTTCAATAGGAAAGGACAATTAATTACTCCAAAGAAGTTGCTAAATGTTAATAAGCACAGAACTTAGACATAATAATTTTAATCTGACAACTATTCCCATTAACAGTTGCTGTGTTAAGGAATATTTAGAAATCCTGACTGAAATTTTTAAATATAAATACAGTAATGCAATATAGATCTATTGTTTGATAGACTTATGGCATGGCCACAGTACATAATTTTCTTTGCCCTAGTGCAGGTAAAGAGAGAAAAAATATTGCACCAATTCAACACAACTGAGAGAAAAATGAGCTGCAATGGTTTAGAGATGAGTAATTAGAAACAGTTAATTACCACATACAAAACTAATCTGTATCATGCATCAAGGTAGGCCTCGGCTCAAGCAAAGACAAATGTCCAGACTTTTGAGCAGATCTGGTCAAAGATTTATCAGAATGTGATATTGTAAAATGGATTCCTCTTTTTTTATAAGAGGCTTTGGGATTAAACATTAAGTGTAAACTATCATTAAGATGATGACTGTGACCACTTTCATAAAATATATTATGAAGAAGTATGTGTCTATATTCAGAAGAATAAAACTCAAATTTTTATTAATTTGTGAAATGTATGTATATATAAGTGTGCATGGCTTCAGATGGAGAATAATTTAAATATTGTCATTCTCACTCTATTTTAACCAAAACCTCCTTCTTGTCACTGGTGCTACTCTGTACAAAATCAATCTGAAAGCAGACAAACGCATTACTCAAAGCACTTGGGAAGCCACAGTAATAGGTATTTAACTGACCCAAGCATTGCACAGGGCTGGTGGCCATCAAAGAGATTCTACATCTAAAAAAAAAAAGTGTCTTTAGTCATGGACTCAGGATATGTTTGTAGCTGTGGATCAATGTACTGCTGCTGATTTCACAGAATCACACAATCATGGAATGGTTGGGGTTGGAAGAGACCTCCGGAGAGCATCTGGTTCAACGCCCCTGCTCAAGCAGGGCCACCTAGAGCCAGTTGCCCAGGACAATGTCCAGCTTTTGAACATCTTCAAGGAGGGAGATTCATAGGTGGTACCTTTCTTTTCATGTTATTACTGAAGCAAAACTCTAGGCATGACAGTACCACATCAAGTGAAATCAAAACCATAAACATAAGGTTCTCAGTATCTTACAAGATTTTAATTTTTAGCCTAAATCTAGGTAGGTCACTAAAATAAAGAGATTCAATTTCAGTCATTAAGGAAAAGAATAAAAATAATAAAATAATTTTTAAAAAATCCTGTTAAACCATACTTAAAATAGAACTTTTTTGTTTGTTCCAGAGATGGTCACATTTCAGGATTAAAGGTGCTACAGAAAAGCATAAGAGTTAATACTATTAACATAATGAGACAGCTTTGTCTAGCACTTTGCTGTTTGTCCATAGATTTTAAGTGAATTTGAGAACTGCCTCTGTCACATTTCAGGCATGACCTCTCATGTGCTCTGACATATCGCACTGGGCCGCGTATGTGGCATCATGTTTGCCTTAAAGGAAGAAGTCTGATGTGACCTATACAACTCCATGCTGTGAGTCACAGCATGATGTATTGGGCAGAAAATTTTAAAAGATGCTTTTGCAAAATTCACCATTAAAAGAGTTAATTTTTCATCCTGGGAAACAAAAACGTTAAAAAATACAAAAATGCTTCTGAAAATGCCAAATTCTTCTTCATACATTGTTTAGGTCTGCATTGGTGGTTGTAATATATGATTCTCTTTTAAAGACTTAAATTAACAGATAGATAGATAGATAGCGATAGAAATGTTTTTTTTTCAAGTTGTTTTTCTTCTCGCTAAAAGACATCCTCAGTATGTTTTTATTCTCTAGATAAGATAAAGATGAAATGAGTAAACTATGCAACATGCAACATGCAATAAGACAATTAATGCTTCTCCTTATCCTGAAATTGCAAAGAGAACAGCTACGTGCAGGGTCTTTTGAGCTGTATATTGTTATCACTTTCATGATGATAACTGGTTGAATTTCAAACTCACGTCATTTATTGAGCTGTTACCTTCATAGCAGGGTTTTATCTTCTGTCTGAACTCTGTCAGGTCCCCTGAGTTCACAGAGAGCCTGAGCAGCATGGAGTACACAGCTGTTTCATCTAGCAGTTGGGCGTTGTGGAGCATCTCAGCATCTTTGAATCACAAGGAGCTGGATTTTGGTCCCAATTCAGTGTCTCTTGAAGTCAGACGCATATGAAAGGTATGTCATGCTCTTAAAAATAAGACCCTGGACCCTTCCAGCCTACCATGAAGTATCTTTACAGAGCTGCAGCCCTCCTCTGACAGGAAGCACAGGGTGTCTGTGCACGGGCGCAATGCTGGAGCCACAGACGCAAACCTCCTTGCAGCCCACTGCCGTGGTTACAGCTCCCCACTTACCATGACCGCCCGACTTGCAGAGCTGGCTTCTCTATTGCTGCCCACTGAGCTGCTTGTGTGAGCCAGGTCAATTTAAGCAGAATAATTTAAACATCAGATTCAGATTTATTTTGCCCATTTTCACTGAGGTGGGTTTGGGAACACTCATACATGTAGTTGAGTGAGCAGATCAGAATAGCAATAGCCCCTAAGAGTGGGTAGCACTGAAAAGCTGGGGCAATACATCTTCTACTGGGAGAGCCGCATCCAGGAGAGGTTGCCTACAGCCTGTTTTACTGCTGTACCTAGGCTTTACTGCCATACTGCTGTACCTAGGCTTTTCTGGGAGTAGAACTAACTCATTTAAAACTTTGTCAGGTCTCTCCAGGTTATGTTGCACCCTGTGAAGAGCAGAAACCTCCGCCAACAAAATCCTTCTCCTCATCCAGGAAGGTCATGGCTGCATTAGCCCCTGGATTGCCTTTGCCTTTGCTCTCCCAACAGTGTGAGGTAGTTTGATGCAAGGAAAGAAAAGTTAGCACCAGTTTGTGGTGCTCATACACTGTGAATAACCCTCCGTGCTGATGGAGCAAGGTGGCATGGCTGAGGGCCAAAGATGCCAGTTGAAAAACCTTGGTATAAATTCAGGATCTAGCAGATTCTGTCAATTGCCAGTCAGGATTCAGTCCAATAAAAGTCTTTTGGGGGTGAGTCTGCATTGAATAACTTTAGCCATTTAAGCTAGACATGTAAAATTAAATGCTGCTAATACTTACACCATTCTCTGTGTTTCATCCCCCTGATGTTTGCTGGGATGATGGAATATTGTCCTGCCTATGTATTTCCCTAGCTTCCTTCCTCCCCTGCTCTGGACAGGGATAAACAAGGAAGAGTGTCTCTCCTCCACAAAGCTCTCGCCCTGCTCCACCTCCCTGAGAGCTCGGTGGTGGCTAAAGATTATCCTTCAGGTACAGACTCTAACTCTAACTGGGGATCAGCACTGCTACTTCACTTTTTCCTTGCTGCTGCCTGCAATAGTCCTCTTAGATCAGCCTGCTCCAGAAGGAATGTGTTCAAGTGAACTGAGTATCAGCAGCAAGTAAATTTGTGATGGTCTCTGAGCAAATATCCTCACTCGGTAATTTTGGTTTGTTTGTTTTGCTCAGGCAGCATATCTAGTCAACTTTCCATGAAATTTTTTGACTTAACAGTGAGCTAGAGCCATGAAAATAATACATTCACTTAAGCACATTCAAATTCTTGTTATAAAAATATAACTGCTGCCAGGTGGGCAGCTGGATTTGATGCATACATGCTTGTGAACAAAGAAATTTATATATGTATCTGTAATGCTGCCTCTATCAGCTTTGCACCTTATTTTTACAATGGCAGTGATTTTCTGAAAAGGAATAAAATAAATCTGTCCGGTAATTAAACTTCAATGTAAGAAAGCTTTTAGACATACTATTAAAATAAAGTGAATTGGTCTGCTCACAGTTCTGTACATTTTGATTCAAGTTCAAAGTACAAAATAATCTTCTACTGCGCAATTACACATCTGCACATACAATAGTCTGCCCTTCATTCAACCACCTCCTTATATTAGCTGAATATATTAGTCATATCTTGCCATAAATTGTACCTCTCCATAAGGAATCCATAAAGAAGGTAGTAATAGAATGGCATTCCCATTCATATTTACCTACTCTAAGTCTGCATTAAGCAAGTATTTCCTTGAATGCTAATTTAAAAATCAATTTGATATTATGTTTGAAAATTTCATAGCATAATATAGCTGACTGGAGTCATTAACCTGTGCATAACATTAATGTACGATTTATTTGGAATCTTCTGCTTGAGGGGAAAGGGAAATGCAGTTTGTTTACAGCAATAATGATGGAAGATATTCTCAAGATGTTCATAGGAAGTGTATATAATTAGAAGAAGGGAATTTTAGTTTCTCCAAAAGCAAACACACTGGAAGAGAAAATTCAGCCCAAAACATTTTTTTCTGAGACTACAGTGGACAAAGGAGCCATCGTGCACACCTCTGGTTTCAGGGCTGGAAATGCGCCCTCTGTAATGACAGCAGGGAAAGAAACATTCAGGTAATAGCTTAGTGATTTATATCTGGTGGTTTCTAGAAAGACTGGGCCAAACTTTGAAGACAAATGGAGTAACTCTCAGCTTTACACTGTTGTAACTTAAAGCAGAATTTGCTTGTCGGTAGTAGAGGAAAGAGAAGGCTTATAACTATGGCACAAAAGTCCTTTGTAAGGTACACTTGATGTGATTTTTTTCAATAGGTATAATGTAAGTACTTAGCAGAGTGGTTTCTCTGGCCCCTTGACATTTAAACAGGAATCTATTAGTCAACTGATGTCATTAGCTGAAGTACGTTCTTTCTAAGGATGACACTGATGATCTAATCGATCATCATTATTAAGCTAACATCAATCAACTGCAGGTAGACTACAGCAGCTGCCTGATAGATAAAGTTCCTCTACTAAAGTTGGAGACAATGGATTTCTTTTCAATTCCTTGCTGTTTTTAAAACTCACAGAATGTTGACGGGCCAAATTCTGCCACTGATTTCAATGGTGGTGTTATTTTGGATTTATGCTGGTGTAAGAAAATAAGGGGAAAATGGTGTTTGCTTGTTTCAGCAATGGGAAGACCATAAAAGTGTCATGGTTGTGGCATAACAGTTCAGAAAAATAAGTAAGATATTTGCCTGTTAGGTACCAAAGGCAAATTTTATCAACAACTCTCAGCTTTAGACAGCATCAGTCTAATACAGTGAAATACACTGATAGAAATTCCTAGTCCTTTTCACAGCAAGTTTTAGCAAAAATGAAGGGACAGCCTAGAAATAAGATGAATGTTGATCTGAGCATTCATTCATCCACTACTGACTGTATTCGCTGTGCTCCCTTGGTTTGTCGAAGCTATTTTATAGACAATTTTATACATATGTTGAGCAAAGTTAGAAACTATTATAATCATATTAATCATGTTCAGGGAACAGGATACCACCAGCTTCTGAGCTGATTCTTTTCTCCATTTGTTGATGGGAAGGGAGTGAATCACCACAGAGTGGGTGTGGATGGACGATGATCTCCACCAAGGTGATGACTTCCAGCAGTAAACAAGCGTGAGGAAAGAGGTAAGCTTTGCCAGGAGAAGGGCAGGCAGATGTTATCCTCTTCAAGAAACGAAAAAGAAGCAGAGTTTAAAACACTTCTTTAGTCACTATTTGGTTATTCATCTTCTTCTCTGATAATGTAGGACAGATTTCTATAGGGCTAACCAGCTCATACAGTGCATGTTCCTTATGGCAGAGATCTGGCACCCAGCTTGGTCTGGAAGGATCATCGCACTCTGGAGCTGCTAAATACACAAGCCATAGCAATCCACATTACCAAGCCCATATTCAGGAAGGATCCACCACCACTGAGTTTTTAAAGGGTACCCAGAGAAGTCCCTGAGCATGAGGAAACAGAATGTGCCCGTGCCCTGTCTAAAATGGGTTTCCGCTCTCTGAGAAATTACTTGCCCATTTCAAAGACCCATGCCCTGATGGCTGCCATCAGGACAGCAGCAAGGTCGTGAAGTCATCCCATAAAGGCAGATTTCCCTCCAGTGGCGGTGAGACCGTGGCAGGCAGAGCCTGCGCTGTAGGGAAGAGATGTCATACCAGCTTCTGAAAGACAAGAACGAAAGGGAGAGGAAAAGCAAGCCAAGATGGGGCTGCCTGTCAGGTCTGCCTCATCCCTGTCAGATGTCAGCTGCCTCCACTGCTTCTAACTATAAATGTGACAGATAGGTGCCTCATGCCAATGAGTGCTTATAGTCATGCATGATGAAAGGATCTGAGATTATGGTGCTGTCAGTGGATTCTGTGTCAAACTGGAAATTTATATTTAGTATTTACCTCACTTGAAGTCGCTTAAGTTATTACCGCAGTTCTTAGCCAATTCTGGGGCCTGCTCCCTCCACCCTTGCATCTGACTGAGAGGTTATGGAAGCAATATTCAAAAAAGCCCATAGAAGGCAGACGTCCAACCTCTAAAGAAATTCAGTAGGATGCAGGTATCTCAAAGCTCCTTCAGAACCTGTGCCCACTGAGTGCCAAGTAAATGGAAAGTGCTTTATCTTAACCCAATCCCTCAGCACAGCTTTAAGTGATTATAGGAGGCACAAGGTGCCAAAGATTTGGGCAGATTGAAGAGGTCAGCAGCAAATTGTGATGTAAATTAGCATGAACCCATCAGCTTCTGTGACCTGTATTGATGTGCACCCACTAAAGACTCAGCCAGGTTTCATTTGACAGACTGACAGACTGAGCTTTATGCCACAGCTTAATGGAAGAGGATAATCTAAAATAGTGCCAGTAATAATGTTCTTTGGGCTCCTCTACCCTGTACATATGCAAAAACCAAGAGGTTAGATTTTTGATGAGTGTAGACTCATGAACAGCCCATCCTCATACATGGATGCAGGTTGGCCATACTCAAGATACCTGGTCCAAGTGCGACCTACTTCTGTTCCAGTTTCAGAACAAACTTTCCAGCTATCTGCACTTCTCCATCAGCCCAACTGTAACTACTCTAGGATAATCTTGTCACTGTAACTCTACTGGGATGGCTCAAGAGCTACAGTTCTCCAAGGTGGATGAGTTCTCACCAGAATGAATCTTGTACCAGAACAACTTCCTTTTGATGAACTCTGATAGCACCTCTGCGCATCATTCATTCAGAGAGTGTATTAGTCTGAAGGAAAAAGAATGAAGTGACAAAGAGGAAGTTCAGCTTTAATGAAATCAACTCCACTGAGACAAGAGGCAGATCATCAAACAGCCAAATATGTCTGCATGGATTTCTGCAGACAGAAATGAACTTGTTTTGCTCTTCTAGTTAAAAGACATAACCAGTCTAGTTCTCAGTTGGTCTTGGCATACCCTCATCGTCAGCATACCATAGAGTCTTTATGGTCCATATTGCCAGAAATGGTGTATTTGAACCCAAAGCAAACAGAATCCTGTCTCAACTATCCTGCCAGCAATAACAGATCCCTATTTTACTCCTTAATGGCCAACGATGGCAGCAGACTATGGGGCCAGCACAGAGACTCTAGCCAAGAGAAGCCAAGCGAGAGACAACTTTGAACACAGTAAAATTCTGGTAATATACATCAGTGGCAATATGTCCCTACTACTCTAATCCATTAGCATTTTATATGTACTCTGTCTGATGTAAATATCTGCACAAATGAGAATGAGAACCTTTCACCCTATTCCTGAAATTATTCTTGGATTTGCAATAAACTCCACAATTACCCAACAAATGAAGTCTGATGTGCTCACAATCTACTGGGGCATGGCTATGAATTATGTGCCTGACAGATTTTTAATTTGGCCTTAAATACCATATGTATTTAACATAGATATCTAGTTAACAGCAACCAGCTCACAACACTGAGTTTTGTATGCTGTGTACAAAATTTCTTAATCTGTACATGAAAAAGCACTTACTGGTTTCCAGATACACATCTCTTGAACTGATTTTTCTACCTCTGTATCACATTCTCATAAATTTTGTATCGGCACATACCAAACCGTAGACACATTTCCAGTTTACCATTTTAATGTCAATCATTGTTTTTAATGTTACAAAATGGCAGTACTGGAATTACGACTTTAAATAATCAGAGTAACGACTGACATACAAAGTACTCCATACTTCATGAATTGTGCTAATAAATATTTATTTAGTCAACAGCAGAAGTAAAAAATCTCTTCCAACTACATCAAATTGACTATATCCTGCACTGTTAATTCTTAGTTTGCATGGCTCCATCTGAATAAAAAAAAAATCTAATAAGTTTCACATCCATTTACTGGTGGAAAAATAAATGTAATCATAGTAAGTAATTCTATTATGTTCTCAATTTAAAATGGTTTATAGAGCTGGTTTATCATCAGACAGCTCTTGTCTAACAGACTGGCTCAACATACCTTAAAACACGTGAAAGACTGAGAATCTTCCTGTAAGAAAAAATTTTCTGTTTCCATCTGAAAATAGTCTGCTCAAAGTCTAGGCATAACTTTGCAGAACGTGTCTTAATAGAAACCATTTTGTGTCTTGGCTCCTTTCAAGAAGAGGAGCTGCTGCTTGCTTTGACCTTTCTCAGAATGATGCACCGTACCTATACCTGAAAGGCTCAAGCTGACTTTCGCAGTACCTACTTCTGGAAGAGAAGATGCTCAGTACCCCAAAAAATAAACCAAATCACTGACCTTTACCTTAAATATATCTGTAACATCTTCCAGTGATCTGATGGTTTTCTCTTTCCCATCTAGGGTTGGAGATGTGAAGAACTGACCTATCTGTTGCAGTCTATGCAAGGCCTTACTGTTTTTCTCCCAGCCCAAACACAAAGTTTCCCAGATTCACTGGGCACATTCAGCACTAATCTGCCTTTTAAGATACTGGGGAGACTTTGTTCTCATTTATACCCACAGAAGTTCTGAGTAAATCAAGCAGATGACTCTATGTGTCCTGAAATTAATAAATCCTCTAGGACTCCCTCCCGAGTTGACTCCTTATTCAGACCCAGTTTCACATTTCTCACACATCATCGTGATGTTCAGGAATGCTTCCTCATATTTGAACAACAGTGTTTTATTTACAAACTCCCAACACACAGCACTTCACAAAAAATAAATCTGCAACTTGTTCAGATTGGTTGTTTGCTCCCTGGTCAGTGTAAAGACATACAATGGATAGGAAAGGCCCCGCTAGATTTTTCAAGGTGTATGTGGAAAAAAGCAAGCCTTTCAAAAACTTTTGCCTCATTGAATGTCAGAGCCTAACTCCTTCGCTCACAGGGACTAGTTTCTGCTCATGTGTGAAATGTTATTAGAACGCTGAATTAAAATTACTCCAAACACCGAGATTTTTCAAAGATTACAAAAGAAATGACAGAAAATCGGGTTTTGCAAAGAAAGCCAGTACCAAGACTTTGATTGCCATTTAGAAACTGCAAGTCAATGTATGGCTCTTAAGGTCATATTTCTTGACCTCTTGTAAGGAATCCTTGCTTATCCTGCTAGCATTTCTGAGTCACATCAAGTCAAAGCTCCCTGCAATCCTATTTGCCCAGATCTTTTAGCATGCCTATTAACTCTTTGCTACTACCCTCCTTAAATTTGTCCTTACAGACTGTTACTCCAATAATGCCTACAAAATTCAAACCAAGTCCCCTGTTGCCCTGAGGCCAAACATACAGACTTTTGCTGATGCTGTCTGTCAGTTCCAAGATGCTGAGTCTTAAAATGCCCGCATCTTCTGGGGATCTCACTCTAAAACACTGTATTTGGGGACCGCCATGGGGAGAAGAGACTGAATCGTGGAGGGAAAGCAAAGAGAAGGAAAACAAAGAAAGACAGCAACGACAAAGTAATGCAAGGTAGATTTAGACCAGCAGCACCAAGACTGTTTTACAAGCATTTCACTACTTTGCCCTTTAAAAAAAGGACTTCTACTTCTGCATTTGGCAAGATATTGAGATGTACTGATAAATATTTATAATTTCTTTCTTATTTAAGTAAATGTAAGTAAAATGTTATGTTTTATGCCTTGTTTGTTCTGATGCTCCTGAATATATAGTAGAAATGTAAAACAGAAAGATAACCTGAAAAGAGGTAACAAAAATATCAGACTAAAATATGATGAAAAAGGAAAACAAATGGGTCTATCCTTAAAAGAGAACAGCAGTTTCATTATTTCTAAAAAAATTATACTAGTGTTACATGTATTAAATGTTAATTGCCAGAAGAGTTTATATCATCAGATGTTTATCCATGTAAGACATAGAAATGATAACAGATTTATTCCAAATTTTCCTCCGGGGCTTCTTCTGATGAATGTTTGAATGCAAGTAACTTATTAATTAAAGACAAGTGGAACTTCTGTGGGACCATTAAAATAAAGCACACCAGTTTTGTCCTCAGCCGATATAAATCAGTCCATAAGCCTCGTTCTTCATTCTTTTGCATCAATGAGGTTATGTGTATAGTACCAGTGATATGACTAGGCTTATAACCAGCAAGAATTTATGCTAACAGAGGAGAAAATCAGGCCCATTAAATTCAGTATACTTTTCATGCTGTATAACAACCAGGGTTTAAATATAGTTCTTTCAGGCATAAAGCAAGTGGTGAAATGTTCATAAATGTGACAAATGAACATCACTTATCACGAAGCTTGATCCAAGATCCATCGAAACAGATGGAAAGACTCTCTTGATCTTAAGGTCTATTGGATTTCTCCTGTTTCATACTATGGTGTGGTGCTCCCTTCTAGGTCTTCAGGCAGAAGCCTATGAGACCTCTCAGATGCCAGGCAATACAGTGAGGGCTGGCTTTTCTGGGAAGGGAAAGGTCAAAGATCCCAAAATTTTTTAAATTAAAACTATAATTAGTGCTTGTACACTGGTTTTTAATCAATTAGACTGGGATCTCTAAAGAAGATGCTTCGTTCTCTGGAAGACCTGACTGCAGTTATCTCCTTTGTCTGACAGGAGCTGAATCCAGAGAGTGTCCTAAATATCAGGCTCCACTTGGAAGGAATAGAGGACGGAAAAGGCAAGAAAAGTCCTAGTGACTTAACTGCTTGGTATTACATTTTTTTGAGGGGAAAAAAAGTCCTACAATTTTCACCTTCCTAATGAGCCTAATCATGAGGCACATTAGTCTCTTTCTGCACATGTTTGCTCAGTGTCCTATACAGCTCCCAGCTGGGATCATAGCACCTGAGAGCAGTCTACTGGAGGTAGCTGGGGTGCCCACTGGGAGATACGGGAGTTTCATTTGAAATCCCCACCCTGAATAAGGCCCCCAGTGGATACGAACGTCCTTCAACTGCACTCTTCTTCAATGTCCTAAAAAATAGGCAAGGGGTATCCATGTAGTTTTTTCCTTTTCAGGTTGGTCTATTTTGCAGCAAGTGTTTAGAGAGACAGAGACTGGGTGATAGCCTGACTGCCAGGGAACTCCCATGGTGGGCAGTCAAGTGATAGGTTGTCCCAAAAGGGTGCCAGGTCATCTGGGTTTGGCTCTTGCTTCAGTGGGTATTTAATTATTTGTACAGAGCAGGGTAATAGGAACAGGAGAAACTTTTCTCTTCCCACCTTCTCCTGTCTGCCTCTCCACCTTAGAAAATCCATGGATTAAAACACTCTCTGAGACAGTGAGAGATGTGGGCTTCAAAACCGCTTTGCAGGGGTTAAAACTGACCCAGCATCTCCCACACTGTGGTAGCGAGTGCTCTAGCCCCTGAGTTACTGGTCAAAACAGGAGCTACTGCCACCAAGATGTTTAGGATTTACGGTTCAGTGAAAAGAAAAGGAGGACAATTACACATGGTTCAACCAAAACACAATTTGTTCTCCATTTTGCCAGCCATCAATTAGTCATGCAGCTCTAATTTTGAACATTAGCAAATGCCTCTATTTTTCGAGTATCCTTATTCAAGAACCCTGAGTCCACAGAAGATAACAAAG
Source organism: Nipponia nippon (assembly GCF_047370975.1). Lineage (NCBI taxonomy): Eukaryota > Metazoa > Chordata > Aves > Pelecaniformes > Threskiornithidae > Nipponia > Nipponia nippon. The sequence goes on along the minus strand of NW_028262290.1, from coordinate 38,262,568 downwards.
ACATTTAGAAACAAGAAAATAGGAAAAATATTTATCCGGTGTCACCTTTGATATTGCTTTATGCAGTATGCTAGAAGTGTTAACTATTACAAAGGTTTGCTTGTTCAAAGTGCTGTGTTAATATTAATGTAGTAAAACTAGTCATGATTTGTAACTCACTAAACCACAGCAGAATACTGATATAGAAAAAAGCACATTAACTCACTAGCCAGTGGATAAACTGACTACCTCTTTGGTGTTCCACACGGGCCAATGCCAAGAGGGTAAACCCTACAGTCAGAATAGAAGAAGGTAAAATTCACGTATTTGCTCTGATCTTTGACACCTCGCTACTACCAGCTGCTAAACTGCCTAAGAAAAGATTGCCAAGAAGAAAAAGGCCATGGTGTCAACATAAGAAGGACTTTCAGTATAACTGAGGGAAAAGGTAGTGGGCAGAATGATGTAAAGACTGTCCTTTGCCACTGCAGGAAAAGCAAAGCAAGGACCCCAGGGGAAGCTCTCCTCCAGAAGCCACGTAATCCCTCCCAGGGAGGTCTGTCAAACATCCACCTGGATGGATGGTCTTGTTGAAGGCTGCTCCTGACCTTTTCCCTCAGCCAGTCAGAACTCCCCTTCCAGACCAAACATATTTACTAGCAGCTACATTTACCTTGCTCCTGCAACTCGGCAAAAATTGCCCTATCCACATAGCATTCAGAAACTGATGTGGTGGCTGATGTGGCTGGGGTCTACTCCTGCACCCAGTCCGTGGATAGAGACTGAGTAGCTGGCAGGTAGCTTAACAGCAGAACTTGGAGCCACTGCTGGTAGAAAGTGTCTTGACTGGAGAGAGAAGTTCGCCTTATTTATTTATTTATGTATTTTGATTTGATGTGCAAAAATGCCTCTAAGCACTCTGACAGTAATTAAATTTATAGTCCCCATAGGATTATTCTGTGAATGATGCCAGTGTAGGTATTGACAAGGTGCCCGTAAAACCACACTGTTCCAGCACACAAAATGAACATATGTGTCACGCTGAAGGAGTAGCACTGTTGTTGTTGTACGCTCACCTCCCACATGAAATGCCATCATACCTGTTAAATGACACTTGAAAATGTGTTAGCACTTAACCAGAAATATTTTCAAAATAACACTTGAACATAAGAACCCTTAACTGCTGGAAACTTTCCCCTAATTTTCTGCTAACATTTACTTGCTGAAGAAGCTCACTTCCCAAACAGACTGCAAGAAAAATTTAGGAGACCCACTGGCTGAGCTGAATGCCCAGACTATGAATGCTTTTTGATAAGATCTTGACATTTCTCATTCTGACCCTGCTTAACACAATGCTTTTCAATTCTGCTTCCTGAAAATATGTTTTATTTAAAAGAGAGAGAGAAACAAAAAGTCTAAAAACCTCTTGCAAATACCTATAGGTCACCCACACTGTGTTAAAGAGAAACTGCTGAGAACATTAATGTTGCAAAGGCAGGCACTTAAGAAAATGCTGGAATTAAAGTTGCCTGTGGAGAAAGTGGCGTATGAGTGTGGAACTGAAGACAGTCATAGTGCGAGCGAGGTGTGATAATCTCCTGTACGGGGATGGTACAGGCAGCCTAATCCTGTCATTTTGTATCTTTCAGTGCTTGAAGCTTTCAATCGCCGTATTCTTCTTGGGGTTTCTATGTGTAATTCCCTAGCTCTGTTTTTTTTTTTTTTTAAACCTCTAGTGTTGTTTCACAGTGACACTCACCACCAGCAGGACCCCAGCTGCTACAGAGTCATCAGACAAGACAGGAACAAGCAAGATTTCTAGAAACATCATCTTCTTCAGACCCACCTTAGCTGCAGCTTCTGATCAAGCTGTGATTTCGCCCTGCAACAGAAGAGCAGGAGAGCTCAACTTGAACCAGAATCTCAGTCCAAGTATTTCACAAGCAAGCACCAGTATGAAATTGTACCGGGTCTGGCTGGGATGGAGTTAGCTTTCTTCATAGCAGCCTGTATGGTGCTGTGGTTTGGATTTATGCCTAAAACAGGGTTGGTAACACACCAATCTTTTAGCTATTGCTGAGCAGTGATTGCACCACATCAAGGCTTTCTCTGTTCCTCACTCTGACCCCCAGGGAGCAAGCTGGGGGCAGGCAAGGTGCTGGGAGGGGGACACAGCTGGCACAGCTGTCTCAAATTACCCAAAGGGATATTCTACACCCTACAACATCACACTCAGCAATAAAACCTGGAAAGACCAGTTTTCAAATGGCTACTTTCCAAGCTAGCCATTGCTTGGAGACTGGCTGGGCATCATCGGAATGATTGGCTTTGCATCACTTTTTTTTTTTCTCTCTCTTCCCTTCACTTACTAAACTGTATTTACCTCAACCCAGCAGTTTTCTTACTTTTGCTCTTCCAATTCTCTCCCTGAACCCGCTGAGGGGAGGGAGTGAGCAAGTGGCTGGGTAGGGGCTTAGTTGCTAGCCAGGATCAACCCACTTCAGAAGATCCTAAGCTTGATTTTCCTGTTGTTGGCAGTGGTTAGTGTGTGCCAGTGCTGGATGCAAGGAGGTCATTCATCATGTGCACCACAACAACGATGGCACCAAGAAAAATGACACTGTTGGTGCTGTAAAGCCAGCGGGAAGAATGCACCTTGCTGGCTTTTACCCAAACAAGTTGCTGAATCTGACCAGAACACTTCTCTGAACAGTGAAGCGCACATGAACACATGACATTGTGCTACCTGAATCTAGGAGTTTGAGTGACCAGCAAATACGTGGTAGAATAGATGGTAGTCACCAGCTAAAGAAAATCTTTCTCCTTTCTTCAAACCTGTAACTTTAATTCAAGGTTTAAATGTCAGCACTTGTCACATCCACTTTTGTCCACCGCAGGCTAGCCCTATGATAGAAATGTCTTCATAGTCTTCTGTGCTTAGAAATGATTTTGAGTGGACCTGACATTTTCCTGACCACAGACTGTGATGACTAACAACGGTACGTATGTCATGCTCTAACTTGTAGTTTGACAACAGTCAAAAAACTCAAGAACAGTTGTGCTTCAAAATGCAAGAAGTTCTGAGCCATGATATAGATTCTTAGTCACACTGTTACCCTAGCATATGAGTTTCCACCAGGATTAGAAGGTGATTTGATTTGTTTGCTTCCAATAATGTTATTAAAGCTTCTGATTTACTTGAAAGAGCTCATTATTTGGTCTGTATTTGTTTTGCAATTTACTTTAAATTTTAGAAAAGTTAATTAAAGGGTTCTGTGAAGAGCTCCCATGCCCAAGAGCAGTGGCCTATGGTGACAATTCAACAACAGAGCGTGTGTGATATCTACACCACCACAAGCATGTAGCAGACATCAGCCTCAGATTGTCTCCTATCTGACGACCTCATGATATAGGCATTGATACAAACTGTAACCAACATTGCTAATTACCGACATAGCAACAAAAATGAAGTCACTGTAGAAGTTTACTGAAGCTGTGCGCAATTCTGAATGATCTAAAAATATGCCATTAGCCCTGCCGCCTTCTTTGTAACAGTGTCATAGTCTGTCATTTTCTGAAGTTGGATAGATTTTTTTTTTATTAGTATTAATATGCACAAAAATTAGCCCTCTTTTAATATGCACAAAAAATACCCAAAAAGTAGCCACCTTTTGAAGGTCTGGGGCATTTTGAATATGATTTAATGGCAAGTGCGAAAAACAAATGAGTGTCATAAGTAGTCCCCAGAGACTTCCAAATGCCATAAGCAGACAGAGAGTTATTGATTGCTGCTTAACATGCCTGTAGAAAATAATGGGGTAACAGCACCTGTGCTGTAGCAAATAAAGTTATTCCATCTGTTGTGCCAGCACCAATATTTGGACATGTCCAGAGCTGAAGCCTCATTATTTGTAATGCCAGCTCCACTGTAACGAGAAGGGAAAGCAAGCAGGCTCCCAAGCCCTTGTGCTTTTGCTGTCTCCCACCAAAATCATGAAGCAGTTCAAGGAAGAAAAGGCAAATCAATAAGTAATTATTTTACAGCTCTCACCACTCTTTGCCCATGTCAACTAATTAAATTAATAAATAATTCATGGCTTTCTTGCTACCTCACTGGAGACGGGAGTCAGTTTCCTCAAATGTGTCATCGCTATTGATAAAGAGGTGACAGGGATGATCTTTCCCCATCTCCTTTGGTCACAAGTGGCCTCCTGATTTTGACAGTGGTAGTTCAGGGTCTCTCTGCCAAGCTGAGCAGGGCTGGCGGGGGAAGAGGGAGGACCAGGGTGCTCAGGCTGCCTAACAATAGTGTGTCGCTTGTATTCAATCTCCTCCTAACAACACAAGTGGGCCAGGAGGCTCGTGTACATGCTCCCCACTCCTGCGTATTGTATGAGAGATGCCAGCTGGGGAGTGCCAGGGCACTGCAGGGGCTGGGGGATCCCTGGGGAGCGGTGGGGTGGCAGGGCAGGGCCTGGCAGCCCATCCCACCCCAGCCACGAGCAGGGCAGCCAGGGGCCGTTGGGGCAGCCCCAGGTATTAGGCACCTCTCTGGGGATGGGCTGAGGCTGGGACGGGATGTCAGCCCATGGGTGGGGGTCAGGATCAGGCCTGGTGAGGGTAACCAGGGTCACACCAGCCCAGGATGGTCGGGCTCAGTTCTGGCTACATATCTCCACGGCCATGGGGCCAGGGGCCGCCCTCAGCTGCACTGGCACTGAGCTGCCCCGAGCCTGGCAGCCAGCACCCGGAGCAGGGGATGCTTTTGGGGCCCTGACAAGCAGGAAAACTAAAACTCTCATGAGAGCTGAAGAAAGCAGGCAAGCTGTCGGGACGCAGCCCCTTCCACAGGTCTCCATCCACCACAAGAAGACTACAAAATTCATTAGGCAATGTACAGTTTAAAATAACCTGGTGGGATTTCTAGTCTTAGCTGATATTTATTAACATTGGTTATTTCGAGGCTAACTACAAGCACCACCATTTTACGTTATTTCTGGTTTTTTTAAATATAACATTGCGTGCTCCATGATTGCTTTTCCTTTGTCCACCAGCATAGAATCATAGAATGATTTAGGTTGGAAAAGACCTTTAAAATCACCGAGTCCAACCGTTAACCCAGCACTGCCAAGTCCACCAGTAAACCAGGGCCACTTCGGATGACTGGGCAGCCTGATGCATTCTGATTTGACTTCTTCGGTTTCTTCGATGGGAGGGTATTTCTTACCAGCTTTCAAAAAACTACATGCATCACCTTCCACACCCAAGTCTTCATGTGTGAACTTTATAACATGTGTTATAAGCTTTAAAATACGTATGAGGGAGCTGAAAGGTAAGTCAGAAGAGTAGGTAGTAATGTAGTTTTTGATTGTGGAGTGCCATGTTATACTGTGAACATCAACATGAAGTTCAGACTCCAAACAGAAACATCTGGCAGGGTGATTGCCAGAGGATGTTTCCCAGAAGTCTCTTTTAAGAGTTTATAAATGCTTACCTTTTTAACAGACTTCATTTTTTTATTCATATTTTCCACAGGTGTCTGCTGTACACTGATATTTTTTCCTAAATTCAGTGTATGTGTTTTGAGTGTTTATGAGAATAATCTCAGGGAAAAGTTATTGTTTTGAAATAACATTTCAAGCTAGAAAAAATCTCACACTGAGAAACTCCAGAGCCCTGGCTTGGACCAGAAATTTTGTCCTCATAGCAGATATGCTTTTGTGATGCATTTACAAATTGTGAGAAATCTTTATTCACACGTGCCCGGTAAAGATTTGTTAGTATTTGGTGCCTAAATTCTCTAAAGACGTTGTGGCACCAGGTACCTCTAGCTCAGGCTATAGAGGCTGAGCACGGTTTTTCCTGCCATTGGTTTTCTGGACTGTCAGGGAGCAATGTGTTGTCACTGTCGGAGATACCTTCCTCCCCTGTATCACCATAGGTTCATCTACTAGCGTGTGGATGAGAAGCGCGCTCTTGCAGCAAATCTCCTGTCTGTCCACTACTTACCATGCTTTGCTTCATTGTCTCACAGTGCATGGGTCACAATCCTGGAAAGTGAAATTATTAAGGGAGGAATATGCTCCTAACATAAAGGAGGGTCCTGCCCCTGAAAGGTTGCCCAAAGTGAAATCCCCTGAAATGCTTATGGGGTGAACACTGGGTCCTGAACACATACCGTTTCACTCCAAAGGTCTGCTCCCATTGGGCCACGGTATTTGCTAATGCAGACATAGCCTCTCTGTAGTGTAAAGGAGTAGGAATTTCCCACCTGAGACGCAGAGGACAAGGACCAGACCAGGGGAAATGAAGGAGTAAGGAACCTGTTTGGTAATAAAAATGGAGGTTTTTTTAGTAGGTGCTATGAAGTTATTTAGACTTACAGCCAGTGAGTCTTAAACTGGGATGAAGAAGCTTTGGCAAGAGAAACCAGAGCCAACTGCACGAGGAAGTGGGAATGGAAAAAATAGCTGGGAGGAGAGCAGCAGAACAACAGCTGGCAGCATCCAAACCGTAATTCAATGAATAGGTCATGGGTGAAACCCACAGAAGTTTTCCATTGACTTCACCCTAGAACTCCAGACTGCTTAGGTCCATCAGCACGAGCAGGGTGTAATTTTAGGGCTGTTACAAACACATTTGAACTTTCAAATAAAAAATTGCCTCTGGGCCCCACTAACACCTCACTTCCCGATCTTTTCTCATGCTGTGCGTGTGCCTGTAGCTGTAAGCTAAGCATGGGCAGCCACTCAGTAGGAGTAAGTTGTCATTGATCCACTGGCTTAAATAGCAGTTGCTTAGATTTATACCTGCCTGAGATCCTGCTCTAGGGATTTGGCAGTTCGATGAAGAAAGAGCTAATTCTGAAATCTTTTCTATTTTAAAATGAAAATGTCTTTGTAGTCTAAATCTAAGTATGTACTATTAAGCCTATTACCAGCTGTAGTTTACTAGCAAGGGAATAGGACTCATGAAAAGGAAGAACAGGATGCGATTCAGGATTGATAATATTCGGGGCTTTTACCTCCTGCAGTAGTATGTAATAGCAAGTTGGTTAACTGGCAGAGGAAATGCACAGGATCTCCATAAATTATTTAATTCAGAAGTGACAGGAAAAAATTATTGAGTGACACTATGATACAATGCCCTCATGGTGAGACCACCTGTAGTTTAACGAATTAACATTGTTACAAGAATCTTTGCTTAAGACTTATACATTTAATTTGATTGTGTTAAACATGCCACTTATTTATCATTATTAATGGGATTTCTATTTTTAGATATTGGTCTCAACATGAGCAATGGGACAATATAATCAACAGCGGCTTCCATGATGTATACTCTCTATGGGAAGACTACATAGTGTTTCTCTGTGCATTCCCTCCATTCTTTAATTTTTTGTCTGGTCTTGCTGCAACTACAGCCATAAGCCATGACAGAGTCAGCATCTAAAGAGCAGCAGATTATGGAGACTAATTAGACAGGTGATGCAGGAGGCTCAGTCCTATCAAGCAGCTTCTACTTTAACTTCAGGTAATATTTTTTATTACAGCCAGTGAAATGTCATATTTAAATCTGAACCCTGCTCCGTACACAGCTACGTGTATCTTCTGCCTACAGTTCATCCTGTGCTTGTAGTCACACAGCAATAGTCCCTTTCATTTCGCTGGTCTCATTTCTTCCTGGTCTGTTCCTTCCACTCAGACAGTTCTGTCCCTCCTTCAAAAAGATTGCAGTACAACTGCAAAGCATACAGAAGCTGAGGTGGGAAGAGGCCTCTGGAGATCACCTGGCTCAACCACTCTTTGAAAGCAGGGCCTCAGATTAGGTTATCAAGGGCTCTGCCAAGCCAAGGCATGAGTGCCTCACTTGTAGTAAGGGAGATGTCACCACTTCTCTGGGTGTCTTCTTCCAAAGTTTAACTGTTGCCATGGTGAAGAATTTTTTTCTTATATCCAGACAGAATTTCCCCTGAAATAACTAGTGTCCTTTGCTTCTTGTCCTGTCGCTGTGCATACTTTTTTCCAGTTTACAGGGCACCAGATTATCAAGTACCGTAAATCAGCACAGTTCTGCTAACTCTAACCATCTGCAAAGGTGATTCACTAGCATTAGGGATCTGTGCTTTCTCTACCCTGACGTGACATCAGAACAAGTTTCCTTGGGAGTCTCAGCATGAGAGGCTGCAATCAGGGACCAGGGGCTATGAATACAGGTATCAAACTGTCTGCCTAATTGACCTTCTGAGCATCTCTGCAGATGATGTATAGCAGGGGCACTTGACCTAGAGTCTTTGGGTTAGAGCCAGCCAGCCTGAAGACTAATCCATCTTCTGCAAAAGACCCAGAGACATTGGCAGGAGCAGGTTGGGAGCCAGAGAAGTTGCTCCAGCGGTCTGTTACCTGCTGCCTCCTTTTCCTAAAGTACTGCAGCCCTTCCTGTTACATCCAGTCTCAAGATCTGTTGCACATACATGCTCTTGTCAATTTTGTTTATGTGACAGAGCATGTTGGATTACTTGGCAGAGAAACTGCCACTGCATAGATCCTGCAAGACCTTCCACACAGCACCTCTGTTCAAAGCCAGCATATATTTCACCTAGTCCCTAATTTCTCCTAACCTTCCCCTAGCCTATGTGACCGTTTAAATGCGTTTCCTGCTTTGGGTTTTGGGGTTTGTGGGGGGTTTTTTTGTTTTTTTTTTGTTTTGTTCTTGGTTGGTTTTTTTTGGAGGGGGGAGGGTTCTTGATTGTTTGAATAATTAAAACTTGAGTTGGGAATAAATGCCTTTGATTATTGATCAAATTCCAGCCAAACAGCAAGACAAGTAGAAAGGTCTTTTAGCACAGGAAAAGAAAGAGGATTTTTCCACATGCAGAGACTACAGAGAAGGAATCAGGAGGCAAAGGAGCTGTCAGAGCAATGAATGGCCACACTGCCAGTAATGCCTCAAAGGTTGTGTTCTAACTGCAGAAGAAGAAAACTGGGAATCAAGAAATGAAAAGGCTAGAAAAACTCATTTTGGAGTCTCACCCATAAGTAATACTGTCCTTCCACACCCTCCCACCCTAGCCAAAGTAATTACATGTGAAGTGTAATAGAGAACTGGATATAGATTGCTGTTTTATTGAAGAGATGTGGCATGGTTCTGATTCCCTTTGCTCTAGAGATGTGGAAACAAAGGAGTTTCACCTAGGGAACAGGAAGAGCAAACACATAAAACTATACTTAAGGCTAGTTAGGGAAAATTCAATCTGAATTAAACCTAGACAGCATGACTGAACATGATTGCTGCATATCAGTGCCATGCACACCATGAAAATCAACTTTTTAAAAATGTAGCCTATACCGACAAAAAGGAAACACCACGCTTAGGAAGTGAAAAATTCTCATTTACCTGAAATTGTCGGTAGCAATCTCAGGTCTCTCCAGACTTTCTGGCACCGATTACTCTTTTAAAATTTCAAAAATGTGAGTTCTCACTGTGTGCTGCATCCTCCCAAAGTGGGAGGTGGAACTGAGGACACAGCATTGGTTGGGGCCACTCCTCCTTTGTGGGCTTCCTAGGGGTGCAGGGAAACATTGCCAGAGGCTGGCTAAGTAACCCACGTTCTGATTTCCTCTACCCTTACTTCCCCCACATGGCCATCATCCCAAAAGTTGAGGCTTCCCCTTCTTCTCCTTCACTCTAACACTTCATGCATCTCATTGCCGTCTTGCAAATCCTTTCTTATAACCTGGTGCAAGACCTTGTTGAAAATGTGGAGCCAATCAAATCTAAATGAAGACTCACACACAAACTGAAGAGAGTGTCATCAGCTTCGAAAAGTGCTATTTAAACTAGCAATTATGAAAAAACAAAAAGGAATAAAAAATGGTCTCTTCCACAACTCCCCAGCGGAAAACATTAACTAATGTAGATGACTTTTGAAGACCAGTTTTGATGCAATTAGAGTCAAATAAGTTCAAAAGATATTGCACTATCTTCAATATAGAAAATTCTGTAAAAACTGCTAAAAAAAACAGGAAAAGTGCTAGCACAATTGAATCATTTACTCAAAAATCCATTCATTAAGAAAAGAAAAGTTAGCTATGAAAGTTTTTATCACTTTCTCTGCTGACTTAAAACCACAAAAATGACCTTAACCTTCTTACAAAACTGGCTGTTGCCATAACAGCCCTATTCTGAAAAAGAGCTAAAGGTCAGGTTACCTTTCAGAATCTACATCTTGAAGGAAAGCTGAAAGACACTACATTACAAACACAGCTTAAGGTTTATACACCTATATAAAATACTGAAATGATCTCCTGTCCAAATACCCAAATATTTCAATTCATGTGTCTTAAATTATATTGAAGAATTCCTTTATTTTCCTTTCCAAGAAGCAGAAGGACAGCAGGATCCTGAGGTACAGAAAACGTTTTAATAAAAAAGTAAAAGCAACATTTTGTTCCACGTATGAGAATGAGAAAAGGATCCACTCATGGACGAGCAAGTGCCTTTGGTGGGTGTCCTGATAATTTCCTCAATGCCATTATCTTGTTTATAATATAAGACCGTAACAAAAATTAAACATGGAAGCTGTATCTTAAACACATTTCAGAATAGTTACATTCTTGCAAATAATTAACAAAGTTCCCACTACACTAATCAGATATTCAAATTCACCTAGTGGCTTTGTTGACACCTCCTACACATCCCCTGATACAGCTGTGGATAAGATGCAGGATCCATACAGTTATTTTAGGAAAGTCTTCATACAGAGAACCGTTGCAAAACCTCACTAATGATGCAGAAACATACAATAGGAAATTATGCAGTCTGATGGCGGGTTTTGCACTCCTTTTGCATATAAAACGAAAGTTCATCAAGCAGCAGAATTCAGATTTTATGCACTGCTTTACACACACACAGGGCATAAAACAATTACATGCCGTTATAACATACTGTCATTTGTGTCAATAACAACAAAATATATCTGAAGTAAGTTTATCATTTGAGAAAGCAGATTCTATGAATTTGCTCTGATCTTTACTGAATTCAAAAGGAGAAGCATTTTAGAGGCAGATATTTGCTCCTCGGATGTTTTAAAGGGGGCAGTGCACACATACTGGTGGTTGGAAAAGGATCTATAGAGCTACAAGGAGCCACAGTGATGGTGGCAGGGTCCCGAGCGCATCCCCTGCTCTGGGCACTAGCCATCAGGCTTGGGGCAGCTCAGCGACGGCACAGCTAAGGGCATCCCCCATCCCTACACCCATAGGAGCACATGGCCATAACCAAACCTGGCCATCCTGGGCTATGTCTGACCCCAGTTCCCTTCACCGGGCCTGATCCTGACCCCCATCCACGGGCTGACATCCCATCCCAGCCTCAGCCCGTCCCCAAGGATGTGCCTGACAGCCAGGGCTGCCCCATTGCTTCCCAGCTGCCCTGCTCCTGGCTGGGGCGGTGGGTCCCTGGCTGGTTCCTCGCTGCTTGGCCCCACACAGTCATTCTGACTTTGACCAGCAGCAGGGTGTGCAATGGCATTTTATTTGCAGTTTGCACAGAAAAACATACAGATTCAAGTCAAGAACATCAGGCCCTTCATGAGAGATTCACCTCAACTGATTTTAAGGGCAGAATCCGGCTGCCTGAATGTGAGCACCTGGTGCTACACGAGGTCCCTTAGGCTCTGCCACCTGGCCTCCAGCACTGCTCCAGCAAGACACAGATTTCCCATCGCTCCTGCAGTATATCCTCCAGCCTTGCCATGGGGTGGGGCATCTCTGAATGCCTATGCCAAGAAAACTGGACTGAGCCCTGACTGCCTATATGGTAAAAGTGAAATTCCTCTTTGGTTTAAGATACCTAAATTTAGCTATGACAGATGCTGCCATGGAAGACAAGTGTCTAAGCTCCCATCATCGTCAGTGGAGCTCTAATCAATACAGTCAGGGGAGGTAAAGAGCTGCCCAGCCAGAAGCTGTTTACTTTTTGGTGGGCTAAATCACCACCTTGAGTGTCAGGGAGCAGCAAGAGTGGGTCTGCTTTGGAAGGGGAGCTGGGAGACGAGGGCAGCATCAGGGCAGGCAGGATGGTGGCCTCGCTGACACTGGGCACTTTCCTGGAGCATCTGGGAAAGAAGAGCTGAGCACATGTGGCAATGGGAACCAGTGTTAGCCAAGACCCCTGTGATTCCCCAGCGAGTCTGTAGTGGCAAGGCAGACCTGAGGCCAGGCCAGAAGGCAAGTCAAGGAACGAGGGTCAGGCTCAGGGAGCTGCAAGACCAGGCAGGGGCACCCCTGCACTGCAGCTCTGAGACCGAGGGAAAGAGCTCCCAAGTGAAGGAGGAGCAGGACCCCACTGAGGATCCTCAGGGCCAGACAGCTGCAGCACATCTAAGTTGGTCTTGAGCCTAGGCTGCCAAACCCCCAGGATTCAGAGGGATTTGCACAGGTGCCTGACAGCAAGTGTCATTGTCCGCACTGAATAGGGGCTTGATTCCTCTGTCCCAGAATAGGCATCTTGTGCCTTTGGGATGTCCTAGTGTACCCCTCCTGACCTCCAGCTGCTGCTTCAGAAGGGCTGGTGTCTCCTGTAGGTCCTACGGCATGTCTGCCAGCCCGGAGTAAGGGCATTAGATTCTCTGAGGGATTTCAAGTGGCTATATGCAGGAGCTTAGATACCAGTCCACACCACAGACAGTCCTACTTGTGGACACCTAGTTGTAATCTGCAGCTAAATCCCACTCCAGGTGTCCTGCCTCAGCTAACTGCCTGCACTCCCTCTGCTATCAGCGGTGAGAGAGAAGCAGCTCCAGAGGCAGTTCAGCTCATTTTAGGTAAATTGGATAAATTTCTCTTTAGAGGTGCCTTCCTCTCCCTGTGTAGAGGAACCTAGATGATTGATTAGATGAGATAGCTATCTAATAACCAGGTAAAATTGAATGAGCTGTGTCCCACCCTTTGTTTTAGAGATGTAGCTGTGCAAGAGATACTGGTTGAAGACTACGGCCCATGATCCCAGTGCAAGTCCCTAGTGCAAGGACTCACCAACACTGCAGGCAGCTACACTGCACGTACACCTACACCGTAAAATTCTGCACCTGGGTCTTCTCAGAAGTATCCCAGCCCTGGCAACGTTAACTCCTAGCTCTTTGGCTCCTGCCTGCATCCTCTCAGGATTTACAAACTGAAAGCTCTCTGTTTTGTCTGCAGCACTTGAATCACTGAAGAAGCAAAGCTGTGTGTGCCCTAATACGTCAAGGAGCACAGAAAAACAGCAAGAAGGGGCAATTTCCTCATTTTAATCCAGTAATTTAGTCAAAGCAACACTCAGTCAGCAGGTGGAAGACCTGGGTTCAGCAACCTGCTCTCAGCCCTACATACCACTTCTGCAGAGCCCTCTCCAAAGGCAGAGAGAAGAAACCGTGGACAGAAAGAATACATGAGAGCATCTAGTTAGATGCGTAGAGCACTCATCTGAGAGAGGAGAAATCAGCACTTCAGTTTCTGCATCAGCTATTATTTATTTCATCAAATGGCTGCCTGATATAAACCACAAACATTAATTGGCACAGAGAGTTGTGGTATCAAAGTTCTTTGTTCTTGTTCTTATACCCCAAGTAACTATGGATTCCAGTGAAAAATGAGTAAAAATTACATAATTCATTTGCGTCTTTATACAGCAACTCATCAAAAGCCTATTGAAATATTTCTTCCTGCTCCCTGCATCACACACCCCCACTAATCAGGCCTGGAAGTTTGTTAAGGTGATTAATACAGCAACACAGGCTTTTGGCATGCAGTGATGTAAAGGTGGAGAGTGTAACGAGGGCAGAGCCAGGCTCTTTTCAGTGGTGCCCAGTGACAGGACCAGAGGCAATGGGCACAAACTGAAACAGAGAAGGTTCCCTCTGAATATCAGGAAACACTTTTTCACTGTGAGGGTGACCGAGCACTGGCACAGGTTGCCCAAGGAGGTGGTAGAGTCTCCTTCTTTGGAGATATTCAAAAGCTGTCTGGACATGGTCCTGGGCAACGAGCTTTAGGTGGCCCTGCCTGAGCAGAGGGGTTGGACCAGATGCCAGATCCAGAGGTCCCTTCCCACTTCAGCCATTCTGTAAGCCTGTGTTTATTTCACCCAGAGTCTGGGTGAGCTCCGGCTGCTTTGTGTCAGTAGGATTATCTAAGTGCTTCAAGGCTGTCGCACAAGCTGTGGCCAGTAGAACTCAGGAACCAAAGTTTAGAGACTGCTGAAAACCCCCGCAGAAGAGACAACCTTGTAAAAAGATTACTCGGGCACATGACACATTCTGCTTTGCCCTAGGGAAAACTACTGGAAAAGGTCACTGATTCAATTTATTTTTGACCCACTTTAAACTTTGTATAAAGGACATGATTTGTTGAGCTCATTTACACTGGGCTGAACAGCACAGTTAATGTGCCTTGGGTGCTAATCATTTCAATTAACAAAAACTAACAATTTTGACTGGAAAATGTAAGCAGACTCATATTCTCCCTCACAGCCAAATGCACAGGGTCTCTATTAATTTCTGTCAATCCATAAAGTGCAGTTAGGATTGTCTCCTCTCTTTCAGGCCAAATTCAATATTTGGCTGCAACCAGCCCTCTTACAAAGTTTCACCTGTCACTCAGTGGGAAATCCACAACCCTAGTAGTTGTTTCAGGACATAGCTCGTCCTTCCAACAAAGGGCATCCTGTTTTTCTTTGGTAGCTGGTCTTCCTTTCCACAACAACAACAACAACAAAATTAAAACCACAGCTCCATTTTAAGGTGTTTTTAAAGATGGTCTGAAGGAATGTGTTAGCAGCAATGCGCGTAGCAAAGTGAGTATAAAATTGTACACAGATTCTCCCTTAAGCAGTGAGAAATGGTGAGAAACAAATTATTGTGCTATGAAAACTGACTGTGCATCAGAAGCAAATTAAAACAATCATTCAGAGGGCAAAATGTGATTTTTCTAGAAAATCAGAAATGTAATCAATGGCATAAGTGTCAGAAACAGTTAATAGCAGAACTCTATTTAAAAGGTTTGCAGCCTTATTTTTCTGTAGCTCCCTCTAGCTTGGTAGCTGGACCAAAATATTTCTAAGTTTAGACCCATGAAAACGAAGACTAAATATAGGATATAAAACAACACTTTATGAAAACAAAAATCCAAAATTTTCAGCTGTGGGTGTCTTTGGTAAGAGGTTCGCTCTTAGGTGACTGGATGCAGATCTTACTCATTTCAATGGGAGTTGTGGGACTAGGCATTTCTAAGCTCAAGGACATTTATCCAGCTGTGTCAATGTACATGACGGAGTTTTGAACCTGCTCTTCATTTTCCCAAACCATTTCTTTTCAGCTTCCTTCTTCTCCCTGTTTCCCTATCTAAACCTTTTTTTCCCCCGCTCTTATCTAACGAAGAAAGACATCACTCTGTTGAATCCCACACATCTCCAGTCTGGAGACTGGCTCTCCTTGCTATACCATCAAACTTCTAACTTTGATGAGACCAGGAGGAATGATAACCCCCTCTAGTAATAGTAGGAAATACCACAAGATGTTGCTCAGTGAAGTATTGACTTTTTTCATTTCATGTCATCATGTTTCTCTCTCATATCATCTTTCAGTAACATATGGAACGTAAATTCATAAGTTGTAATGACAAAACAGGAGGGAACAAGCATTGCAGACACAGACTCCTTCAGAAAATTGGGGATGTTATCACACTGCTCTGCCATCACATGCCCCCCAGGAGGGGAAGGGCCTGCCTACCTATTACCGGGTACACTCTGCTCATCTTTGAAGGTATTCCCCTCCTCCAGCTGCAGCAGTTAAGCACATCCTGCAGAATTTAAATGTCATTATTGGGGAGAGTCTGGTTAATGTTATCTAGTAAGAAGACACTTCTTTTCAGTATATGCATAAAGAACAAAACCCCAATAAAATTAATTGGGATCATTTTACCATGATGGCCAAAGACAAGCTTAAGTGCAGAAAGTAACAGTAATCATAGAATAAACATCAGGCAACAATATTGTTTCTGGCTCAAATCAAGAAAGTTCATTTCAAAGTTGGAGTGGTTACTCTTTTCCATCTGAATTGTAACACTTATCGATGAAACTTCAGCCAGTTGAAGCAGAATAAGAGCTATCCTTTAAGAAAACAACATATGACTACTCTTTCCTCCTATCTATGACTAACCCCAATTAGAATTTACTCTTTTTATAAATATTCAGGCATCATTTGACGCACTGTTGAAGGAAGATAAATTTGAAACCATTTCTGGATGAAGAAGAATCACAAAGATCATTCACAGGAGGCGAAGGCACTCATCTGTGAGAAATGGGAGGTGAAAGCTCTACAAGGATGGAGCACTCTCAAACTATCTGAAGCACTTGATGGATCTTTTCCCACCCTCTGTGATTAATAGAATGCATAAGCTATTCAGTCTCCAAGCATTTTTCTTGAGGAAGCTTTGATTTGAAAAATGAGACAAGTGCTTCCAATGCTGTCATTGATAGGAAATTAGGTGATAAAAGAGAGCACATTTAAGCAGCTCTTAAATATTCATAATTAGAGCTGTCAAACCGCTATACTGTCCCCTCTCTCTTTTTGCATTTACCCAAACGTTCTGTCAGGAGTAATGAAAACAGCAAAGCCAGGGGGATGTGACAGTACTAAAGTGCTTCAGAAGTAATCACAGGAGGACAAACAGGGTTGGTGTTTTTTTGGTCCAGACCACAGTGCAGATATAATCATCGAGTCAGTTGTACCTAATAGTTAATTTGCTATGTTGTGAGGTTTTGAGTTGCTTTTCTTTTAATGAATGGTATCATCAGAGGTTTCTCCTTCTGCTAATTCCCCTCCATTTGGTGCAGTAACAGGGCATTTGACTTACCAACTTTTGATTGTTTTCCTAGAAATACATTCCAGGATGATTTTTCTCATTACTCTGAATAAAAGAGAAAATTACCTAATGTAAAATTATAATAATAAGCAAACCCAGCTAATTTATTTTAATATTATTAAAATAATATATAATTATCTAAATCTTTTGTTTCTAAAGCCCCATACTGACAGAAGTGGCTCTCAAACCAGGATATCCCAAATATGAAAGTAGGTATACTCAAAAAATGAGGAATTCAAACTGTTATGAAATTCATTAGCTTTTGTTTCAGCACTCTATTAATTTAGAAGAACTCCAACTTGGCTCTGCTTTTTCAGTCAGTTTTGTGCACAGTGTTGCAAGAAACTGCAGAACTTCACCAGCAATCATGAGATGTGCTTGAACAGGCAGCTGCACAAGTGAAGCAGCACTGTGCATTTCAGGTTGCTCCTGACTGGACCAAATCTCTGCCACAAACATCTCCAGAAGAGCCAGATCTGCTCGGGGTGCAAATTCTTACCATTTGGTTCATCACTACTCAAGCTTCTGTGAGCCCAGCTGCTCCTACAGAAGACAATCTTTGCTTCATTTATGTTTTTCCATACAGCTTCTAAAGGTATGAGTTCCTCCTGTGCTGGAAGGTCACACAAGCAAGTTATAGCTGCAGGAGCTCCGGTGCAGCCAAGGCCTTAACCTGATGAAAAGCACGCTGCAGGGACTTCCAGCTGCCTTCAGCGTCCATTAGGTTGGCCCTTAAGGAACAGCAAGGGCAGATTACAATTTGTCATCTAGCACGTATAACTACTGCTGGGACCATTTCGAAGTTGGAACAGAGTTACAAGGTTGACTTGAAACCCACCTGAGAGGTAGAGAGCAGTACAAGGCAGTAATTGGTACACAGTAACGTTGTCCTCCGGTTTTGGTACAGGAAATGAAGACAAATGGCTTTTGCAATTGCCACTTCAGGAGGATGTATGCATGAAGAATGGAATTACTTCCAAAGACTTTTGGATAGGTCCGTATCCCTATGCTAATGAAATGAGACTAGCTTGTAAAAATCAAAGGGATCAGCATCTCAGTTTTATGTCTCTTCTCAGAGGTATCCCACAGTTAGGGCTGGGGAAAAAGAATTGATTCACAAAACATATTGATCATATAGAAACTGACTTTGTAATAGTGAGGAATGAAAAATCCCAAATGTATGCAATTCTCTGGAAAGGGAATGGAGTTCAGAACAGACTGTCCGGGTGGTGGATGCTGAATGCCCCGGCATGTCTGGCTCCAACATCACCTGAATGGCAGACTGGCTCACAGCTGCACACCCCGGGCATGTGTAATGGAAGATCTGGCAGACTAAAAGAAAGCGGCCGCCACTGGGGAACCAGGTCCCTTGATCTTTACTCCTAAATGTGTGCACCCAAATCATCTGTTAGGAAGTGGGCAGACAGAAAGGGGGTTTGCAATGAAAGACAGTATGTGCTGAATGCATAGTCTACATTCCTCCATATCTGCAAACAGGTTGACTGAATGTGTATGTAGGTATTTTTATACTGCATAAGAAATTTACCATCTAAGCAGACAAGTATAATATAGTTTTCCCATGTGTTTGTGATAGTCCACTTCTGCAAAGTTTTTGTGCTCAATCCACCACCTTGAAAGCCTTTCTTTAGAGTCAGAGGGAGGCAGGAACCACAGTGGTTCCAGTCAGACTGGACTGACTAGTACCATCTTGCACCTTCCTTTACAATTGTAGGAAAAAAACAGCATTCTGACTTGCAAAACTGTAAAGGGCTCTAAGGAGAAGACTGGAGTCTACGGCTTGTTAGGCTACATCACTATGATAGTCTTTCTGGAACAAGCAAAACACTATTCCTCATTCCCCTGTGCAAGTGGTGGGTGGATACTGAAACATTTCTGCTGTCACTTTTTGATTTTATGTTGTGTGGCTTCATGTTCAGCCTTAATTTGCTGCTTTTTATAGCTCAAGTGTAAAGAATACAGTTGAACAAATGTTACTGTCCCCCCTGACCCCCCCAAAAAAAACCTGGTCTGAATATTCATTTGCATTTTTGAACAAATTCACTGGGATTACACTCCTAGTTCATCTCTGATAAGTAATCCAGTGAATTCTCTAATGAGAAGCAACCGCAGCTGTGAGCAGGGAGTGCTGTGCTTCGAACGTGGGGCAGGCTCAGGTCTACCAGGAAGAAGTGAGGGAGCTTTGGCCAACCACATTAATACCGATCACCCCTCCTCACGTAATAGGCCCCGCTATGGCTATGAGGATGATGACACAATCTGGCTTCACACAGGTCAGGACAGTACTTATCCTCACACCTCAGCAGCACAAGAGTGCTCAGGGAGGCCACGCTCAATTTCTGCTTCAAAGGTTGCAAGAGGAGGAAGCAAAAGATATTGCAGACCTTTTTTTTTTTTTTTGCATTTCCTTCATGGCTGGATCCACAGAACTGACCTACAGATGTTTTGGGAATCACTCCTGAATTTCAGTAGCTTGAGCAAGAGCAGAGTACAACCTGGTGTAACAACAATACATAAAGCATAGCTGTATAAGTGCTTTCCAGCATGGGGAGCCCCATTTTTAATGTTGTACTGAGATATTTACAGTATCTTTGTCTTTGACCATGCAGAACAAGTAGGAGAATATTGACAGCGCTACGGAAACACAGCAGTGAGTAAACAGAGTTAAATCCTGTGCCACTGAAGCCAACAGGAAATTTCTGAGGGAGCCGGACTGCACCGTTGTGTACTACCTCTTCACAGACATTTTAAAGACATATATACTGCTTTTATATTGTACCCCGGGGCACAGCGCTGCTGTACCTGAAAGCCTGCAGTTTCAAAGAGAAGAACAGAAACCTCCACCTCTCCTCCTTCCCTCATGAGAAAAACTCGTTCATTTTTAATGTGATTTTTGGCCAGTCCATCCCCTCAACTGAGTCACTCCGAGGTCAGGCAAGCACCGGTGGCACATGGGAAGCAGCAGGGGTCCATGGCCAGGGAGGCAGGGGCAGAAAATGGCACCACCACCCTCTTTCAGCAGTGCCCAGCCCCTAAACCAGTTAGCTGTACCATCGCTGCACCCTGAATGTCCCAGTGCATGAGACTCCTGGCATTGGATGAAACACATTAAGCTGCCATGAGAGGCTCCAGGTAGGACAGAAGATTGCTTGGAGTAGTCTCTGTGAGCACAGGGTCTACTGGATAACACCAGTCTCACTGCCGTGCACAACCCCTTCCCCAGATTACAGGTCGGATGACCAGCTGCATCTGGTACCTCAGGTCAAAGACTGAAAGTGGGTGAGACACAGGTGGGGCAAGAAGGGAGAGCTCAGCAAGGGCGGTCAGATGAGTCTGTCCAGTTGACTGGCCTGCTTTCCACCTTTAGTCCTCAAGAGATGAGTAAAGATTTTCGAGGAATTGTTTAAGTAGTTTGATTGCCAAACGCATTTATATAGAATCATCATCATCTCAAAGCACCGAAGTGTAGGAGAAAAATAGACTATGAGTAAAAATGTAAGCAAGGGAAGAAAAGAAACAAGAAAGGAAAGTGGAGGAGAAAAAATAGCTTCTTCAGAGGAGATAAAAAGAAGACAACAAGAAGAAAAAAAGACTCTGGATAGGGAATATATACATAATACCTTGAATGGTCTCTACCTGTCAAGGTCCCACACAAGAAAGACAGGATCATCTCACCTACCTGTGACACCTACATAAGGAGGGCTATACATGAGTTACTCAAACTGCCACTGAGCTTACTGAAGAGGAACAAGCACTTCTAGGGAAATCTTTATCTTGTCTCAAAGAAGTTATCCAGAATATCTCATTATTTCTTGTTTCTCTCCGCTGGCTCTAAAAGAAGCCTAAATAACCAGCTCTATGTGGACACCTATAGTGTAGACACCTAAAGCTAGTTGAGGTTAATACCACAGTAACACCCCCCACATTCCTGCATGGTGTCTTCTGCTTCTTGATGTTCTCTGGGACTCTTGAGCTCTATGTTTCCCACTTCTTAGAGAGAGGTGCCATTAACAGACAAAAGCGGTCACACTGCCAAGCTGGAGATCAGCTGAATGCTTGGGAAACCAGGACCTGGCACACGACAACACACAAGACAAGTAGGCTTAGACTTCTCAGGGCATCACTGATATGCACTGCCAGTTTCTAGACATAAAGCCACAGCCTGGCCAAGTAGCATTAGATGTATTCCTCCCACTGTGAAGACTTTGATAAATCATGTAGAAAAAGCATTCATGTCCACTTCAAATTTGTCAAATACAACTGCCTGTGGTAATCTGTCCTTCACAGGCTGGGTTCAGCTCTTGTGTAAATCCGCTGAAGTCAGGGAGAAGTCGTAACAGGAACAGAGCACAACTCCTAGTAGAATGACAATAGCAGGCATATTCAGTAGCATACTAACTCTGTTCACTAAATTGGGCACTTTCCCACTTTATTTAAATAACTATAGTGAAAGAGACATTTATAGAATGAAAAGTTTGGAACAAAGTTCGATTTAAACAAAACTGAATGAAATAAAAAGGTACATTTTCAGTTGGCAGAAAGAAATAGACTATATTTGGATTTTGGTCAGAAATTCAAGGACTGTTTTTATCGCCTCTAAATATGGCAGCAGAATTCTGAGGTCTCTGGTACTGGAAGTGATTCTGGAGGCACATCCTCTTTGGAAGAAGATTAGAGTAATTTTCCACACATTTATGTTTATTAATAGAGGGGGGAAGAAAGATTTAACTGTCTCAGAATTGACGGAACCTTGGAAAAGCCTCACTGCCAGAAAAAGCTTCTGTCCAGAGCTTGTGCTTGCCACTCTAACAGGCATCTTGCATCAAAGCATTGCTGCCTTCAGTCATTCACCTCTTCATCCCAAGAGAAGCTGAAAAGTTACCACGAATACCTGATCCATTGGAGAATGTACTTTTGAATCTGTTTTCAGGCAGGTATTCAAGTAAAATGATGCTGAGTTCAATTCACACTGATGAGCTAGGTCACGAACGGTGATGGTCCCAGTTTACGTCCATGGTGGTCTTCCAAAGGGTGCTAGCAGAATCTGCACACCCTTGCTGAACAATGGCATGGCTCAGCTATTTCCTTTTTTTGGGCTGCCTGCCTGACTAATTGCTGGCTTTCAGTATTTTTGGATGGATTTGGGCCAACAGCCAAGTGACCTTGAGCTCATCATGTTCTGCCAGCTGCTCTGTGATGCTGTCTGCCTACTTCTCACCTCCCTCCCCATTCTGACCTGCAGAGTGCAGGGGTGTCAGCTCATCCTGACAGGACAACTTCTTTTGTCCCCCTCTCCCCAGCAGCGAATGGTCTTCAGACGGACGAGGCCACAATTCTCAAACTTGTTGACTTCAGTGGAATCACTTCAGGTTTTACCCACAAAACAGACAGTGGGGATGTGCAGTGAGGACCACTGACATGCTAGTGGGGAGCTCTGGGGTGACATAGCTCTTTTAAAACTTTTATGCAATCTTGTGCCCTCCACAACACCCCTGCCCTGCAGTTTCAGCAGAAGACACTTGCCAGGGCCGAAGAAGCAGTGAAAATGGGAACATTGCCGTGATCCAGAGGCGTGACTGCAGTTCTTCTAGGCACACTTGAGTCACCTTCAGCTGCCAGCTCTGGTGCTGACAGCAAGCATTTCTGCACAGACTCTGCAAATCTGCCCAGGACCCTGGCTGAGCACTTGGCTGCGGATGTCCTCAACATCACAGCTCCCTTGTTATCTGTACCCAAGCCAGGAAATTTCAGGTGAGATCACTATGGGAAGGCAAGCCGCAGTCTGCCCCTTGAACTGCATGACAGGAAAGGTATAAACCAAAATGCTGAGTACGTGGGACCTCCTGGTACTTTGGAAATGCAAGTGCAGTTGTTGGCACGCTGAATGGAAGGGATGTAAACAGACTACACATCCATCCTGAAAACCTCCTGTACATCTACACACGCACCAATCTCCCTGTGAAACAGCATCAGGTTAACTACCTACATTCACAGAATCATAGAATCATTCAGAGGCTTTTAAACCTTGTGATCTCACTGGAAGAGGAAAGCTGAAAGCAGGGCACTTACTTATAATGAAGGCATTTACAGAAGCAAGACTCTTTTATCTGTTTACCATGTTGTACCAAATAGAGGATTCTGCGAGCATGTGCATCAGATGATAATTGTGAAAAATGTATCTGCATTATCTTTGTTAAATATCTCACTAATGTGAAAGAAAGACTAAAGGTCATCTGTCAAATGTAGTTGTGAGGCAGGAAAAAAATAACTCTTATGCTAGATATCTTGAAACCTTTAGGCCTCGTGGTATTTTTGTTGAACAGAGAAAATGTGATCAATGAATCATTAGGAGTCCTGTGCCTGATAATGGAGGTCAAGAGTGCCTTTTGATTATGAGTTTAAGATGCTTTTATTAACCTGTCTCGAGATGGTTGATTGCTTTCTGATGTGATGAGACCCTCTCCAGCACTTGAATTTCAAAATATTTAGATATCTTCATTGTCAAATGTTTCTCAATAATGCTTCGCAATACATGAATTATTGTGCAAATGAAACTCAAGGTAGTTTTTAATAAAATCAGAGAGATTTCAGTATTCTGTAAAGACTAATCATGTTTTACAAAGTACTTGCTAAAATAAAGGTAACTAATAGGAAGACACCTGGAAATGAATGAAGAACTAGGTGGATCTCATTTTCTTTTCACACTAAGTTTCTGAGTATGTAAATACACTAATTTCTAATTCTAACTGCCTCTAATTAAATTCTGGCTCATTATAACAGTACAAATGTGAGAAGAAATGAATTCATCTATGCTCAGGTCCTAAGGAGCAAAGCCATTTTCAACCTTGATGTTTTCTGATACAAAATCTATTTTGCATCTCATTGGCTATATAGATTACATTCACATTTGCTTCACAATTCTGTAACACAGTTAGAGAAGTGCAAAGTGATGTCTGACTAAATGAAAATCAGGGCATTGCACATAAATTTTCACTCCTGTTTCAGGATCCCAATTCCCATTTCATTTACACCAAAAAGTGAATCACAAATAAATCTATTTAAATCCACCAGCCTGTACGAATGGGAAAACAGAGTAAGGAAGATCTTAATTGGAGGAGATGAGCAGCAATGTTCCATATTTAAATGGCTGCATGCTTTGTAGAGTTAGAATATATAGGATTTTGTTCATGCACCCTTTTAAAATCTCTGACAGCTTAGGCCTTCTTCTTGAAAGACAGTGCCAGTATCAGTTCTGAATTTATAAAGAGGAGCACAGCACAGTTTTTCATTAGGTCCTGCCAGCCGCAACTATTCATGGTAGATGAGTTTCCTGTACACTGTTTTCACCTGGTGATATGTTAGAGGGCAAATTATTAAGTCACTAATTAGGCTGGTAGCTGTTCAAATTCATACGGCTTCGCTTTATTGTACAGCTACGTGACATAATGCTCAATTGTCTCATCTGCCATCTGCTTTGGTGTCAAGATGTGCTTTTTTCCAAGTGACATTCTGTTGTCAATTGCAGCATTCTTGACATTTCTAAATGTCTTTGTTGAGAAGTTTGTGGTCTACTTTGTGTTTCCGCAAGAAAGTGTTGTTGATCACCACCAGTACTATGGGACTTGCTGTTCGTGGCAGCGGGAGGGATCGCTCACCCTGCCATTTCTAGGCAGCACCCTAGAAAATTCTGAAGCTTTGCAACCGCTTCTCCCAATTCCCTGCCAGTTTCACTTCTGAGTGAAGGATTCAGATGGCTTCACTTGCTCTGTTTGCTATTTTGCTCTTCACTTGCTCTACACGTTCAATATTCTTCTGACACCACATGCAAGCATGACATCAGAAAAATTAATGTTGGTCACAAGGCTTTAGTCACCTCATATAGGCCGGGACTACAAAGAGTTAATATGTTACTGAGATGCTCAGCTCACTGTTCTCAATTTAATCTAATATGGACTGGCTGTGTACTGTACCATGTTATACTGTGTACTGTATTGTATTCTGTAAGGGGGAACCTCTCATTAGGCAGCAGTTGTGCACAAAACGATGTTATACTGGCTCATGAGCTGAATATGAATCAACAGTGTGTGATGCTGAAAAAAAAAACAAACGGTCTTATTCTCTGGGGTATTGACAGGAAGGCCATTCGCAAGACCTGGGAAGTATGTTACCGATTTTCATTTGGCGTATCAAAGCCTAAGAAAGATGTAGGCATATTTGAAAGCTTTCAGGGGGCAGCAACAAGAATAAAAAGTCTGGAGAACCAACAACAGACAAGGATGGGTTAGAGGCACAATTATCATCAGTGCAATTTCTGGAGGTCCTTCCCATTTGCAGTGCTGGAGGTGTGTGATTTTTGAATTCTTGATTCAGTCCTTCCAGCCCACAAACACCAACGTGTCCTCTTGGGGAAACTTTTCAAGATCCCAGGGAACTGTAGGGAATAGGTGGAAAAAGCTGCCTTGCTGAGGGCTCATTCACAGTGCCCATGTGGGTATGTAACACAAGTTACAAGGATGTGAATAATAGTCTGAGTATATCTGCAAGATTTTTTTCCCCTTACATACCTTTTCAACAGCTTAGCCTAACTGTACACTCTGAGGGTACCTAACTGTATCTTGCAGATACTCAGACAATTATTAACATCCTCGTACCTAACTAACTGTGCCCTAACTGTACGCTCAGAAACAACCAACATGGAGCAACTCTTTGGCCTGATGTTGTAAAGCTGTGGCCCTCTAATTAGTCCCACTGACAGTCTGTGAACAAAAGCAGGCTCAGATAGCTGGCAAAGCCGATGTGACCCAAGGCAATGCCAAGTCACACCTGCCAAGGATCAGGCTGTAGACCTGTACTGTAGCAATGAGAGAATTTGGTTCGTAAAAGCTTCCAGGATCAGGCCCCGCATAGCTTTCATAATGCATTTAAATAACTTCTCTCAGACACGGCAAAAAAGTAGTTTGTACCGTACACAGAAAGGTCACAACAGCACTTACATTTCAACAAGAGGTAATTAACACATTATGTGGCCTTTCATTTGTCAGTTCTTATAGAGTGATGTACACGGCCAGCAGTTACACAAGGACTCTGTTGTACTAATGTTACCAGAGAAAAATTTCATTAAAAGTTGCATGGAGGGGTTATTAAGTAACATAGAAGGTATTTGCAGGCTTCCACGTTTTTGCTTTAAGGGTCATGCTGAGAACGAATACACAAAGTTTCTTTGTGGGGCACTTGCCATAAGACGTGTACATTTAAACAAAATATACATCCAACAATCCATGTTCTGCTGGCGCATACGCTCCTTCACTTTGATACCCCGGTGAGAATGCAGGGCCTTCTGAGTTTCTGCTCAGTGAGACACTCTATTGGAGGATCTTGCATTCAAAACCCGCAGTTAAATACATACCTCTCGTCAAACTCTGAGATCAGTAGGACTCTTCGTGTGCCTGAATACCTTCCTGAATCAGGCTGCAAACAACAGGAGTTTTCCCACCTAGTTTAGCTAAAGATGAAGCTGAGAGATGAAGCGAGGTAGCAGGCAACACATTTTGGTTTGTCTGAACATCTTTCATCTAGCATTACCTCTCATTATCTTGGCAAGCCCCGCTCGCTGCCCACCACACATGAAAAACCTGGCTAAATTTTGCTCTTCTCTATCCTAACAGAGACAGTAATGTAATGGCATGCCTTTAGTGCTGCTACAGCAAAAGTTTGCTAAGGATTTAAAGTTAAAATGTGTCTTCTGGACTCTGAGAGCTCTATCATCCCATTCGTTTTTAGACAGAAGCATAATCTGAAAGCAACTTTTCCTTAAAAATTGTCATGTTACCACCCTGAAAGATAGCAGAACGAAGAAGTATTTCAAGTGATTTTGGGGACTTGTACATCTGGGCATTTTGCAAAGAGAAAATTTGCAACAATCTGTTGAATTTTCCAAAATTATAATGAAACCAATTCAGAATCATAGCCTGTGTCCTCTTTGATCACATCTCAGCAAAGCTGTATCCAAAAAATTGGTGGGTTTCTGAAAGGAAGGGATCAAAGCTCTAGTTCATAAAGTTCTTAAAAGCATGCTTAATTTTATCTGCCTGGGAAAGTTCTTAAAAGCATGCTTAATTTTATCTGCCTAGGTTTAAACTTCAAAATCCAAACAAAAGAAAACACAGGTGATTAGCTTGCAAAACAAATGTACCTAGCTGAAGGTAGGTAGGAAGACAGGCTTACAAGCATATTTTATTTCCATATGTATGTAATTTTAAACTAGTGTAATTTACATGGAAAATGCAAACTCAGATGTGATGGTATAAAAGCAAGATTAATTTTTTTTTCAAAGACAGCAATCAATATTGCAGTCAAAGTGCATTTTTCCTATATGTAAAACAAAGATCTCATGCCACCTTGAAGACCACTGCTGAACCCATTGAGATGATTAACACAAATCTTTGAATTTCCAATCCAAAACGAGCCTTTTTAGCAAATAACATGTTTTATAGCATCCATCTACTTTTCTTTTTGTTCAAATTGTTTGAGTTTAGAGGGTTTATTTAGAAGACATAGGCTTAGTGCCAGATATTTCCATTGTAATAACTCATAGCCTGAACAAGAGCATCTCCCAAGATCTGTGAATATGTCCAGTCCAGTCCTAAACCACCTACAGGGTTTTTTTTTCTTTCTCTAATCAGCAAAAACATAATGAGAATATGCTTTATCTAGAGCTGTTTTGCACAGCTTGAGTAAATTGGAGTGAAGGAAAAGCTGCAATCATTCAAACCGCTCACTTAAAAAGATGTTGCTCTCCTCCTTCCCTACTGACCCTCTAAAACCCATTTATGAAGTATTTTTCCACTTAACTTTCCTCTTCTTTCCTCTACTTTCTCCAGTTGTAGACGTCTGTATTTTCATTGATGTAGGATACAAAGCCCAGGGAAGGCCTTACCAAGTGAGTGAAAAGCAATTGCTTTCCAATACGTAACGCTGCCCACACCAAATGTACAGCTGGGATTTTCCATGATCTTCTAATTGACGGGTAACATCAATAAGGGTTGAGTCATAAGCTTAATTCACAACTCAACTATTTCTCAAACTTACCATCAACTCTTTCTCAAACTTACCACCACCTGTTTCTCACACTTACCACACCGTTCAAACTCATCGCACCATTGGTATCAGTGCATTATAGGAAAGTTAAGCCTGGCTTACTCATGCAATTTAGTAGGTACTTTTTCCAGGTACCCAGGAGTGCTCTGTAGACCTGCATGAGAAACGCACGGTCTGACACACCTCAGCACAGCACACGGCTGTTCTGTCCACCAACAAACTAGTCCAGAGACAGGCTGCTAACTGGAGCAAGATTGCCCCACAAATCAGGGGAATTCAAGCTCAGTGCTTCACAGAAATAATTAGAAATACTAACGGCCATGATCAGGGGAGAGCATAGACTATGAAGAACAGCTTCAAATACAGGAGCAAGTAAGTAAACACAGTAGAAATAACTGGCCTTGGAGATGTCTGCATTAGTGCGTTAAAGAAGGAGGAACGACGGAAGGGAACGAAAGGGATGAGAGGAAAACAAGGCTCCAGGTGATGGGTTCTGAGGAGCACCTCCGAGGCACTCTGGATGGGTCTGTAGGGAGTGAGGCGAGTGTTGGGAAGCCCAGAGAGGAGGCAGGTGCAGGATTTATCTTCAAGAGAAAAGGAAGGTGTCCTTTGTCAGAATTGGGGATATTTGTCGAAATATCCAGACCCATCCAGATTGCCTTGCCCCTGCCTGAAAATTTCCTTGGTAACTGAGGAAAATTACAGACTGAGCAGTTCCCACGGTGCCTGTAGAAGGATTTTGGAAACTGAGATTCTATCCCATTTTACAGGTTTGCTCCTTTTCCTGTAATGCAGCAGCTGATGAACAGAGGCACGCTGCAGAAAACTATAAGGACGCACTGTGCAGAACACCTGATTTGGTTTTGTGGCGGCACGAAGGAGGCTCTGAACAGCTCGGAGAATCACTCATCCCCTCCAAGACCCAAGAGCTCTGACTGCAGATTAGGACAGGGAATTTCCTGCCCGAGCTCTGAGGGCTCTGATTCAGCAGCAGCCGGGAGGTTACCTTGTGATGGCCAACATTGCTCCTGCTCCCAGTTATCCCCACCACCGCCCCTCTGAGATGCTCCCAAACCCTTTGCAGGAATGACTGAGCTACCTATGTAGCAACTGGTTTAGTTTACAGTATATTATAATAAGGTAACCCCAAATTGCTGCCAGTTTCCCTTAACGCACCAGGCTGCGAGCTCTGGTTGCTACAGGAGCAGTTATGGGAGATCTCTGCTGCTACATGAGCAGTTATGCCACCTTCACAAGACAGACTTCTTCAAGAAGAGGTTTGGTAGGCTGCTGTAGGCATGAACCACAATTGCTCCTCCAAGGGAAGCCATCCCCACTTGTGAGTCAAACTGTGGCTAATTCCCTCAGGGACAAAGCCGGTTTGAGAGATTGCTGTTCCCTTTTGAATGCCTAGCCACGCATTCACACTCCCACCCCACCCCAGAAGCTACCTCCCTCAGCTGTGCTGATTCAGCTACCTTGTGAGCATGGTCTAAAACCTGCAAATTGACCGTGTTAATCTCTAGGACTTCTTTTTCAGTGCAAGAGCGATTTTAACCAAATCTGTTGTCACTGGGTAATGACATAAAGCCACAGCCTTAGGCTGTATGACATTCAAAATGAAAAATATTTGTTTAACAGAAATTCCCCTAATTTACTCTGAAGGACAACATACATCCTAGGTACAAGCTCATACAAGTTTACAGATGATTCTTGTCTTACATGAGTCACCCGTGGTTACATGTGGTTGAAAACCTCCCTAATATCTTGGATTGAACCTATAAAGTGCCATATTCCTGTGTACAAGAAGATCTAAACCAAGAATTTTTCCCCCTTTCATTGATAACTGTCAACTGAAAATGTATTAGCAAGACCTTGAAGTGACTGCCAGCAATGTAATTGAAACATCAAATTTGAAGCGCAGCATTTAGTATCTTTTACTTGGACGCCTACAGCGTACATTATCAAAATAGCTTGTGGGAGGCACAGTTGCACACACAAACGCTTTTGCTGCTTCATGGCAGGACCTGCATGTACATTCCCCACTCCTCATAACACCACCTTCAACGTGGATTTCGTTACGCTGGTGTCAAAGGTAGCTTTAAGAAGAAAACAGTCTGAAAACACACTGAGGACAAAATTCCATCCTGACTGATCAGCCTCGATGATGAATGGAAATGTGGAGGATAAAAGGTTACAAACTGGGCTTGGGGAGCCTTTTCCTTGCTGACTGCCAAGTAGCGCTGAGGCTTTGAAGGCACCTTTGGCAAGCAGCATTTCAGCATACATCTCCATGTCATCCAGCACGGGCTGGGAGAAGATTCAGGCGATTGTGGTGCTTGAAATGGTTGTGGCGTGTGTGTGAAATGGTTGTGGCGTGTGTATGAAATGATCTACGCCTGGATCTACGCCTAACGCCAGGTTGAATGTTCCCCAATAAGTCATTGAAGAATCGTGGTCCTAAATGCCTTGCATTGTTTTGCTTTGAGATCAGGTCTCATCCTTTTTCCTGTGGCAAAAATCAACATTCAAATCTCTCTTGTACACGTGAATGCTGTTATCTGTATAGGCTTAATCACATGCGTGCAGTATTTGTACATATGCATAAAAGGCTGAGATTTTCTACTGAAAATGTGGCCCAAGAAGCCTTTTCTATGGCCATTCCTGAAGATGGATTGCTTCTGACTCACAAAGGCATTGGAATATGGGATCTGGCACAGTCGCTGTCAGCAGACACACAGAGATTTATCCTAATCTCAGATTCACAGTACTGAACCCTTAGTTCGATTTGATTTGCCTTGTGTCCTTCTGTCAAAAATCAGGAGTGACTATGGCACATCCTTTGTGTCATGGATGAGGACTTACACGTTCCACCTCACTCAGAGACACTTCCGACGATGAATCCAACCCAAGAACAGAGGATCCGTTTTTGTTCTGGTTGCAAGTGTAGACTTAATCCAGGGCAAATCTCTGTTCATGACAGATTTCTTGCAAAAGAAAGAAATGTGCTCCATGGCTTTTTTTTCTAAACTTGTAGAAGTCATCTTATGCCAAAAAGTAGGTCTACTCTAGACAGGTGATAAGAAGGACTGACCCTGGAAAAGGAACACGTTACTACGTTGCCATTCTTTCCATCACTGTGTGATAAAAGTTCTCACTCTGTTCTTTAAATTCTCCTAAAAAAACACCTAACAAAACCAAGCCACGCCATTGCTGGTATTTCTAATATGAAGACCACGCTACAAGAAAACTTTCTCAAAGAAATCAGGTCACTGTAAAGCTCATAAAAAAGCAAACCACATCACAATCTGTTTTCAGCCTGATTCCCTGATGCATAGCAAGATAGGCACCAAGCACTTGGGAAGGCCTCAAATTAGCTTAGCTTGGTTTTGTTTACCCAAAATCAGTTCAGTGAAACCACGCAGTCACAGCCAGTCAACTGATCAAAATAGATTATTGTCTACCAATCACTTTCCACAGTGCCTGCAGTCATCCAGATCTCCCGGCTATCTCACCAGCTATCTATGTTATGGCTTCTGAACCAAAAATCAGGCTCTACTTGGTATCCACTTGTAACTGCATTCCCAATTACCCAGTCTCAGGTTTTGGGACCACAGCTACAGCCTCCTGAGTTTGATCTTCATGGGTTTTTTTTTCCACAAATACAGCATTCTGCTAATATCACACTAAATCTTTGGACAGGAAATCTAATCCTGCTCATTTACAAACCAAGTTTTTAAGCATGTGAGCACAGATAGTATCATCCGCATCAACAGAAAAATCCACATGCCTAGAATTAAGCGTGTCCCTGAACACATTTCTAGTAGGGTCTTACATTGGTGAAACCACAAGAATCAACTACCCATTACCTGTAATCAGTAATTTCACTCTTTCTTGAATAGTAAAAAACTGCAGCTACCAGGCATATTTTTGTTATACTGCTGAAGGCAATCCTGGTATTTGATAAAAGATGGTGGCTCAGGTCTTTGTGATTTTTTTTATTCCTTACAGACAGTTTTTTTCACATTATATGGACCAGTGAATAGGAAAGAGTCTTTGTTTAGCCAAATTTTCATGCCCATGCTTCGTTATTTGGACTGCAAAAGCACTTACATGTCCCAGGAAACAAGATACATGCTGAAATACATGAAATACATTTTACAGGGGTAAAAAATGTATTGGGAAGTAGAATTTGGTCCACAAACTGTTGTATTTAATTTAGCTTCAGTGAGCAAACAACTTCTCCCTGACAGGAAGAAATCCTACAACATAGACTTTTACTTCAAAGTGTACTGAACAAAGTCAGTGGAAAGGAATGATTCGGAGGCAGTGTGGGTATTTTAAGGGCACTTTCTACTATTTGCCAAAATTACCAGCACTTTCGGTTTTCCTGATAAAAGTGTTCATAATGATCCTCACAGCAGGCTTGTGAATTGGTTGAATCATCTTGTAACTACATCTACTGCCATCCAGAGGTAATTGGCAAAAGTTTGAAGAGTAAATCTAAGTTAATGGTATCACTAACAGTGAGACACAAATACTGTACATTAGAGCAGTTCCTATCAAACACAAACTTAAAGCTGTAGCCCAGCTGAACAGAAATTACAAAAATAAAAGTTAGGCAGGATCATTCTTTATTCTTTTCCAGCAGAAAAACAAAACCAACAGTATATCATACTGATGTTGTCGTTCTTCTGGCGCATCACATATATCCTGCATTATGCTTTCTATTAATCTTTTGGACAAGGGTTTCTGCAAATTATACTCTGCCATCTTATGTTTTTCATGCAGACCTCAACTGTGGTTAAAAAAAAAAACAATCCAAACCCCTACAGCCTTCTTCACCCCATAGAAAGCCTGCACTTTGCCACAGCATCCAATTTCTGTCTGATCATCTCACAGTAAAGAAAGTAAGCAAACACTAAGGAATTAAGCACATATACACACCCCATGACTTACGTATTACTATCGTTTATACTGAAGAGAGACAAAACCTCATGGAAAGAGAGAGTAAGGCTGAAATCGTTTAAGTATCTATGGACTGTGAGCGCCCACAGTAAGGGATAACTTCTTTCAAGTCCTACAGCTGAGCACTCACAAATCCAGCCACAGGCAGTTTGAGAAACGTGGTATTTGAGATTCTAAAACTAGGAACCCAAAACCAGAGATGACCACAATGAATAAGCGTTGCTAAAAATTCATCCTTAAAAAATTTACTGCAAAAGCCTGATAACAAAGCTGGAGCAAACATGAGATAATAAAACCAGATATTTTCTAACAGCTATTTCTGTAATTCAGCATTGATATCACCCTTTCATCTTTCAAAGTCCCACATTTTCAGCAGTACACACATGCCTGTTCACTCACAGGAAGCTGTGTGCCTGCTTGCAATTCTCAGGTCTAAACTGGGAGTTATAAGCTCAAAGCGTGGCTATGATTACTACGGTAAGCACCTCAGAAGCCACCTCTCACAAGGGGATAGTTCCCCAAAATATCGATGACTCTTACTTACAAACCCTGTTTGGTTTATGAATCTATTCAAATATTCTTCCAGCTACCACCTTCCCAACCACACTGTGAAATCACAAACTCAGAAATTTCCTGTCTGATTAATATACCACCGCTATGCACAGCAGTAATGATCTTGCAGCCAGGCTTCACTAACGGGCAATGTTGTGCTGAGGACACTTGAAGCACAGGAGCATGAGCCTCGTTCTTCAGTTATGTCCTGTTCTTACAGGACAAAAAGTTTGGCGTTGTCGGTAAACCAAGCAGAAATTTATTTCTGCTACACAACAGGAGGAGGTCTATACAAAGACTATGAAATTTCAGCTTGTAGTAACTAAAATCTGACCCTGCCAAGGCCTACAGCAAAACCATCCAAGGCTTCAGCTTGGTCAGGGTTTCTCCCATGTTCTTTAGAAGTCTGAATCCTTGAAATTATGCAAGAAGCTTTTTCAGAATTATTCTCTAAACAGGTATTTCAATTATTTTTTTGTGTTTTTTGAACTAATTTGAAGAATGTGTTGTAACGTCTACTTGTGACGAGTTTCAAAGACTCACCTAATTTGCTGAAAGTGTGATTTTCATAAACAGAAAAAAAAAACCAGTGCAAAAGCATTTACAGACTTCCTCTGTCGATCGTCATTGTTACTGTTCCATCATGTATGTACAGACTAAATACACAGAATCAATCCATTGCCTGCAGCAATGAAACACACAGCAAAGATCAGTAAAAGGAGAAAAAAGGCCATTAAAAAAATTCACCTTTGAACTCCATCTGAGACCAAGTACAGAATTTCCTGTCACTAATCCGTAATCATAAGGGTGCCCCTATTAGACTGTTGTCACAAAGTAGCACTGAAGCAATTGAGTAAATGAACAGTCCTGTTTACTGCATTGGGACCACTCATGCAGTAAATGACAATTTCTGGAATGCATATAAAGGCTGGAATTCAGTTGTACGCAGCAGTTGCCAGAAAGTAATTTTTACATCCTGAGATTCTTTTTTCCCTTCCTTAGCAGGTTCATGCTATCAGGTAAAACAAGAAGACCGATTCCTGGCATGCACTCCTGCTATTCCAGTGATACACAGTAATTACTAACACTTAAAGCAACTTTGGAAGTGCAACAGATATTACCAGTTATGTCCTCTCAGTCCCAGACATTTCCCTGAAGGCTTCTGGGCTTTGTACAAATATAAACCAAAAGAACTCAAAGAGTTAGCTGCGTAAGGATAAAACAGGAGGGTACAGGGATCGGTGTACAGGTATTGACCAGACTGCAGAAAAAGTGGACTTTGCAGATCAAAAGTATAAATTTATGCCTAAATCTAAATTGTGCACGGGCACCTCTTCAAAGAACTGTCTTTAAAGTTAATTTTATCTGTAATTCCAGGTGAAAGTATGAGCTGTCCAAGACAGGGAACAAGATATTCTCCAGCGCAATGCCATCTCGTGGTAAACGGGAAAACTGTCTGTGCCATCCGGCCGGGGTTTAAACGCACAGGGACTCTGCTGCTCCACGCTGTGTGAATCATACTCAGAACTGTTGACATGGAAAAACAAAGGCTTTATTACCGTTAGAATTACAAAGTACAAGCTGTGATGTCCTAGGCATTAGGTTTTGAGAATCAGCTATTCGTCTTCATTTTACAAGGCTGGCATTTTATTGTCATTCCAACAGATACTGCTGTGCCTTTGTACTTGGAATCATTTCCATCACTCCAAACATGATGGAAAGGCAGAGACGTGATATAACTTAGCATAAAATTGTATCTAGTATAAAAACTCCCATCACTTTCCTTGCCTAGAGTTAAGTGCCATCATGAGCTTGTTTTTAGGGCACTGGGGATCAGCTCAAAACGTCATGGCCACACAAGCCGAATCGCTGTATAGCTATAAAAGGATTCTTCCATAGCTCATTTGTTTAAAAATAGCACAGAGGTATCTTTGACCCAGCTGACCTTTGGGTGCAGGCAGTATCACCCGATCACCTCGCTTACCATTACGCCTGATGAGACACCTGCCAGGTGATACCGCCTTCCAAACGCCCTTCCTCCCCGCCCTTCTCTGGGGGGAGACTGGCCCACAAAACCTGCCTCGGTCTCTGTGGTGCTGCAATACAGTGCTTCAATTTTGGTCCTGCGACGAGCGCTTACAGGTATCGCTCTACAGCAATGACTGTCAGACATAATGATATACTACCAAAAAAACCCTAAAAACCGTGGATAAAGTATTTTCCTGTTTGTGTCCGAGAGCTGCCCAGCGTTTGAATGCCACGGCATGCCCCTCACGCAGGCGAGGCCCGGCGGCTCTGCGGCGGCAGCATCTCTCTGCAGCGCCGAGCGCGGCCGTGCTTTTGGCGTTGGCGTTGGCGTCCCCTCAGGCCTGTGCTCCTTCCACACCGTCTCCGCCTCAGCCCCACTCGTGGTGGCGGCGGGAGGGGGGGTTGGGGCCGCCCCGGCCCACACGCAGCCCCAGCCGCGGGGTCGCTGGGGACTTCAGTGGGTTCATCGGAAGCGCCTGGCCACAAGTCACGGCCGCGGGCGTCCCCTGACAGGAACCGAGAGGAATTACCGCGCGGTGACACCCCCGCAGCCGGGAGGAGGCGCGGGGAGGGTCTGCCGGGAGGAACGGCGCTCCTCGGGACTACAGCTCCCGGCAGGCACTGCGCCGAGCCCCCGCTGCTGTTCCGGGCGCGGAGAGGCGCTTCCGGCGCGCTGAACCGGAAGGGCTTTGCCGCACTTCCGTGAGCGGTCTGCGGGAGCTGTCCCCACGTGTGGCGAGCGGCGCGGCCCGGCCCGGCCCGGCCCATCGTGCCCGCCGCCATGGCGGCCGTGCGGGTGGAGGAGGTGCTGGCGGCCGCCGAGGAGCAGGAGGCGGAGAAGCGGCGGAGCGTGACGGTGGAGAAGGAGCTGGAGCTGGAGTTCGACCTGGGCAACCTGCTGGCGCTGGACCGCAACCCGCCGCCGGCGGCGGGGCTGCGCGGGGCCGGCCCGCGGCGTGAGGCGCTGCTGCGGGCGCTGGCCCGGGACAACACGCAGCTGCTGGTGGCCCGGCTCTGGGAGCTGCCGGCCGAGCGGGCCGGCGGGGCGGGGGGGCCGCTGGTGGCGCGGCTGCCCGAGCCGGCCTTCCGCCTGCCGCGGGAGAAGCCGCCGCCGCGACCGCGGCCGCCGACGCGCTGGGAGCAGTTCGCCCGGCTGAAGGGCATCCGCCGGCGCAAGCGGACCTCGCTGGTGTGGGACGAGGAGGCCAAAGAGTGGCGGCGGCGCTGGGGCTACCGGCGGGCGGGCGGCGACCCGGCCCGCGCCTGGCTGGCGGAGGTGCCGGCGGGCGCCGACCCGGAGGAGGACCAGTTCGCCAGGCTGCGGCGGGAGAAGCGGGAGCGGGTGGCCCGCAACGAGCTCAACCGCCTGCGCAACCTGGCCCGCGCCCACCGGGCCGGGACCGTCGTCCCCGCCGCGCCCCTCCACCCCACCGGCCACCAGAGCCGGGAGGAGCTGGGCCACGTCGCCCGCGTCGCCCGCGTCTCCACCGCCTCGCTCGGCCGCTTCCAGCCCCGGCTGCCCAAGGAGCCGGCCGAGCCGCCCTCCCGCAGCGGCGGTAGGAAGCGGCGCTTCGAGCCGCTGCTGGGAAACCTGGCAGCCGAGCGCAGCCGGCAGCTGGAGCTGCTGCGGGACATGGGCAGTAAGAAGCCGGTCCTCGACATCACCCGTGCCGTCAACAAGCAGCTGCGGCAGGAGGAAGCCGAGGCAGCCGCCGCCAAGGGCAAGAAGCAGTCGCAGCGGGGGAAGCGCGGCCGCCGGCAGCAGCGGGTTGGCCGCAGCGGGAAGAAGAGCGGAGCCCGGCGGCAGCAGCAGCAGCAGCAGAGGCCCGCAGGCAGCGGCGGCGGCAGGAGGAAGAAGGCATGAGGGACGGAGGGACTGCATGGGGCCGGGGATGCCTGCTGAGGCGTCGGAGAGGACTGTCACTGCCAGCCTCCTGCCTGGTGCTCCATTCCCACGCCTGTTTGTCAATAAATACGCTCCAGCCTTTCTAAAATGTCCTGCGTTTGGCTCTTAGCTGGCAGTCGAGGAGGGCTGTGTTCTCCGTCCAAGGGGAGTGGGTGGTGCATGGAGGGGGCTGAATTCTCCCCCAGTTTCGCAGGGACAGCCAGGTGACGTTGCTTCACGGCTGTGGCCGTGGCTGCAGCATTTCCAGGCAGGACTGGAGCTGAGCAAAGCTGTCTCTTGCTCAGGTAACTGGGACTGGGGGTGGACCACAGCCGTAACTGGTGTTTTGATTGAGTAACCAACCGCTTGCTGGGACACAGATACCAGGGAGGTGGCTGCTGCTCTGTGCTCTGGGCAAGTGGCCTGACGGTGGAGCTCTTGCTCTGTAAGTCAACTTCTGCCGCTCAGCTCTGTGGTATTCCGGTTCGGTTACTAAAGGAACGTGAAAACTTACTGTGAGATTTATTGCAGGGCCTAAGAAATTGTACAGATTTCCCAGAGAGTTCTGTTGATTAATAAAAGAAGCCAAAGCTGGTGACCAGCCATTGAATTCATCAGAAAAAGGTTTGTATTGAACAGCAGGTTAAAACCTAAATTTCTCCCTGTATTAATAGTAATCCATCATTTCATAGAAATAGTTTTGCAGTGTTTTTCTTTACCAAGCGGTTTGAGAGCAGATATTGGAAATGATCTCAGACTTCTGCTTGTTACTTCTTTTGAACTCTGTAGTGCACTTTGAACTCAAGTACAGTTGAAATAAAAAATACAATTTGCTGTCCCAATGTGTGGCTTAGCTACAGGAAGGATGCCGTTCCTGGTAAGAGGGGTAGTAAAACAAGCGTCAGCAATCTCACGTAAATTAAGTTGTCAAAATTTCAAGTCGTAAACTTGTGAGTGGTTAATGATAACATAACATTTTGCTGCAAATGAGCTTTTGGAAAAGCTAGGTGACTCTGTAGCAGTCCCGTTACCTCATTCTGTATCAGGTCAGTAGGATGGCAGCTTGAGCACGACCAAAACGCAAAACCTCGGTCTGTGTAAGGCGGCTGCTGAGGGCGGAAGGGGTACGTACGCCTTGAAGCTGAAGGGGTTTGGGTGGCACCGATGGACTGACTGTAGCGCTCAACCTACGGGCTTTGCGTAAGGGGTGCTCTTTGCCTCTTAAAGGCTTCTCGCCGCCGTGCTGGGCAGCCTGCACCACCGCGGGCTGCTTCGGACTTGCCAGTGGCAGGAATGGGCTCGCGATACCAAGCCTTCGGTGCAAGAAGCTAGGCAAAGCAGGGGCAAAAGGCACTTGCAAACGTGGAGAAAAAGTTGCTTTATGTTCCAGACGTCCGATTTTCCGGCAGTTTCCACAGGGTCCACCTTGTACCCGCTCAGCCGGAGGGCACGGCTGCATTCCCACGCGCGCACGCCCCCGGTGAGTATTTTTATGCTGCTGAGGGCGATACCGGTGAACTTCTAAACCCTAAAACCCTGGGCAGCGTGCGCGTTTCCAGCAGCGCGGCGGTCACCCGGGCAGAGGCGCGGGTGCTGCCGCTTCCTGGCTCTGCCAAGGGGACAGAGGTGTGGGACCCTGGGGCGGGGGCCCGGGCGGGCCGTGGGGGGCTGCGTCGGGACGGCGCCGTGCAAAGTCCTCGGGTTTGGTGAACTCGGTGAGTGGCGGGGGTCGGGAGGCGGGCGGGAGCCCCCGCTGCCCCGGGGGGGAGGCGCTGCCGCTGGCCCGGCCTCGGCCCCTCAGAGCCGCGGCGATGGCGGCTGGGCGGGAGCGGGCCGCCCGCCTCCTGCGGCAGCTGCAGCGGGCGGCGTGAGTGCGGGCGGGCCGGGGCGGCTGCGGGGGCCGCCGGTTTTCCTCCCCTCATCGGCAGGTGCCGGCAGCGGGGCGGGGGGCGAGGCGAGGCCGGGCGGCAGCCGCCTTTTAAACGTGAAAAGCAGCGGCCGCTCCCTAGCAGGGGGTCTCCTGATGCCCCCTCCCTGGCGCTGACCTCCCGCCTCACACGGGCACCCCGCGGGCCGGCCACCGGCACCCGCCCGCCTGCCGCCGTCGGCGGGACCCCAGCTGCCGGCCTGCCGCTCCCCGGGCCCCGGGCTGGGCCGGGGCCTCCTCCCCGGCCGGGGCCTTCTCCCCGGCCAGGCCTCTTGGGGTCGGGCGCGATGAACCGGCGCATACGGGAGGCTTTTAGGCAAGGACAGGTTCGGTTTGCTGCTTTAGTTTTTCCTTTTCACCATGCCTCTTTTTTTTTTTTTTTTTTTTTTTTTTTCCCCCCTTTTAACTAGATGTCGGTGCCCAAGCCATGGCCACACTTATTCCCAAGGTAAGGTTTGATGCGCGTCTCCAAAAATAATCCTGTAGGAGACCACGGCCCTGTAGAGCCATACGGATCAGTGTAACCTGGGCAGAGGGTGCAGGTAACAGGTAGGAAGGAGAAGAGTTTAAAGGACAAGGTAAGCAGTCTGTTATTTTGCAACTGTACAGTGATAGTGGCTATTGTTGGAGAGATTCACTGTTTCCACATAAGCCGCAACTAATGCACCCTGTCCCTCCCTCCCCTTACCGTGAAGCAAGCTGATCAGAAATTTCCTCTGGCTGCTGCTGTCATCACCTGAGCCGTCTCAACTTTAGATCTGCTTTTGAGGGGAAAAAGTACGCATCTGTTGTTACATTAGAAAAGAAACAGGAAGCGATATGGATAAAAAGGAGGTATTCGCTTTGGCTCGGGGAATGTCATCTCCATAGGCTTTTTATACAGTCAGTCACGAGAACGCAGCTCACGTAGGCCTGGCTTGTGGAGTAAGAGCAGGAGAGCTGCACCGAGTGACCGAGTCACCCCGGGAGGAATTTCTGTTTGCACTGACTGTAGGAAGGCTATGGGAGTAGCTATCTGTGTGCTGGCCAGTTTCCAGATCCAATAAAAATTAGTATTTTGGGCCATAATTTCAGCAGTGTGTAATTCTGAGTGCCTTGGTTTCGCATGCTTCAATTAAGACACTTTTTAAAGAATTACCATTTTACATACAGAAAAGCTATATATATATGTTCAGTTATTTGTTTTGCCCAAGACCATCGTGCAGCAAGACAATAGTGCAGCTGAGAAATAGAATCTCATTCTTCTGCTTGTCTGCTTGATGACCTGCTCGGTCAATTCAAACTAAGCCCTTGCTAAAAAGAAGTCTTAGGTAGGAACCCTCTCTGTAAGTTTTAGGCAGTGATTGAGTCTATAATGTAGCAAGATGGTATCAGTTCAGTAAGTCTCTAAATAGTGGGAATCGATTTAACAGTGACTAGCAGAAAAAAAATGTTCGTTGTGTTTCTTGGCAGTGTTCGAGGAAACAGTGCAATTTTTGAACTCGCTGAAATTTTTCCTGAAAGTTAAGTTTGGCTCAAGAATATAACAGCAGGCCATCTATTATACTATCAGAAAGCAAGAGAGTAAACGGCTTGGACATGTTCTTAGCCTGTCAAATTAATGACTGAGAGTACAGCAGACTCAAACTCCAGGAGAGGTCAAACACATACAGCCTGGCAAGAGATGGCAATGAAAGAGCTGATAGCAGCTGGCCTGGGCTTGAATAGAAAGTGCATAAAGGATTTTAATACATCTATCTGCTGCTGTTGTGGGTCAGTGCTTCAGTGCACCCCAGAGTGTCTCTAAGACTCATTATCATGGCGTCACTCATTGGATCGGAATCCAAACCGCATATTTTCAATTAATATAGCAGACAGCAGGCATGACTTCAGCAGGAAGAGCAGAATGACTCATCTCATCTTTTCTTGGAGAAGAATGGGCTGTTTCAGTTGATGCAGTTTGTTTCACTTTGTGGCAAAATCAAGATATGCGAGAAATGGGGAGTTTTGTGGAAATTCATGCAAGAATGACATGGCAGAGAAAGAGTGTGACTGAAATACTATCCTTGTAAATATCTTCTCTACTAAATAAACTTGATAGTGACACACCGATGCTTATTAAAACTCTCTTTATTATTAGCAATGTATGCAGTTTCTTAATTTTCAAGCAAGCAATTCAGTTTCACCTGCAAGTTCAGGACTAGGCAGAAGTAAAAAAGAAGTGTACACGCCTGTCACTACTACTCTCGCACGTACAAAAGATGTTCTCTGTCCGGGTGTGTATGGAGGATGTCTCATGGATTTGTCTTAAAAGTTGTTCTGAAGGTTATCATGTAACCCCTACACATTCATAACACCTCTCAACCTATATGTAGCAGCCTGTAGGCTCTGCAGATAACTCAGTTCTGCTTATTGTGTGCTGGTCTGGTCTTTGCAGACTGCAAACAAGTTCTCATGCAAACTTCCTGCTAACTTACTCAGTTTTTATAGGAAGGAATTAATTCTTAAAGAAGGAAAAAACACTCTTGCTGAATTAAATGAATCAAATTAAGTACATGGTTCATTTAATCTCACAAACAACAAGGGACAAAATGAGTAACTGTTACCCAGACAAGCCAAGGTGACCTGTGCAAATGTATTAGTGATTTTAAAAGCAAAGGAATCTGTCAGCTCTAGTATTGAGATACAGATTGATGTAACTTTGTTCCCTAATTTCACGGTTTCATTTCCGTTCTAGTCCCTGAACGGCCTACCCTGGGAAATACAGACTATGCATTTGAGGTACATTTAATAAAATATATTTGATTTTAAAGTAGTATTTTGTATACTTCCAAATATGGCATTTAACAAATATTTACATTAGTAAATATTTATATTTACTTTGACTGCTTAGGACTAGATGCCATTTCTCCATTTTTCGAGAAAAAATATGTTCTTTTTTTTGTAGATGGCCATTTCGAACATCCGATACGGAGAAGGAGTTACTAAAGAGATTGGCATGGTAAGCTTCTGTAGTGCAAGTCCCATCACTGGGGAAAAGTTGTATTCTAAAGGGCGGCTGGTGCTATCAATGCATTCTATAAGGGAAAGCTTATATATGGTATGTCTGAATTGCCACTGCTTTGCAGTATGTGTAGTCATATATACCAGTGTAAAAAGGTTGGAAAATATTGTTGGGTAAAGAAGAGAAGCACGTTACATCAGCGTTGCTGTGGTATAAGTGAGTACATGAAATGCAGCTTAGCGCATAATTAGATCGCTGCTGATTTGCCAGGATTATGCAACAATATTTTTCTTTGACAGGGAATTTAATCCA
This sequence comes from Nipponia nippon, assembly GCF_047370975.1. NCBI lineage: Eukaryota > Metazoa > Chordata > Aves > Pelecaniformes > Threskiornithidae > Nipponia > Nipponia nippon. Next base: position 38,219,915 of record NW_028262290.1, on the reverse strand, counting down.
AAAAGTTTTGAATCCTGGTGACTCACCAGGATTTTCTCAAGATCACTTTCGTATCTTCCAGTGTTCATTAAAATGAATCAGAGTCTTTCCATTAATTTTCATTTATCATTTTTTCCTCTCTGCTTGGCATTTATGGCATTAACAGTTTTCTTTTTTGTTCGCAAATTTGTAAATTAATATTCAGATAGTAAATGAAGTTAGACAGAACTTCTGTCTTTAGGATTAGTTAGAAATGCGTGTTTTGTATAGCTATTGTGACAATTAATTTAGCAAAGGTTAGGATGTAGCATTATTTTTCTTCTTTTTGCCACCTTATTTTGATTTTTCATCAATAAATTAATATTCAATATTAAATTTTCAAAATTTTAATGCCGTGCTTTGGGATGCAGTTACGGGAGACCTAAGCTGTGGAAAAGCCTTTTTATGTCACATGAATTGTGTAGGAAAAAAATATTTCGAAAAAATCTGTTACATTTTACTCTAGTCTGAAGTGGTTCCACATGGTTTTCACTTGTTCAACATCTTTATCATTAGTTTTCTTCTATCATAAGATCTCAACTATGTAAGTTTGGCAGTTTTATACTTTATGCTGTTTTCTGCATCCTGTGTGTATATGGTTAATCCTCTTTAGCTGAGACTGTTTCAAAAACTTTAGGATAACCACCTATTTCTAGGTTGTGGGCTTTATGATTATTAAATGGTTCAGTTGATTTGGACTACTATTTAAATAGTTCAGTGTATGATTTTATGCCAGTTGTTTATTTTTTAATTTCATTGTTACTGTAGGACCTGCAGAATCTTGGTGCTAGAAGAGTTTGTTTGATGACAGATAAAAACCTTTCCCAACTCCCTCCTGTAAATGCAGTATTGAATTCCTTGGCAAAATATGGTATAAACTTTCAGATGTATGATAATGTCCGGGTGGAACCAACAGACCAAAGGTACTGCTTCTGACAGTGTGCTTCTCGCAGTAGTGCCTAGGCTCTTACAGCATGCCGTACAGCTGTTTGAACACCTCCTTGTGACCTGTGTGCTGGTCTTAACAGTTAGTTTCTCTATGTGCTGTTTTTCTCCTGACTAATTGGAAAGCTTTTCTTGTTTTCCCAGTTTCCTGGATGCCATTACATTTGCTAAAAAGGGAGAGTTTGATGCCTATGTTGCTGTTGGAGGTGGGTCTGTAATAGACACCTGTAAAGCTGCCAACCTGTATGCGTCCAGCCCTGCATCAGACTTCTTGGATTATGTCAATGCTCCTATTGGGAAAGGGAAGCCTGTCACTGTGCCCCTCAAGCCACTTATTGCAGGTAAAGCAGGAGGAGGATGTGTGGAGAGCGAGGGGTAGGAGAAGGGGAGTCGTTTTACACTCTGTATCATATTTCCAGTGAAATCAGTTTACCATGACTGTTTCACCTTCCTTTGGGCTTACCTCTGCCCTAGTTGTATTCAGCAGCAATTTTGCTATTTATTTCAGTGGAAGCAAAATCACAGTTTTTGTCATTATTTTGTCTTGTTTAGCTGAGTTTGACTCCTTTTACTGAGAAAAGAGATCAAAGTGGCAGTTTCTCTTTGACCTGTTGGCTTTGGATCAGGGATACCTCCAAGATTTCCTGGATCCTATATTTTTGGTGGCATTACTATTGAGTTTTTATTTATTTATTTTGCAATATTATATATTACTTGTTATTTGTTGTTATCCCCATTCTTCCTTTTAAGTTCCTACAACATCTGGAACTGGAAGTGAAACCACTGGTGTTGCCATTTTTGACTTCAAAGAACTAAAAGTAAAAACCGGTGAGTTTTTTTTCTGTCTGCTATTCAAGACAATTGCTTTTCCAATGTCTTCATTATTTCCCTGCCTGGAAAGAAAGGGATACTGCATGTCATTTCAGGTGTCATTTTGTTTGATTCAACTGCCATAGGCAAATTTGAAGAACTTAAATGTTTCCTCCTTGAATTAAATTTATAGCATATTAACATAATGAAATACCTATATAATACAGTGGATTATAGTTTGAAGGCAAAACAGGAAACTAAAATCCTTCAAGTTCTTAAATGGCAGAAAATGTTAATTGCAAAGGAAATTTCTACTTACATTCAGGGTCAACCAACTGTTCCTTATTTCCTCTGTATTTTTCTTTCTGCTTTTAAGACTTCTGTTTCTTTGTTGTGTAATTGCAACCAAATGTTCCTTTTCCTGCTTTTTGAAACCTCAGGCCTGAGATGCTGTGCAAGTGAGGGGCACTGTCTTCTTCTGGCCTTTTCATCCCTGGCAAATAAATATTAAGGCTAAAATGTCATCTTAAGCTTCATAGGTGTTTTGAGGTTTTAGTTCTAAACGTGTGGATTTTATATGCCACATAGTCTACAGTACTTGGGACCCAAACGGGTGTGCTAAGGAGCTCTGACCATAGCTCAGAGTTTTCTAGTCTGTATGTAGTCAGTCTGTGCGTGTCTCTATGTCTCTCTCTTTCAAAGCTACATCTGTGCCCCCTTAACCAAAATATGAAGGCATGGTTATTACAGATGCTGAAGACAGCAATTCGCAATAGAAGTTGATTATAGACACAAACCAGTCTTGCCCTCTGATTGTTCACAGAAGATACAAATCGAAGAATAATGTTGTAGATGCCATTCAGCACAGGCATTTTGAAAGTATAGGCTGCTCAGGAGGGTTACAAATGGAGAGAGAACGTTGTCTGCTATAATTCACTTCAGGCAACCGTCTCAAATCTTACAACTCTCTCACAGGGACTTCTTCATCAGTAAGGCTTAGATTCATAGATACTTCTTACTCTCTCTTCTATCTCTTTGCTTTTATCTTCACAGTTTCAAATCGTTTCCCCTCATTATTGTTATGTTTTGAACCTTAAGCTTGTCTTGTCCCATTTTGTTGCAAAAAGTCTTTAACTCCTTTTCCTCACTTACATATTGCAGGTATCGCTTCAAGAGCCATTAAGCCAACATTAGGCATCATTGATCCTTTACACACACTGTCTATGCCTGAGCGAATAGTGGCCAACAGTGGCTTTGATGTGCTTTGGTGAGTTTTCTGTGTAGGCTGCTACTTGAATTTATTACAATTTTGTATTTTTACCGTGATTGTAGAAAAAAATACATTTTAGGAGCAGAAAAGAATGATCTTTTTTCTCCCTTTCCTGTTCTTGTTAAGATGGTCTCTGTTATACTTTCCTCTTACTTAATTTCACTACCTCCCTCAGAACGTATGGAAGCAAATCATTCATTTGCAGAAATTTTAATGTTTTTGCAGTGCACTGGAGAAACTGTTTGCTTCCAGGATGGTTGTTGTCAGGCAAAAGAGTCCAGGTGTCCCTTTTTAAGAGATCATGTAGATGATTAATCACAACTGCGACAGCATTGAGCATCTCACAGTCATGGTAGGGAATAGAGAACAAGGATTTTCTAATAAAAGCCACAATGTGTAAACAAAAATTTGTCAAGGCTTGTGGGATGCTGGCAGGTCTTAGCCCAATTATGACCATCTTCAGAACCTCTCTCATAATGTGCTTTTCACTTGACACACGATTTTTTTCATCTTAAACCTACAGCTTTTAACTGCACAAAATGCATGGAAGTTTCTGTTTAGAGGGCCAGAGCTTACCTTGCTTCTGGGTGCTGTGTATATTAAAGTAATAGATGTATAATGAAACTGTGTGATTTCTGAAGCTTGGTGAAGTATCCTGAACTACAACGGCTGTAATGGAATCGAGGCATTCGTGTATAAATGAAAATGGTTTGTCTGTAGCTTTGTACATCTAAATGTCGCAATGTAGGCAGTGCCCCCTCTTTATGTAGCCAGATTCATGAGTATCCGGGAGATGAGACTGTTGGCAGTTCCACTTAGCTTAAATATCATACTCCTAATTTTTTAAAGGTCAATACTTTTAAAAGAAAGGTAGCTTCCAGTGCTTCCAGCGCTAAAGCCTCTTTTCCTACGGAAAGGAAACACACCCACTGCAGATGCACAGTGCTCTTCGGTGAAAAGCATTACACCATGCCAGATGCCAGTTGATCCAGCCTAACTTTAAGCATGGTGTGAGCTGATAGATTGTGACTGTGTTTGGATTGCTTTCTCTGTGTCTGTTGGAGAGCGAAGCACTATGGAGGTGCCCACCCAGCATTTTCCCAGTTGTTTATGAGATTGTATTTCTATTTTTGGCAGCTGTTAAACACCAGAAGTAAATAAAAGAACCTGCATTCAAAGGGCGGCAGGGCAGTAAAATGGAGCTCTCCCACTTAAATAATTCATTTTTTAACCTTTCTTTTAGCCATGCTCTAGAATCGTACACCGCTCTTCCTTACAACAGGCGCAGTCCCTGCCCTTCAAATCCAATCAACCGACCAGCTTACCAAGGCAGCAACCCCATCAGTGATGTCTGGGCTCTTCATGCTCTGCGCATTGTGGCTAAATATTTGAAAAGGTAATACATTTAACAGCCACCCCCCTTGCAGTATGTTCTGTCTTCAGTGCCCAAAAAGGGACACTTAGAAGAAATTTAATTTTAGGCTAAAATAAGGCAAACTACTACATTAAACCTTCATTTTCTACCCTGGATTTCTCTTAAATAAAGCAAGAAGTTTTTCAAATAAACTTGAAAGTAAAATTAGGGTTACTAGGTTGTCTTGAGGAGGTAGCTTTTTAATGCCTCTGTGAATCTATTTTAGGAGTCCTCAGTTAAAGGTATTTCAAGCTGCTCAGTAAATATGCGAGGAGCATTCACATATTTTTTCAAGAATTCTCTTTCTATTACAGTATAAGGGGAATATGTAACACACTGAACGAAATAACTGCTGATGTAATTTCTGTGACCTTCAGTGTAAATTAAGATACTTATGCATCCATCAAGAAAGTAACCACATGTACTTACAAATGTGCAAAATTATGCATTTACTGAAAACTAGTTCATACTTAGAAGACTTTTAATTTAGATTAAGTATTGACTTAACTGGGAGTTAGTTTTGATCCCTACCAATAAGGTTTTAACCTGTATACAGCTTTTGTATACCATGTGCACTTCTATTAAAGATCAACGTGGGTTTTTTTTTTGTAAAAGACTTTTTTACAGTACCTATCTAGTCAAAGTAGTTGTTTATTGTTCCTGTGGAATCTATTCATGAGACTTTTTCTCCATGTTGTCAAACTACACAAGCAGTCGGATGCGTAGGAAGGCAAGGAACCCTGTCCTCTTCCCGCACAGATGGTGGGGTCTAGACCACCACCTAATGAGACGGTGAGAAAGCTGGGGTGATCTTGGAGCCGTACATAGGATTGTCAAAGCTCCTAAGTAGAATTGTTGAAACCACCACTGAGGTGAATATGGCTAAATTCACTCTATTTACTCAGTTTTTAGAAAAGTGAAAGGAAACTTGCCCTTCGCTGAACCAGTTTGATCTACTTACTGATCCAGAAGCAGGATTGTTCTCTGACTGAAGTGTGAATTGGTCCTATTTCCAGCGTTTTCATCTCAGCTTATCTTAGAGGTTTCTGTCGATAAAGCAGCCCTCTCTCGCTTCTCCATCCTGAATTACCAATCCGTTTGTGAATTCACTGGTACCATTGTCTCCATGGTGCACAGAGCCATCAGAAACCCTGAAGACCGTGAAGCAAGAGCCAACATGCACCTAGCAAGTGCTTTTGCTGGTATTGGCTTTGGCAATGCTGGTGTTCATCTCTGGTGAGTACAGAAAAATGTTAACCCCATCCGAGCTCAGCTTCTAGCTAGTGTTTGTTTCAGAGAGTCAAAGACATCACTGCCTTTGTTGCTGAATATATAATAAGACATTGTAGCATGGCCTGTGATGCAGGGGGAGCCATGTGTTGTGAGAAATTGATGGGCTCTTGGCATTTTTGTGAATGAGGATTGTGTATTCTGGCATGTGATACTCAAATCCAATCACGTGAAAATTACGAAACATGGCCTTCTTTACCTTCTTTGATAGTAAAAACCATAGTTAGGGGAAAAAAAAAACATCAATGGCATTTAAAATGTTGATTTTCATGCCAGCTGTTCTGCAGTGAGACAGCAATGAGGTAATTTTGTGCCATTCCTGAACTGATGCAATTGTCTGTAAGTTTGTCTGTGGGGTAGGCATTTAGCAGGCCGAAATGAGCTGTAATTGATATTGCAAGGCAATGTAGTTTTCTATGGGTGAAAATCTCAGAGAAGCAAAGCCTGAGCCTGAATTGTGCGGAGAAGTTATTAGCAGTCATTCTCTTCAGAGACCTTCCTTTCATTCCTTTTGTTTGAGCAAATCCACTCTTTAATTATACTTCAAAATTAATGTTTATTTTTCTCAGGCAGTGTGATCAGGTAGGGATGCTGATTATACTATTTTTGGCGTATCTGTATTACTGTAGTAACTGAACATCTCTCAGTCCAGTCAGTGGAGTAATATAAGTTCACACTCACAAAGTAAGGAGGTGCTGGCTTTGACAGCTAGGTCCCTAAGGTGCGGAAGGGTGAGGGTTGTCTGTACCTAATATCCATACCATATCTGTACCTAAATACCTTTTGAGTACCTGTACCTAAGGGACTTGCATACAGAAGACTGACCGCACAAGGGACTAAACACAAGTTTTCCAAATACCAGGAGAGCTGCCCTAACGACTTTCTCTCTGCTCTCTATTCCAGCCATGGAATGTCTTACCCTATTTCTGGTTTGGTGAAAACTTATAAACCAAAGGATTATAATGTGGATCACTCTTTAGTGGTAAAACTTGGTTTATCTTTGTTTTCATATTATACATTTAAATTCTCTGTTATCTCACATTAATAAGCATTAAAGCACATTCAAGTTGAAAGTACATGTCCTGTTAATGTGATTTTATTCTTTTTTCTTCCTTTTTTTCTTTTCGCCCCAGCCACATGGCCTTTCTGTGGTGCTGACATCCCCAGCAGTGTTTGCTTTCACTGCACAGATACATCCTGAGCGGCACTTGGAAGCTGCAGAGATACTAGGTAGGAATCTCTATGGATACAAATTACTCATACAAATGGAATTCTTTCCAGAATGTCTTTTTGGGAGGGAAAAAAAAAATGTGTACAAGCAATTGTAGTTAGTTGTTGCAGAGGTTTTAAGTTTAAAAAACAAGATTCTGGAGTCCGAGTTACACATAATGCAAACTTAGGTAGAATAATGCTAAATTTTGATAATGGATGATGTAGTTAGAGAAGCAAGCTGGAGAAATCTGCTTCTTGGCTAGAAAACTGGACAGCTGAAATTGGCTGTAGATCTGTTACGAATCAGGAGAGAGTAGCTGTGATTGGCATGCTGTTGGTGCTTTATGCAGAGTAGTTACTTTAGAGTAGATACCATAAAACAAACCAGTACTTGGGTGCATCTGTTAGCTAAAAGGAAGCATTTTGCCTAACAAAATTCCTGCTGTGGCAATGAATTAGGACAGAGCGATGTTCCGAATCACTCCTGCTCTTTTTCAGTGGCACGCAACTGTGGGTTTCAGTCTTTCTAATGTAGGCCTAAACTTGTTTGTAGGTGTTGGAATTTCTCAGTGGCCAATGTCAAGGGAAAGCATGGAGTAGCTATTCTGTGGACACATCTGTGATGGCTCATAAGTGAGTTAATGAACAAAGTGGCCTTTTCTGCTTCTTAGCAGAATAAAAGTAAATGCTGTAAGCTGACAGCTCATTTAAAGATTATCTTTTCCTACAGTGCTTTGTTATCTGTGCAACCCATCACCAGAAGGTGTCCTAGAGAAAGGATACCTCTTCGTTGCACCCCAGCATGACTGTGTGTAATAAACTAGCTTTCAGTGATGTAATCTTGGAGCTGTTAGCAGTCTGGCTGTGACAGCATGGCTCTGCGGTGGGCTGATGTATTTATATATAAGGTCAGGTTTTTTGTTTGCACTAGACTCTGTTGTAGCTAAACTGCTGCTAATACCCATGCTTGCTAATGAGCAATCACAGTCACATGCACAGCAGTGTAGAGAGTAGAGAGAAAGTGGTTAGGGCAACTCTCCCGGTATTTGGAAAATTTGTGTTCAGTCCCTTGTATGGTCAGCCTTCTCTATGTGTTACAGATGAGTGGTTAGGTCGCTTAAAGATGCACCACCACAGTATGCAAGTCACAGCAATCCAGTCACATGTATGACTTCCTTGTATAAGTAATCTGAAAGCATTGTGGGTTTCGAAGAAGAGTGGGACTTCTATATAGACAATGAAAATATCACAGTATTTTAAAGAGGATGTAAAACAACATGGTCAGAAAAAATACATTGGGGGAAAATTCCATTTATTTTATAAATGTTGGCTATGAGGTTTGTTCAGCCTTCCTGTGAGGTATGCAGTCCTGCCTATGGTCAAAACCAGAACATAAAACCTAGTTGGAATCATATACTAAGCTGCAAAATGTCTGTGTTCCTGCAGCAATAACATACAACTCAAAGTAGACTAAGAAAATATTTCTGGATAACTGGCCAGCACTGCATATCAGAGAAATTGACTGTGGCTCCTTGATTTTAAAACAGGTGGTTAAAAAGCCGTTCTTTTAGGTTTTGTGGTATCAACTGCTGCCATAAATTCTGTCTATAAAAGCTCTGTCATGGTTTAATCCCAGCTGGCAACTGAGCACCACACAGCCACTTGCTTGCTCACTCCCCCCACAGTGGGATGGGGGAAAGAATAGGAAGAGTAAAAGTGAAAAAAACTCATGGGTTGAGATAAGAACTGTGTAATAATTGAAATATAATAATAATAATAACAACAACAACAACAACAACAAAAATAATGGAAAAAGAATATACAAAGCAAGTGAGGCACAATGGAATTGCTCACCACCTGCTGACTGATGCCCAGCCCGTCCCCGAGCAGCAATCACTGTCCTTCGGCCAACTCCCCCCAGTTTATATACTGAGCATGACATCATATGGTATGGAATAGCCCTTTGGCCAGTCTGGGTCAGCTGTCCTGGCTGTGCCCTCTCCCAGCTTCCTCTGCACCTCCTCTCTGGCAGAGTATGGGAAGCTGAAAAGTCCTTGACTTCGTGTAACAGCAACTAAAACATCAGTGTGCTATCACATTATTCTCATGCTAAATCCAAAACACAGCACTATACCAGCTACTAGGAAGAAAATTAACTCTATCCCAGCCAAAACCAGGACACTGTTAATTTTCTCAAAAGAAATGTAAACTATGTTATTGTCTGACTGGCTGTAAAGGGACTTTGCCGAAACCATGTCACGTGGAATTGCATTTGTTAATTCCCACCTGGGGTGTTTGCTTCTGATTCCAGTCCAGAGTCCAACCGACTACAGTAGCTGATTCAAATCTGTCATGTTGCCAAATGCAATGACTAAGAAGGTATTTTATGACATGGAGCAGATTACTAAATAGTTATGTTGTGTGTATCTACAGCTGTGAATTTGGGTACAGCCAGAAAAAGCTTAATACCTCCCTGGGTGGATTCTTAAACAGTTGAAATAGGTGTGCATGTGGCCAGAAATTTTCTAAATGCAATCAAAGACTGATGTATCCTTTAGGTTGAGCAAAAAAGTACTAGAACTATAGCAGTATTTTCAAACTGCCCTTCACATTTACTGTCCTTTTTTTCCCTCCTCACTTTCCCTTTTACTTTACAATCTGAAGATACTGGATTTACGTCCCAGTTAGTTGTCCACAGCAAAACCCAGGGTAAACTCAGACTGCATGGCATAATCCCAATAGCATAAGACTTCGTACAAGACTCTGTCATACCTTATTTATCAATTTTTCCCATTCTCTACAACAGTACTGCCAGTCTTACTACCCGAATGCCTGAGCTCCTCGAATGAGCATGTTGGTCTCCTGTTCACTTAGCCCCCTTTGAATGTTACACTGAACTGTGTGAGGATCACAGAAAATATTTTTACTGTAGCTATGTTGTGCTCACAGTCATCTCTCAGTATGGCACTTGGACCTAACATAGTTCTGGTGTAACATCATGGAGGTTACACAGAGAACAAATATAGCTCAGCTTACTTTGAAAAGAAATCGTATGGAGGAATGTCTATCTGGACATGTTTTTATTATTACTTTTAAATAAGTCCTGACCATTCACTGAAGGAGGGGAAGCAAGCTATTGTGTAAGAAATATTGTTAATTTTATATTGATGCTTTCATTACTGTTCAGTAGGTGTTTCAAAGATGCCAGTTCCTCCTCTTCAGTTCTACGTTATCCTACGCAAGTCAGCACATAGTCTAATAGCATTAAGTTTAGGATTTACTTAACCCCTTGAACACTGCCCTGTCGTCTCCTGTGTTTCTCAGCCTACATGCTCTAGTCCTCTCTTTGAATGTGTAATTGAACAGAATAGTCAGTGGTTTCCATCTCCTCTAGATGTCAGCAAACTCAAGGCCTTAAAGTTAGCGTTTGGCACAATGTTCATAAAAATAAATACCACTGACGTTCATGCCTTAGCTTCTTTCCTCCCAGCAGTTAGTCAGACCGAAAAGTGCTTCTCCCTGTAAGCGCAGAGGGAAAGGAAGTTAACCTCATATGGCAGTTAGTCTTTCTGGCAGCAGTTACCTGCTTCTCCTGATCTTGTTTTATTTCACCCTTTACAAACTATTCCAACTATAAAATGAAAAGTGATTCCTCTTTTTACTTCGTGTTGCTTTTAGGGCAGTGACTGTTATGTATGGATATGTATTCAGCTGATATTATGATTAAATTAAGTCCAGAACAGGCTTCCTCCTCTCTCTCTACCCTACAGTCAAGGCATTATGTCTTATTTTAGGAGCTGACATCCGCACTGCCAGAATCAAAGATGCGGGGTTTATTTTGGCAGACACGCTCCGGAAATTCCTGTTTGATCTGAATGTTGATGATGGCTTAGCTGCAATTGGTTATTCTAAAGCAGACATCCCCGCATTAGTCAAAGGCACTCTGCCTCAGGTAAGACAGAAAGCAAAACAGTTTTTCTTGTCAAATAAAAAGAGCAGATATTTGAAAAAATCAGAAGTGTTTCTTTTCAAGCAAATGTTATTTCTAGTCCTACATGAAAACAATTAAAATGGAGAAAATTATGGATAGTCAACTGTATTTTGTTTCTCTGCACAGTTTAGTTTTTTCAGTGAGATGGAGTGCATGCTGCAGTCTGGTCTTCACATGGATTCAGAAAGAATGGCTAGGTGTTTGTTTTCCGTTTGGTTTTTTTTTTCTGTCACATTTTTAAAAAAGAGGATGTTTTTCATAGACCTTTGGTTTTTGTAGAAGATACTGCTTTATCATAACTCTCTCTGTTAATTATGTATGCAGGATGGGTTATAGATAAAGCCTTAATACCAAATGCTATCTGGTAAGAATGATCGAGCTCACTTTGCATTAAACTTTTCCATATTGAGAAGTTGCACTTTTCTTCCCAGATGGCTTTTTTGTTCCAGTGACCCCCATCAGAATTTGAAATAAGGTCCCCTGGGATGATATAGATTAAACTTGTAATACCCTTTATTGTTTCAGTGCTCACAAAGACACGGCAAAAAGCAACACACCACTCCAAAAGCAAAATCCGGCATCTTCCTTGTAAAAAGACAGTTTGATTCATATGCTATGGACTGTTCTGTCCACTTAGGATTTATTTCTAACAAGTAGCAAGGGAAATAAACACTACAGAGAAAATGAAAATTTTGAAGGCTGAAAGGTTATTCACTTTTTACAGCAGTTCCTCTTACCATGTCTAGTGCTTCTCATTCATAAAGAAGCAACTTATAACAGAACGTAAATACTAATATTCCTATTTTGTACCTGAGAGAATGACACAAAGGTACAACTACTTAGGATCACACACAACAGAGCAGTGGTAAAGCCAGGAAGAAAACTAAGGTCCCTGAGCACCCATCCAATAGGTTATGCATGTAAATTGTTACGGGGCGTTTTGGAGGTTTGTTTTGATAAATATGTTCCTTTAAAACAATTGGGTTTGGGTCATCAGAAGCACAACATCTGACTGAAGGCATGTTTTGCATAGCTGGGGGAGGAGGAAGGTTCTTCACCAAAAGATGTTGAAGCTGTTTTTTGTTTGTTTGTTAGCTTAGCTCAAATTGACTTTTAATTCATTTATTGTCATCTCACGGCATTGATGATTAATTGTATTGTGTAAATGAGATAACCTAATAGTTTCTCAAACCTCATTTTTGTATATGAGATGTAGCACGATGAAAATGTGTTAGTGTTCCTTAATAGTCCATTATTACCCACAGAGGTAGTCCATACAGTTTAATTTTTAGTTGTTTTGTTTTTTTTTTTTCATCTTGCAGTAGGTTTTCTTTGGAATACAGCACTGACCCATTCACATCGACAAGGCAGAGTGGTACAGTGGTGACAGCACTAATAAGCGTGCGGGGTGTATTCCACACTGTGAAGCGCAGGCTGCAGGAAAACAAAACCTAATCTAATCTGCCAGGGTTTGGGGTGGGAGCTCTGCTGGGACAAACATTTATACTCGAAGTTAAAACAGAATTTTATTTTCCTTTCTAAGTGAGTCTATTGAAATTGATCCTATTTACAGACAGCAGTGAGTCTAGCAAGGAAGATGCTGTCCCAAGGTCTAAGGTGGCCAGCCCTGTGATGGTGTTTGAGGGGAGATGGGGAGGGCTGAAAATGAGAGCTGGTGGAAGGGCTGTTCTCTAGCCCACTCACCCCCTGCAGAGATCCCTGAGGCAGCTACACTGGGGCTGAACCACTGATGAGCCAGGAGTTGCTCATTTTTGGCACTATACCAGAGTGCACTGAGTCAGACTGGGTGAGCTGGGGCCTTGCTGTCTGGGTACCAGCAAATACCAGCAGGCTTGTGCCGAGGGAGCACTGGTGCCTCTGTGTCGAGGCGTACAGGAGGAGCATCCATTTGCAGCCTTCTGTCGATATAGCTGGGAAATGCTACAGCCTGTCAGGGTGATCGTCTCCTGTCACCCTGTGTGACTTTACAGATAACTCTGGCCATCTTGGTGCACAGGGCTGCAAAACTGTAATTTGGCCCAGAGTGTCCTAATACGAGCCTGATGAATTTACTGAGTACTTGAGCACCGAGTTGTTCTATTTTGCATATTTTGAGTCTGAAAAAAACCAACATACTTTTGCCCTAGTGATGTTTGAATTTTCCGTTTGGTTTCAAAACTGCATAGAAGAATCTTAGCCTGTTCTTTGGCTGGATCTGTGTGCATAGCAGCGCTGGTCAGGGATGGGGAAAGAGGCATCCTTGGATTGCTACTGCTGCACCAGCAAAGCTTCTCGTCGAGGTAGAGTTACGCACACAAAGCTGCACTTTTCAGACTCATCACAAGCCATGCTAACCGTGCTGACCGTGATTATGAACTGTGAATATCTCACAGCTGACTTCCTCACCACGCTAGACCAACCTTTCACATTAAATTCACAGTGCAGCGGCCTCTTTTGCTGTGTAACCACATCCAGCCTGTCCACAAATTGCAGCCCCGTGGGTTGAGAGGGAAGTGGAGCGGCTGCAGCGTTGCGCTGCAGCATTGCGCTGCGGCATTGCGCTGCGGCGGCGGTGTGTGCTCCGCTCGGGAGGCTGTCCGAGCTGAGCCTCCCCCCAAGGCAGGGGGGCTGGAGGAGCCCCTTCCCCGGCATCCCACTTGGTGCATCAGGCAAGGCCCCTAGCAAACGACATCCACCGTCTCATGTGTGAAAAAGGGGGGGGAAATTTAGAGCTTTTGCTGGGACAGCCTCTTCCACGAGGGAGATGTTGAAACAGGTGGTAACAGAAGAAACTCCATCTTGCCAAAATACACCGCATTCATCTAAAGATAACGCGTTCCTAGTGTAGGCCTGGCCTCTGTCTTTGCAGATGTTTGTAACTCTCCCCAATCTTTCCATAAATGTTAAAATCATTGATTGTTGAAAGCATAAAAGTACTGATCGTAACCAGTACACTAATGTTAGGCCCTTTCAGCTGCGTGTTTCTGCAGTAACTGAATACCTGCGCTAATAGAGCTCCACCTCCTCGGTGGCGTGGGGCTTTTCTGAATTGCCATCCCTGCCTTTGTGGTTATTTTGTCAAGCAGGACAGTGAAGCATATACCTGAGTTTCATTTCAGTTGGTGGGACTTCAGCAGCTGAAAATTCTGTTGAATCACCATCCAAATGAAGACCAACCGCAACTATTTTGTATTCTGATTCCAAAGTGTCAGGCTAGCTGTTCAGCAGTTTCACTACCATCCCTTGCTGTGCCTCTTTTTCAGAGTCTGAGTTGCAAGCGCTGCTTAGTCTCCCCATCTATGGCAGTTCCTGGGCTTTGAGACATGTTTTCTTTTGAACATCTTGGTCCCTAAAAATTGGCCTCCTAGTTGCAATGCTGACAAATGAATTTTAAAATGAACTGTATTCCCAGGATACTACCCACCACTGTACTGACATCTGTGACTGACAAGACCTGTGTTTGAAGTACTTGACTTTGCAGCTGAACTGCATTTTAATCTTGCTTCCGTGTATTTAATTATAGGCAATTTAAACTAATATATTCTTGAAAGTACTGTACAGTTGATGATGCTTCAACCTTAATTACTTGATTACTTATTTGCAAAGCCTTGTTATTCTCTGTGAAGGACGTTAGTACAAAGGCACATAGTTCAGCTACTGTTTGGTTAATTTTATTGGCAACCTTCTATAATCCAGTTTTTCTTTAATCTTGCAGGAGAGAGTGACTAAACTATCACCACGTCCCCAAACAGAAGAAGACTTATCTGCCCTCTTTGAGGCTTCCATGAAGCTTTATTAGCTTAAACATTTTGTTCCAAAAAGCGTGCTCTATTCTAACACAAAGGTAATTTGTTATAGATATGGGGCTGAATTTGTTTAGAGAATGGAAGAACTTGTGTGTCTTTGACTTCTGTTCCATTGTACACTGCCAAAAGGTCAAGTAATTCATCTTTAAGTAAATAGTGCTCTGAAGTGAAGGCTTGACTGTGGTTTTTTTTCTTGCTGAGTAGTCAGTGCTATTAACTTGCATAAAAGTTGCAGCAGACTTCTCGCTTTACTGAAGGCTTTTTTGTGCTTTAGAGGTGGTCAAAGGTGGAAACGTGTTTTAAGGGATATTCCAAAATATTTCACACATTATGGTTTTTATTAAAATTGTCTGTGATTTTGTTTTAAAAAGTCATGCTATTTAAGAAATAATTGGGGGTATTTTTAAATAGGGGAGGGGAGTAACCTTGTGGAAAATGTGAGCTTGCTGTATTCTGTTCCACTTTATCATCTTTTTACCATCTGGCTTCGCTAAAAAGGCTGTTGAACTGGGGTACTTTTTGTTGTTTGGTTAAGAAAAAACCTGAACACTTCATACATGTTTGGAAAAGGCTTCCTGAAAGTTTGCTTTGGGTTAAAATTTTTACATGTATTGTCAGATACTTATCTTCCCTTTTAAGATCTATATGAGGTGTTCATAGGAGGAGCAAAACCAGAGTAGAGCATGGTCACACACTCAACAGGAACCACGTAACAGCAAGACATCATCCATCATGGTCATATTGTCTCTGGAGGCAACAGCTCCCTTTTCCTGCTGCGTTCTGTGGCAAGAAGCTATATCAACTGTATCTTGCTTCTCTGTGAAGCAATTGCTTTTGCTGAGCTCCTGCAGGTGCTGTCACTCAGAGCGCAGCCACCAGCGTAAGGAAGTGGCAGTGTGCTGTGGTTCAATATTAAAAAGTGGTGGTGTAGCATATGGCTGCACAGTGCCCCGCTGGGAGCGCTGGTTAAACATGGGAATGAGTGTGCACGTTCAGAGCAGTTAACCAGCTGGTTGACTGTCAACTGAGAAAGGGAAGTGGGAAAGGGGGAAATGAAACCAAAATTTTAATACTATTTTTCTTTTTTTAAAAAGTGCACATGGTTGTGTGTACAGTTCATTTAAATCAGATTCTGCTTCATGCCGGACCCTTTCAGCATCTGATTCATGCAGCTACCACAGCCCAAGACAAATGCAAGAAGAACCCCATAACCTCTGGTGTGCTTATTCCTTTCTGCTAGGGAGGGAGCACTTTTCAGTCATCCTGTTGAAGTAGAAGGCTCTATACTTACACCTTTGCGTTCTTGTGTTGGTCTGATAAAGCTAGTGCTATCCTAGAATCTGAGGATGTGTACTGGATATTGACATTGGATCTGTTTTAACGCTCAGTTAAAACAGGTGGGTGAATACCGGTTGAAGACTGGAGATTTTCTTCTTAACCACGGAATGGGTTTGGTGGCCGTAAGGACTGTACTGCCAGTATGCCTCGGCCTGTGCTGGGACACACATTTGATTACCATGTCCTTCTGAATCTTGTCCTCTGCTGAAATTGCCCACAAGAACCTCTGTCACGAAGGCTGATGCTGTAATAGCAAGGGGCAAGGGATTCACGTTATTGTATTGTGCAAAGCTGCCGTGTTTGAAAAAAAAAAACTTTTTGTCACGCTCTTTTGTATATAATCTTTTGTCCTGTTTCATCTTTCTACTCCTGTCTTTCTCCAGGCTGTGGTAGCAGTACAGAGTCCTGAAGAGAGAATCTTTTTTCCAGGAGCCTAATTCATGGCAGCCATGCTGTGTTTGGGAGGAATACACTTTCTGGGGAACTGAACAGCACATGGGTTTCATCACTGCAGCGGAGCACTTTGATGGGCTATTTAGGAATGTAGAGTATTTCCTTCCAGCACACTTTTTATTTGCCATTTATGCCAGTATGGCAGTTATTAGCAGGCTGCGTTTTCAACTGACAGAACCTTGCACTTAACTTCCTATACCAGGTAACCCAGAGCTCTTGCTAGTTTTTAAATTAAGCCTCACACCCCACTCTGATATCATAGGTTTTATCCATATTTTATAGATGAGACAAAGGGTTTGATATAATACCTAACCCAACATAAGCAGATGGTGCTATAAGAAGGGCCATTTCTGTTTCCCACACCCCTTTGGCAGCATCAAGGTCTTTGACTGGCTTAACTGGTTGTGAAATCCCACTTATGGACATCAGCTACACAAATGTTCTCCCACCACCAATTATTAGTTACTAGTGGAAATTTTCTGAGGAAAAATCAAGGGAACTCAAGCCGCCCCACAGTACTGTCCTTCAAATAGTGATGGTGTGACAGGGAGTCATGCCCTGGCTCCCAGGCAGTGGCAGTTTTATTCGCAGCTGAAGATTTACCGGGGTTTTTCATGTATTGTCTTACTAAATTACTCTCTACTGAGAAAACCTAGTTGGTCAAATATATCTGTATCTTTGAATATGCCTGTTTTGTGCACATGAGCCTGGCATTTGTATGGGCAGCTGGGGTGAAACTGTAATTGTGAGTGCCCAGCAGTGGTTGGGCACGTGTGTGAAATCTGGGCTGCTCGTTCTTGTGGCTCCTGCTACTACTCAGGCCCTCCATGACATATCTGTTAGTGCCTTTAGATGATACTGGAATGCAAATAACCAATAATACTGTACTTGCTATAAACACAAGCTTGTTTGAAAGTGTTTGAGAGCAGTGTTTAACTCTGTCATGTTAACTTCAATCTTACAAGGTAACTATGAACCAAAAACCATTGAGAGAAAGTAGCCTTTCACTAGCTTCCCAGAGCATAATGACTCTTCCTGCAGCATCGTTTGCCTGGTGAGCTTGGCGCTGTGCAGGCAAAATCATTGTATCGTGGGTGACAACCGAGAGAAATGTTAGAGGTGTTCCAGAAATAAAAGCACCTGAACTGCTGGGTGATATTTCTATGAACATTTCAGATGCTTTCTGCACACCTTACTCTGCGTGATCAGTACATATTTGTAAGTATTATTACATATTTCATGACAACACTACCAGTTCTTGTATGTCATACTTGTTAGCAGTAAGGCTTGATTGAGTTCCTCCCTCTTCCTTGTGGAGTCAGAGACTTACTTTCTGTCTTAAACAGCTACAACTATATAAAAGGATTTGTCAGTCTTTATGTAAAAGAGAATAAATGCTCAGTTTATTTAGACCATGGGTTTTGAATAGGTTTTAAGGAAACATAAATGGCAGCTATTCAGTCATGACAGAAGGATGGTTTGAGAGACCCTAGGAATTGCTAGTAGAGTAGATTCTTGCTGTGGACGTTGAATTGCTACTTCTCTCCCCTAGTCCTGTATTCTCCAAGTTCTGTGCAGGCAAACACAAACCGAACCCTGGCCCATTTGGTTACTCACTCGGTGCATCTACAGTGACAAGGTTAGCTTTGGGGTGCAAGTATAAACAAGGGCACGTGTAGTGCTGGTGAAAATAGTTTAACAGCAGGTATAGTTTTACCTGGACTACAAAATGGAAAGCCTATTCCCCTTTCAAGGGACTCAGAGTTCACAAGGTTGCTCCTTGGCATCAATAGAAGTGGGGGCAAATGGTACAATAGTTTGTCTGGCTCCTCTTTTCCCTTGCCGCTTTCCATTCCACTGCTGATTTTCCCAGCAGTCAAAGCAAAAAGAGAATGAAGAAAAAAATATGTAACCAACGTGCCTAAATCTGCAAAAACTCTCACCATCATCCTGTGTGAATAAACTTGGAAGAAATCACAGGTAGGTTAGTGTGCATGCTCCTTCCTCGTTGCACCGTCTTCGCTTTAAGGCAATGTGCCAAGGCTGTCATCATCTGTCCTGTGGTTTGCTTTCCGTCCCCCTGAGACCTGAAGAATGGACGAGAAAGAGTGATGGTTAAGAGGCACACAGGAAAGCTATGTCTGGGCACTTTCCATAACCCCCTAGTAAATCTGCTTAAGCACCACAGTGCTCCAGGACGCGTGCAGTATGCCTTGGGTTCAACAGCCCCAACCTAACAGATCCGTCACTGCGTTTAAGCGTGTCTGTGGAGAAGGGACAAGGGCAACCTGATGCAACACAGCAGGAGGCCTGAAGGTATGGCCTTCATTTTTTCTCAGACCATCCCTGAATGCTTCCTAAATAAAAGGGAACTTAATTTGAATTCAAACACCAGCTCGTGAATACAGAAAGTGATGTGAGCGTTTTCCTGATCCCTCCAGGAGCTGTAGCTCACGCAGCGGTACACAGACTGCTTGTCTGCCGCAGTGTCAGCCCTGGGCAGTGAGAAGAGGGTCTTCCACGCCTACCCGCCCCTACTCATCCTGCCTGGGAACCCGGTCCCGTCTTTGACTCGTCAGCAGGCCACCTGCAGAAGAAGAGGTTCCTCTCTGAGCAATGGCGTGGCGGGACTGTCAGTGCCTGAACTTGCAGAGGTCTCAGCTCTCTTTGCGCATAGCCAGTTACCTTTGTACTTACCTGCAGTGTACGCATGAGAAATCACCCAGGCTCAATTTGTTACAAAATGTTCTGTGCGTATTTTTTATGTGTAGTTGTCCATGAGAATAAGCAGAAGCTTCTACTGTTGCTCTGAATTTCTCAGTGAAACTGAGACAAAAAAACCCCAAAACCTGGGCTATCATTAGGAAGGCTGCAGTTCCCTTAGATGCAACATTTCTGAATGCAGTTTTATGTTTTGCCAGTTCCAGGCTCCCATTAAATAACCCACTAAAATGTTACTCATTTTCTTTTTTTCCCATTGTACTGAAACAGCTGCTATGAGTGAGTTGGTAGAAAATGTTGTAAAGCTAAATAACAATAAGAGGAAGAACCATTTGACGCAGCTCAGTGGAATGTTAATCAGGGTCTTAAGTTAACTACTTTCCTAGTAACAGGAGAGGGGATGAAAAAAATACTTTCAGTCTTTGGTTTCTTTTGAAAAATTACATGCACTCGGCTTTCAGAGAACTTCAAATGCAACAAATGGCAGCAGATATTTTCCTTATTTCTCTGAACATGGAAATTAAAGGGGGGAAAAGTTAATGCACATCCATGAGGTGGCACAGTTAAGTGAAAGCAGAGGAAATGTGACCCGTATCCTTTGGAGAGCCGTGTTAATTCACGTCACACTGTAGAGCCGCAGAGCTCGGTTCTGCAGCCACATACGCTGGCAGCACGTACGCCACCAAAGTCAACCGAGCAGCAACAGAATGATGGCTGTGCCCACACTGTAGTCTGAGCTCTGGCAAATGTTTAATTTAATTTAGTACTACTGTGTCATGAAATATATATCTCTCATAGCACAAACGCTGGTTTATTGATGTGGAACTTTTCCTCTGTGTTCCCTGACTTGCAGTGACTTTGACCTACTTTAACAATGCACTTGTGCTTTTCCTGGGGTATGCTATTTGGCTGTTTGACCATACAGCCTTAAATTAGCAACTTGACATTGAAATGCTGATTTACACCTGCAGTCAAATGGATAACACATGTTAAAGACTGATTGTCAGCAGCTCCAATACGTTATCGCTTCATTCTGGGGCATTGTCACTTGCCTTTATGGGATTTAAGGACGCCATTGTGTGGCATTGTTGGTATGGCTATGGACACAGCTGTGGGGGGCTGACACTGTGTGTGGACCTTGTCATCTGTCTAAAAGCTGACATCACTTTCGAAAAATCACTGTGAAAGTTTGGATGTTTCAGTGTTGCTGTATACTTTAAGACAGCATTGGAAATAAAGCCGCTTTTTTGCTGGCATAAAAAACCAGTTAACATTGAATAACTTGCTCTTCCGACCTTTTCACCTTAAGGGAGATTAATGGTCGTTTAGATCAGAACTTCCCCCCTGATCAGGGGTCTGAAAGCTTCGGGGATGCAGATGGACAAAGAAAGTCTTTTCACCTCTAGGTCACCAGCACAGGCCTGTGGTGTCTCTCTAGTGACCATTAGATGGTTGCTCACCAGTTTATGTGCGAGAGTTGGTCGTCGTAATCCATTTTCCAATGGACAGGTCCCTGCCTCATGAAAGCTGTCACTACGTGCTTATCCGAGCAGCGAGAAATGGGAATTAACATCAGCGGAGCCTGAATTGCATTTGCCTTGCACTACGAAAACCTCAGAGCCTCTGTAACACTCGTTTCAGTGGATTGGTCCTTCTCCAGGGTAGTCTTTCCAGGCCAGGATGGGTTGAAGCTGTGTCAGTGCTGTGCTGTGAGCGGTGGCACTTCGGTGTTCCCTCCCGGAGGGCTGCAGCCTCTGCTACCGCTTCTGGAGCACGCGGGTCCCGTCCAGACACGCTCCCAGCGGTGCCACTCACATTTCTGGCAGCTAGGACGTCCTAGAAGAGCACGTCCCACAGCCTTCATGTAGCCATCTCCCAAGGTTAGTTCCTGGTGCGGTCAAGCTGATGTACTTCGTAACTACTGTGTTTGTGTTTTTTAAATGGAAGTCCTAAAATTAGGACTACTCAGTTGGTAAAACTGAGCACAGAGCTAGGGGGCAGATTTTGATAGTAAAGTAACCGTTTGTGACTTCTGATGTCAGAAATGATAACGTCACCAACTGTAAAGCACAGGTCAGGGACCCGCCCAACAGAGCTGAGCTAAAAACGCCAACCCGCTGAAGAAAGGCAGGGCAGCGTCAGCTGGCGGGTGCTAAAGCTGTAAGCATGTCCTTCACTGGAGACATCTGCATGTCCATAGCAAACAAGGCACTGGTAAAAGAACTGACGTGTGTGTAGACATATGCGTACAGTTGCTTACAGCTGAGAGCCTGAATATGTAACGTGGTTACAGGTTTGAGCATATAAAGAGTTGAAGAGCTAGGATCTAGGAGTCCACCTCTTTTTGGCTGACCAAGTTGAGAGGATATAGAAACATCAGACTTCAGGGGAACATCTAAGATGAGAATATGCATTTTGCAAAACATTGTAAAAAGCAGAAGGATGTAGAATCTAAAACTATGTAGTTATTAAGGAGAACGTGTCATGTCTATGGCAAGGCCCCTGAAAACTCTTCCCCGTTTCCTTTTGGTTTTCTTTCTCCCAGGCTTACCTCTGCATGGTATGGGCCATGTAGCGGATGGAGCAACTGAACAAGTTGCAACCAGAACTGAATTAATAAAGGTAAGTGTTTAAGTGTAAAGGCTGATAGGACAGAGGAAAAGGACAAGTAAAGATCATTATTTCTGCAAAAATCAAAGGTCTCGGACACTGTGTGACTTGAAAAGGACTGACCTCTGTGTCGCTTATGAGCTTGAAAATCCTCTCGTATGTATTTGCAGCATTAATTCCTCTTGTTATCCGAGGTGATCTGCTTTAATCAGATTCCTAGAAACAAGTCAGGTACTTAAAGGAGGAGGCCTTTGACACCCCTGCTGGCAGCATCAGTAGAGGGGCCAAAGACCAAACCATCAAGGAGACAAGATAACCTGCTTCATCCCTCCAAAACCCTTTTTAGGATAATTGGCGTCAGAGGGAGTGGCCCAGTTTCCCCTTCCAGACTCCTAGCCGTACGGTGTATGGCCATTTATCGTACTTATCACACAAAAGCTACCTCAAAAGTCTCACACTTCCAAGACACAGCAATTCCGTACTGGTGCTCCCACTCTATCCTAAAACCTCTGTCGCGGTGCTGGCTCCTGTGCTGTCTTGCTGCTTCACGCAGGCACCGTAACTTAAATCCGGACCAAAAGGGGACTCGTAAGCTTGATCCTGCTTTCGTGCCTTTAGTGCAGCTTCTCCTACTTCCTATTCCCGTTTTCTAAGTTTCTAGCCCAGGGGTCTCTGAGTGCCAATAATGATGGTCCTTGTTTTAAATTTAATCTCATTTTCACACAGAACTTAGGCCAGAGGAGGCAATGCCATGTGATACCCGCCAAAGACCTCCATCCTACAGTGCACGTGTGCTGCACGTGGCAAGAGGAGCTTGATGGCTGCGTGAGGACACACTTAGAGACAAGTAAGGTGAGAGTGCAGGTTGCCTCATTCTTTAGACTTATCCATGGGAGGAATCCTAAGTAGTTTGTGCCTGGTTACCCAAGCAGTGGATTTTCCTCTGCATGGTGTAAGACATAATATGCAGTTGCAGCAAGAGAGCTACCACTGCACAAATCCAGGAACCACAGGACAAGCTTTAATTAATGTGCTTGTTTGTCCAAAAATTATTATGTTCACATCAGCAGCCAATAGTCAAAATAAACTTTAAAAGTTTTAAAGGAAAAAACTGGGAGTGAAAAAGCACCATCCAAAAATGATTGTGCTTTATCAGGGAATAAAGACCTCACCGATCAATTAGCTTGAAAAATGAATTAATCAAGGACAAATGTAATTAAAGTTTGGCATCTTAATAAGCTGTTGTTGTCAGAGCCCAATTTGGACGTATCACTCTTTTGTTGACATTTTCAATGCTTTCTGTGGATTACCAGTACATGACCAGTGTATGAAAGCTTGTTAAGCCTCCACGTGCTCAGCCTGGCCCTAGCTTTAATGCTGGCTTAGCGCAATCCCTGCTGCTGGCACAAGCTCTGCGGGACTTGAACCTTGCAGTGCTGGGCATTGTACTTCTCACTAGTCATTGTATGGACTTACTCAAGTGTGTTTTACAAGCTTAGGGCAAATTTGTGAATGTCCAATTATCTATATGTAACTTTCTTAAGAGGAGCCAACCAGGCTTGTTTGATGGTTGGTTTGTTTGTTTGGTTTTTTTCCCTCAGGATCCTGCAGTATCTTTCTGTAACTAGTGGGGGGATCCTTTCAGCCTGGCTTCCAGGTCTGGCTGGTATTTCCTTTCCTGATTAGCAGAGAAGTTTGTGCAGTAGCCCTTTCAAATTGCACACCATTTGCATCCCTCTCTCCGGGTCCCCTACAGTGAATGTAAAGTTCAGAATGTTTTTTAAATGCCTCAATCTTATTCCCATTTGGGTAAAATCTGTTACAGCAGCTTCCAGCCAGACACAAATTAAAATGTTACTTTTGAAAATACTTCACTTATTCACAGACCTTTCAGCCATGCAGTGCTACTTTAATTTTGAACTAGTTTTGCAGACTGCTGTAAGTATGAGGTGAAGTTGTTGATAGCGTAGCTGTCTCTCTCTTCCTTTCATTTAGAGAAAACTAACAGACTATGTATGAGAAGCTCAGTTCATATTTTGCTTTTTTTGCTGGTTTTACTTTTCAGTCATTGGCAGTTGCAATTTTGTGGCCCTAAAATGAAACAAAGCAATTTTCCTTCCACAAAGAATGCTGCTTGCCTTGCGTCACGCAGAAGTGTTTTAGAGTAAATGTCTGCAGCATGCATGGGTAGTTTTATCCCATCTTATTTTTAAATGGTCAACTGTGCATACCTTTCGTTCACAATCCTATTCCAAAAATACCTGTGGTTTATCCTTATCATATTGCCCAGCTAACGGTAAGAAATAGGCTCAAGTGGCTCAGTACGGATTAGAGTCGCCTCTTACGCAACAGGGTACAAGATCCAGGGAGAAGCCAGAGCCCCGCCTTGGGAAGAGCTCTGTCCTCTGCGGGCCAGGGAATCCCTCGGCAATAGCCCTTGCATATGCTGGGAGTACAGGGATGCTTCCCACTGACTTCACTGGAAGAATGCTGCGCTGGAAAGGCATTCATTTCTTTACAAAGGCCAGGATAAATAAGGTTTCTGATACTTCTCTTAAATCACTCAAAGCTTTAATTACATTTTCTGTAACCATAATTCAAATTTGCTCTTATTGGATTCCTCTTAAGCTTACCAGCTCTGGCGTATTTGGTAAACAGGACAAGCATCTACACTTGTTCCTTCCACATGTGGCTGAACAGATCCAGCCCATGCGAAAAGCACCCTCGCCGCCTCCCCAGAGAGGCATTTTGCCAACTTCTGGGATTTTCTGCCATGTTGACAAGATTCACTGCACCTTATGGTGTTTTCACCAGTTGTTTTTAGCTGAGCCTCCGCATACGTCTCTTCCTCTTCTCCACTTCTCCCTCTTTTCTGCCCACGTTCCCAAAAATCAAATACCTTCCCTGTCCCAGACCTACAGTTCAGGTTTGATGGATGTTTTGCCAGACACTACATGTCTCTTCTTGTGTCCTGAGTTGTCCTCCTCCTCCTCCTCCTCCTCAGTTGTCCCCATTCACCTTTAGTCGCCAAGTTCTTCCACCAGCAAATGTTTTGATCATTTATTGACAACACTGGGAGTTCAGGTATTTGGTAAACAGAGATGTATCACAGCCCACGGCAAGGAATTTGGATTCCACATGTTGGCTTGGGAGTCTTCAGTCCAAGATATACCCCAGGACAAAAGCTTTTTGGGTCTTCTCATGGCTGCAGTGGCATCATGTGAATTAAATTTAATAGCTTATTAATGATGTTTAGCAGCAAGGAAAAATTTGAGCCTAGTTTCTAGATATTTTATGCAATTTGGGGAATAAAAAAAGGATTCATAGGATCAATAAATATTTGGTTTGCTGCTCCCACCACAGACTGAACTCTTGCTAGGTCAGCAGCGAGCCCGAGGGAGATGCTATGTGAAATCATCTGATGTGGCTTTGCAAGCAGTCCCTAGGTTGGACGTTGTGGAGCGTATCTTCCTCAAGTCTAAAATTACTGCCTGCTGTTCTTCAGCAGGTTGCATGCAGTTCAGCTTGATAGTATACTTTCTTGGCAGGTATCATCACACCTATTTTGTAGCTAGATAAACCAAGATGTTTATCCAAAATAACTCACGGACAGCTAGAAAAAAGTAGCCCAATATGTGCAGTCCTTCTCCTGAACCCACACTTAGATTTCCTGCAAAACCCTGAGCATTCATAGTGCTTGACTCTCCTGTAAGATCTGGGCAGAATGAAGCAGCAAACTCCCTTTCATGAACAGGAGAAAATTCCTTCCCAGATGAGACAGATTATATTGGCCCTCCCGAGCCCCGTTTTTGTCTGGAAGTGATGTGAGAGCCTTTTGCCAGCTCTCTGCCCAGAGAGTGACACACCCCCAGAGCATCACGTCCCTTGTAAGGAGAGGTGTTCAAAGCCTACCTGCTCAAAACCTAACCTATAAAGCCATGAATGCCAGCTGGTAACCAGCTCTTGAGTCTCTCTTCAGTTTCCACATCCCCACCACCCCTCAACATGATGAAACACCAAGTATTTGTTCTAATGCTAAACCCCAGCTATGATTTAAAAATATCTTTAGGTCATACCTATAACTAGGAGAACAATGACTCAGAGCCAAAAGTTCCTCTTATAGGACTCTGAATATCCAAAGGTGAAAGAAAGGGTGGGTTAAATTTGTTAGAGCTTTTTTTTTTTTTCCTTGGTCAACTATTCGGTGTTGCTGTTCATTATTTTTTTTATCCTTTTGAAAGCTTTAAAGCCTCCCTGCATAACCGCCTCTGCTCCATTCACTGCTGAATGGATGGTGCGCTGATCTTTTTCTCGGTGGGTAATGGATTTGGGTTGATTGCTTGACACAGGAACAATGGGGGGATAAACAATTGCATTCGCGCCCGTGCAGCTCCCCATCTGTTGAGTGCGTGCGCCTTCAGAGGGAGCCGGGCAGGGACAGATGAATGCGCCAGCCGAGCCTGATGTTAATGACATCAGTCATACAAGCAGAACATGTGGCGCAATAAATCAAAAACTAATTGAACTTTTGCTTGATTATATTGCCGTCCCACAGCCCGTTTCAAACGCGGCACGGTTTCCTGGGACAATGCCCCCAGCCCCGCAATGGCTTTGC
Source organism: Nipponia nippon (assembly GCF_047370975.1). Taxonomy (NCBI): domain Eukaryota; kingdom Metazoa; phylum Chordata; class Aves; order Pelecaniformes; family Threskiornithidae; genus Nipponia; species Nipponia nippon. Next base: position 38,193,422 of record NW_028262290.1, on the reverse strand, counting down.
TGCCCCTGGACAGCAGGAGGCTGCCCTGGGAGGTGACAAGCAACACCAGCTTCTCTTCACTCCTTTCTTTCTTGAAACAGTGACACCTTCCAGTCAACCAAAATGCTTCAGGATGTGTGTTTGACCAATATTTATTATTTCAAAGAAGAAACATTACATGAATATGACAGTGACAGCTCATGTTTGCTGGCACTTTCCATCTGGGACTGTTGGTGGCAGACGTCTATAGGAGAAGACAGCACTAGTTTTTGTGTTAATTACACACACGTGCTGGTAATGAAGGCTATTCATTAGACTGATATAATTTAATATCATTATGCACACTTGAAAGTGTTTCTGCTACATCAGTTGCCGGAGCCTGCAAGCCAAAATTTTCTATCTTATCTTAGGTGTCCATGGCAGCAGTAAGTCACCAGAAGTTGAGGGGGCTGACTTCGTAGATGTGGAAAGGAACAATTTCTGATGGGAGCGTTAAGGAATGAAAAGCTTTGGCAAGAAGACCCTTTATTGAAGTGCGTAAATATGGAATTAGGCCCTAGAACCATCAAGTCATGTAAGAACCCATCTATGACTGAGCCACCTGCCCTCCCTCTGCAGCCACTGAAGTGCAGGGGCATATAGACCTATGTACGTCTGCCTGACGTGCCCTTCTTTAGTCACCTGCGTTTGAAATTTTATACTGAAGTGCCCAGGATTCAGGTACCAGTTTATGAACTTAAAAGGCAAAGCACAAAATGCTTTTCTTAATACACCTAGAATCAACTCCTCATTATACGGGAGGAGCAAATTTTTACAATAAATGCGTTACAGTACACAAAGTATTAACCCAACTTATCTTAAAAATCCTTGCAGTACTTCTGTAAATGTTTATTTGTCTATACATTGGCTGCACAGAACAGACTTTAATTATTAGCCATTTGTTGTAGAGGATTCTCCAAACTGGTAAAAGGAGACATAAAATAAAATGTTCCTATCTGAATAGAGGGTTAAGTAACAGCTAAATTAAATCTTTGCATTAATAGTATTCATAGAAAGGCAGATGGGAGAAGAAAATGTTGCAATGAAGAATATGGAATGAGATGAGATCACAGCATCAGTCTGTCCTTTGTAGATCTGGACAATGATCACAGAGCCAGATTGGATTAGTGAAACCTATTTACCAGAAGTTCAGAGCGGTTGCATGAAGCTGAAAGGCAGTCAGGAGGGAGAGGTGGAAAATGCACCAGATTTACAGCTGCAGCGACGAAAATTTAGAAGTTTTCACCACTGTGATTTCATCCAAATGTGAGTACATGAAAACTGTAACAACTGCTACGGTGTTGTCTTTTAGATGGACGGGGTGTTTAGCATCAGGGAAATCTCTGAAGTGAGCAGTTCATCTGTTCTGCCTTGCCGTGCCGTGCTCTGCTTGCAGTCCAGCGCTCGCTGCTTGTTTCTGGAGCTAATCCGTGCAGGTGCTTCGACATTGTGGCTGTGTAAAATCTTTGCGCTGGCAAAATTGGGAGATCTGGAATCGGTGTTGATATACCTATGAGGTAATTGCTAAAGTGACAGCTTGCAACTGTGTGGCTATTCTGTGTCATAGAAAAGAAAATGAAGTTCTGCGAGCAGTTAGCAGCTCAGATGAACTGGGTGAACTGCATGAATGTTGAATTTAAGTCTGCTGGCTCAATAAGTGGAACATTTCCAAAGCCATGCCCTGGAAATGAATGCATGATTAACATTAATTGCTTGTAATGAAGAGTAAGAACCGGACAAAGCCCAGTCTGCATTTGATTGAACAAATTAGTTTAAACTCAATGGCTGCATATTTCAGCAACAAAAAAGCAGGTAAAAGCAGGGAAAACAAATTGTGAGGCCAGATCAGATCTTTACTTGCAAGCTGCGAGCGTGAGCTCTCAGCTGCTTAATTTCAGAATATAAGTGGAAATGACAACGTGAACCGTCACTGTAATTGTTTTTGCTGCCCGAAAGCTGGGCTGTACATACAAACATCCTTTTGCAGGCAAATCCAGAAACATCATCTGCAAGGATTCATTCTTCCCTTCCTGCTCCCACTCCCTGCAGAAAATCACGTTTGCAGTGAGAGCCCTGCAGCCCCACTGTTTGCATTGCTGCCATTGTGTTCCTGCGCGAGTGGGTCACTTCTGGCTACCTCCGTGATTCACTCTTCATTTAATGGCTATTCAAGTAATTGCTTGTTTGCTGGTGCTGTGACTACCCTTTCATGCCTTGCCTTTCTTCAGCCCCTGCAAGCCATTTGCCACTCGCTCTGGCAGACGACAGGCAGTGAGTTGGACTGTGAATCATACGTACTCTGAAAATACACAGATTTATTACCATTAGGCACATTTATGTGTTGTTCCTTGTACACCAGCCTGGGTACTGATAACAGCACAACAGTACTTGCTTCTGGTAGAAATCTGTATAAACTGTGCTCCTCACACTGTCCAGTAAAATACGTAAAATACGAGAGAGAAAAGAAGATAATTCCTTGCATCACTGAACTTTTCTGCACTTGCATGTTTGGCTTGTGAGCAATTAGTTTAGTCCTCACACAATGACATTCCAGAAGTGAAGGTGATTGCAGCAGCTTCAAAAACAAGTTACAACATATTCCTAGGAAAAAACTCACCTTCATTATGTTTGTCTGGTTTTCATCCCACACTCACCATGGTTTAAAATATAAAACGTGTACTGCAGGAGAAGGCAGTAGGGATCCCTGAGGATATCACACCATGCAAAACAGACTGTAATCGAACTGACAGCTTAGCACACTCTCAAGCTCTATACAGGCAGATAACTTACTTGTGATGAGTTCAGTGTGGAAGTACCCCACTGGCAAGGACCCAGGACAAGGCTGACCCCCTCCCATGTTACTGTCCTCTTTCACTATGGGCAGAGCGTAGGCCAAAACTTTATTTCTGTCCAGTGGGGTCCTAATGCTCAGCACTTATATCCTCCCTGGGGTATCAAGGGGTGGCTTTTAGACAAACACAAGCTGTCTAGGAAGAGTGACTTTGGTCCCACTGCCAGCTCTGCTTATATCCAGAGCCCTGGAAAGCCCCGTCCCTTGTTACTCCGGCCATCGGAGGAGAGGAGTTTGGCTGCAGTAGCGAGCGGCCTTGGATGACCTCCAGCTGCTTCCACAGCTTTGAAACTCTTTGCAAACATTAATACATAGCAGTGATAAGCACTGCAACTCCCGGAGTTGAAGGTATGCCAAAAATGTAACAGAAAGCTCACCTGGAGAGTGAGAGTCACCCGTCCTCCCATAACAAACCTTACTGGCTCTTCAAAGCCTTTGGATTATACATGGAGCCTGAATAGGAAACCCCCACTCATGTGCCTTGCCCTCAGGGTCAGCCTTTAGAATTGGAGTTAATTCTCCGGATTTGGCAGGTTTTTGCAGGCCTGTGTCTGTCACTGGCTGCTAAATCCCGTAGCCTGAACGCAGGGGAGGGTAATAATTTCAAAGAGCAAAGGGCAAGATATGGGAGGATGAGAGGGAGAGCTGGGAGTATCACAGAGTCTTTCAGGCCAGTTCCAAGTAGAAATGAAACAACAAGTGTTTAAACATCTTCACTTTGTCAATAAAAAACCCTCACCCAAAACCAATCTCTTAGGTCCAGTCAAAAGCCTGGCTTATGGTCCTGGCATCGTGTGTGTCTAGTGGCTCGTGATTCTGTTTTTGCCTGTGATTTTGGTGTCTTCATGGGTCTAAGAAATAAAATTGAGAAACACACTTTAAGCAAAATGCCCCAAGTTAAAGAACCGAATGGGTCATTTTGAGGATTGAAAAGAAAAGACTGGGCTTAGTGCAAATGCTGTGCTTTGGCCATCATGCAGTAAAAGTGAAATGACATCACGAAGGAGGCTGAGCTTATTGAAAAAGTCGCTATCTAGATAAAATGATAGGCCTCTCCAAAGTTAATGTATACACCAGTCATGTTTGAAGGTGACTGGATGGAAAGAGAAACTCATTTTCTTCTGAAACATCGGCAGGTGGGATGCCAGATCAAAACTCAGGAAGGAGAAGGACTGTTCCTCCTGGAAGCCTGTGGGAGAGGTGGGAACTTGGGGAAGGCTGTTGCCCTGTGCCCACGGATGTCTGTATTGCATAGCTAGAGCATGGTCTCTGAGATGACATTAAAAAGGACTTTCTTCTGGGTTGTTTCAGCTGGAATCCTCCTTAAACCCTTTATTCTTCCCCCACTTCCCACCATACCCCCAGTGTATTCTCACAGAGGACTTTTAGAGGCATGTGTAACCTCATCTTGTCCACCTCCTCTGCACCCTGACCGTATTCCTGTTCTTCTTTTCACAGCATGTAGTCCTGCCCGAAGACGAGCCAAAAGTACGCAGCACATCCTAACAAAGAGCGTAAGAAAAATCTCCCTCTTTTTTTTTTTTTTTTTTTTTTTAATTCTAGTTGGCTACACTTATCCTTAAAAAGGCCATGGATAAATGGGAAGCAGATCTTTCTGGGCAAAGAAGTGCATCAGTGGCTGATGCAGGGAGTGGGGCAGAAAACAGAAAGGGGAGTTTCTGTAAAGCTATAGTTTATTTACAGAAGCACTTTGAAACTTCAAAAAATATGGTCTTGCTGTGCACAGCCAGTCAAAATGAACAGAGTAGCTTATCAACATGGGTCATCTGAGGGAATCACAGACTTAATTCTTATCCATAAAGCCTTAATAGTGCCAGGAGGACAGGCAGGAATGAAAAGCAAACAAATCATATCAATATACATTAATCAAGGAGCCAGTATCCCATTCCCTGGGGAATTTGGGAGAAAAACACCAAGCAATGGACTGTAACCGTGACTCAGAAAGATGGCTCTGAGAGAGCCACAGGAGGATGCTTGTGCCTTGATTCCAGCGGTGCTTGCCTGTCCTCGACTCACCCCCAGTGCCCCGGCACAGAGGGCACTGCTGGAGCTTTACCCACCCCCTGCAGGTGAGGTGCCCCCCCAAATTCAAATAACTGAACATTTTTCATGCTCTGAGAAAATATTTTCAAGTTTGGACACTTTGACACATGGGCAGGAGGTTTCTTGTCTTCAGAGCCAGTTTTCCCTCCTTAAATCCACTTGGCCCATTCACATCACCTTCCACGGTCCTTTTATCGCAGTTCTGACTTGTAGGAATGACGGCCTCTTTCTCTTGTGCGTATCAAAGCACTTTTTACAAGCTTTGAGACTCTTCTGCCAAAGCATTTCTTCTCACTACAGACCTGTCTCTTCTCTAGCACTTTTATATATTTTGCTCCATGGCCTTTCCTTTTTCCATGCCCTATCCCACTTCCCAGCCCCATCCTCATTTGTAAATAGCCTCCTCTTTGTATTCCTGATTCCCTAATCTCCCCACAGCACCGTAGGTCCCCCCTGCTTACCACACTTACCCGTGTATTGGAAAAAAACTCGCCACATTCACTCCCATCCCCTCTCTTGGTTATTAAAGCGGATCACAGGATCCCAGTACTTCACAGGATACCCGAAGTGGTCCCCAGGAAGGGTCAATAACACGCCTGTCATGTTTGGGTAGAAACTATGTATGCGTGTATTTTCTCAAATTGTGAAAATCTTATTTTTGTCCTGTAACTCAGGCTGAGGTTTCAAAATGACTCTTCATTCCAAACGAGGATGAAAGTCAAAGTGCCATTTTGAGATACCCTTTTTTTAGTGGTTATGCCTTTTGTATATTTTGTTTTCCATGTAATATAAAAGTAGCAGAAAAGTCCAAACCAAAAGTGAACTATTCTGACTTAATAAAACAGAATGCTCAGATAATTTCTCAATTTTTTTTTTTTACAAAATAGATACTTTTCCAACAAAATGCCCAGATTTCTAACCAGAATTTTCTCATGAAACTATTCAGCTAGAAAATTTTCAGCTAGCTCTCATCAAAATCTAGGGCAACTGTATGTCTGTTATCATGTTCCAAATCTCAGTGGATAGATAGTTGTTGTTTCTGCTAAATGGGAGCCTGTAATATTTAATTTGGATTGGATCAGCTGCTGTAGCGGCACTATACTCATAAAGATCTAAGACAATTAGATAAGAAAGTCCCTGATTTGTTGCTGTATTTTTAGAGGATTTTTGTTTCCCTTTGGGGCTTTCCTGACGCCAATTAGAGATGTCCTTTGATTGGCCTTTAGCCATGATGCAGGCAGGACCGTATTAGCACCAAGCCCGAGGAATGATCTGCAGCTCCAGCTCAGAAAACAAGCAAGGCTCTCCAACCAAAGCAATCGGCACAGTCAGCTCTTAGACTCGTGCATTCCCCTTCTTCAGTGTGATGCAGCTGCTTACAGCTCATGTGCAAGCATTCAAATAAATTGCACGTACTGGAATATACGTGCCTGTGAGGAAGTTGTTATTGCCAATTTCTAGACCCACAGAAAAGTAGCAGAATGATTATTTATTTTTCACTTTTACGTCTGCACCTGCAGTCAGTGCTGTAGAAATGCCTCAGCTAACATGAAATCTTCTGCTCTGGTGATTGCAGTGGATGCACAACTCTAATCCTCAGCAAGGGCAAAAATAGCAAGCAACGTGGATGTCTGCCAGACTTTTTTCCATGGTAGAAATACTCAAGCAGTGTAGCATTAAGTGATTTCGCATTCAAATGACTGACCTTGGGGGGAGTAACTTCCATCACATTCCAGAACCCATCCCAAAAGCACATTCATGACTGTGGAAGGGTGAGAGAAAGGGGGATACACCTTCTTTTTTTTAATTGAGTGTTTCACCAATATGCTTATTTGCAGTTCCTGTTGCCCTATTAAGAGTTATTTCCAGTGATAGCAGATCCTTCCCTTCTCTTCCCTTGCTCTTCTAGCCCCAAAATCCTTTGGGTAGAACAGTCTGGACACCAGTACCTGGCTACTTTGCAGAAAAATGGCAAATCCCTCCGTGCATGCTAGTGCTGCCACATTAAAAATTAGATCAGCATTAGACCATCAAAAAGAGCTTAGCTCTACAAATCTGACATTTCCTCCACTAGCAAGTACTTTGTTGTTCAGCTTCTAAGCTTCAAAGTTTTATCCAAAGCCAGATGTTTAATTGTCACCTTTTCTGGTTGGTTGTTGGTTTGGCAGTAGGATTTTCGGTCAAGGAACACTGGCTGGGTTGTTGGAACATCCTCTGCCCTGCTCTGCAACCCTCCTGCGTCCTCCGTGCTCCCCGCTTAACACAGCTAATTCCAACAGTGGGTATGCCAGGCAGTAAAAACCACAAAAAAGAGACTTTTCTGAGCATTGAATTCAGAGTCGGCATCCTGCAAACAGACTGAGCTGGTCAAGGGACTTACAGGTTCTAAAAAGAATAATTTAGAGAGTAGTTTACTAATTCTGCGTAGTTTGGCTGACTTTGCCATTCACACAGATTTAAATTCCCTGGTACGTCTAGAAAAGAAAAGTGACTTCCAGCTGATCCTTCTGCCTTACCCTAGGTACCCTAGAGAAATGTCAGCTCCAGTTTAGATCAAAACTGAGCTACAGCAGGTTTAGTTTCCTGACCTAGATAAGTCTACATATTACAGTAACGGGTGAGGTAGCCAAAGTCATGGTGACATCTTGAATTAGGAGGTAAGAAACTCCAAAAGTGTACTACAGCCAAATGCGGCAAACAAAGATGCTAACTGAAGACATGCTATAGAGATTGTGCTGTTGTTGCCAGCTGTAATGGAAAATGGCATTGCAATTCATTTATACAGATTCTTCTGCTTGAAGGCGTTTTGGCATTACTGATAGGACATGTAACAAGGAATCTTGAAAGCATAGACAATGCACCTAAATAATTCCTGCTATTAATGGAGTTTAAAATCCTGCTTCCTTTCCCCAGATTAAATTTCATCCTTTGCAATGCATAGGCAGATTGTTAAATTTCAAGTTCATGGTGGTTTACACTGATCAAATAAGTCACTTTCAGGATTAGAGACAACTGCAGCCAGCATCCTACTTACCAAAAATGTTCTTTCCATGACCATGCAAAAGAAGCGACCTCAGGTGTCTCAGTAGCAGAGGGTTGCAGACATTTCCTGTCACACACTGAAGAAGGCTGAGTGTGACCAAGAGCACTGCACATATTTTCAGCGCTGGTGGGAAAGGTGAGCTTTGTAGCATTCTCTGACAGCTGGAAGAGCTCGGTTCACGTGAGGCAGACTCCAAGGGCTGTCATGAGAGACCCCTGCCAGCCACCGCCTCATCGTATTCGTCATGAAGGCAGGTGTCTCCACCGATGTCGCTGTGGTGATGGGGGGTAATGCCTCTGGTAAGCAGCTTGCAAGGTTCAGGTGGTCAGGGTGATGCAGTGGGCTGCACACCCCTGCGTGGACATGGGAGCCTGCAGCCTGCGAGGAGCTGCTGCAGAGGGATGGGGAGGTCCTGGAACTGGTCCAGGGGCAGCTGGGAGAGAGCCAACGGCAACTGCTTAAGCAGCAGCAGGAGGCCTCCCACCACCAGCATCACCCTCATTTCTGAATTACCAGGGCAATGCTGAGGCTCGTCCTTGTCCAGCAGCACCAGATGTGTGGTCAGCAGAGCTGGGCCCCAGCTGCAGCCTCCTTTAGCACGTGCTTGTCTTCAAGGACACCAGTAGTCCCTTTGACTTTAACTGAACACTGGGCACGTCCTTAAGTAGCTTACGGAGCAGGGACTGTGTTAGGCTGTTTGCCAAAATCCACAGAACTAAGAGAAAACCCCTCTTAGGTCTTGGATTAGGCTTTGGTTGCATCACCAGCCCTTTCCAGCAGTATTTTTGCCTGCTGTTGGGCAGTTTCTGCTCCTTGTCCTGCCGGTCAGTAGGATCTAGGTCCTGTAGCCTTATCCAGACTCCTGAGGGTACACGGAGTCAAAAGAGTAAAAAGTGGTCAGGTTGGGGTTTTTCTTTTTTCCTGTTTTGGAAGACATTGGTTTGCGCGTGTTTTTATATCTGTGCAAAAATTCACGTACACAGAATATTGCAGATTAATGGCAAACTGAATTAAAACTTACTTAAAGAAAATGGACAATTTTGCGTGAGGGGACATGCTTGAATGTGGTCTTGTTTTTATCTTGAGTGTATGTTAGAAGGCAGAGCAATAGGTGGAATTAAGGCTTTTTCTATGCCGATAGCAGACTGGTCAGTTGCCGGTCTCAGTCTTGACACAAAATAACTGTATTTGTATGTAAAACATGTAGATGGCAACTGTCAGTCATCAGTTAGATGCAAGTAACTGCTTTTCTCCTAGTCTTCCAACATAAGACCAACATGAGTAAGTCTAATAGGAAACAGTTGGAATAGTTGCCACATGTCTTGTTTCCTTGCTGGTTGGGATCTTTGCCCTGTTTAACTTGTTTTCTGTATGACAATAGCAAGTCTTCAGGGAGGAATAAAAAAAAAAAAAAAAAACCCAAACTATGAAACACTGTTTCCCTGCTGTCGGGACTTTAATCTTATTGAGAAAATTGTTTCCGGACCATCCTGGATAACAATCCTGATGGATCCACCTGCTTGGAGCCTATCCCTGGTTTTTTAAGCTCACATTAGCTCTGACCTCCCCAGTTGCCTGTGGCAGCACAGTGAGTGCCATGGCTTAGTCGTGGTCGATGTAGAAAGGAACTTGATTTTGTTCATGCTCGTTTTCAGGGACACTGTTTGAGATACAGGGGGCCTAATGTTCAAAGATGCAGCTCTTAGTGAGTTTTGTTTGTGCGAGCTAATGTTTGTGAAAATTAACCTCTAGGAGCACAATTATTCACTGCCTTGTATCCTCTGTAGTCTTTTACCAGGTATAAAATGTAAATAAGTCCAAAAGACAGGAAAGGCCATGAAGAAATAGCATTTGTAATTCACATTGCATAAGTTTAACTGATTGCCCAAGATATGACGCAGTAAGAAATTAAATTTGAGCTGTCTCAAAGGCATATCCTATTCAGTAGATCTTGAAAAGGATGACATTTCAGTCTCGTGAGGAGAATACAGAATACAACTAAGTAGCTGGGTCCCAGAGAGACCACACTTGATTTTTCCCATACTTTTGTACATCTCATGCATGGAGGCAGGACCCAAACAAAACAAACCGTCCAAATCCCACAGTCCCCACCCAACACAATCCCCTTTGGATGACAGTAAAGCAGTGGGAAGAGCAAGTGCCATGCTGGTCCCCCGTGACCTTGACAGACCACCTTATCTCCAAGGCTGGGTGTAACGAGATGGTTTTGCCTTTTCCCTGTAGGTGGTAGCCGTATCCGATCGTCGGCCCCACAGGACAGAGAAGCTGCAGCCCCACCAGGGTGACCTCTTCCAGGTGCTGTACAGCGAAGACGAGGTGCGGGGCTTGGGCTGCCTGCAGAGTGGGCAGCGGGGACCCTGCCCTGCCAAGGGCACTGCCCAGCACAGTAAGTCCACAGAAGTGGCTTTATTCCTTAGATACTGCAGTCTTCCAGCTTGCAGTGAAGCAGGAGCTTTGTTATGTACCTGAAGAATACTTCCATGCTTAAAATGTCCAGTGGAATTAATGAGATAATGACTGTGGCATTGCAGATCTCTTGCTTTATTCAGAGTCATAAACTCGCTTTATTCAGAGTCATAAGCGCTCCCTTTCCAAAGGCTGACAATATTTTAGAGATGATAGATTGCGTATTACTGAGTTTGCCTGAGTCATCTTATTATATAAGATCCCTGCTTAGAACTTGCCAGAACATAATCATTTGGGATGAAATTTTAGGTTCTGGATGTCAGCCACGGACCTGATTTTGTTTTCTTAACCAAAACTTGTTCAGCATATTTGTGAGATCCTGTGAAGGAAAAATAGAGTTTGCCAATGCAAAACCAAGGAAATGAGTAAACACAAATAGACTGGTCATTCAGCTCCTTCAGTGCTGGTGTGTTATGTTTGGAAGGTCGAAGCTGGAGCAGGGCCATGCAGTTTGGCAAGGGGTGGCCTTTTAATCAAAAACGCATCTTTTGCTCTCCCTTGAAAAACCACCTAGATGCAGACAAGTCATCAGGTTTTGAAAAAATCTCATATGGCATGTGTTCGGTAGTCACATTGGACATTGAGCTGTTAAAAGGTGCTAAATCTGTAAAGCAGATATTACCATGAAGGTGCATGTTCTTCACACCACCGGTCTGCAACTGCCCTGCTCATAAGCCACCCCATTTGAACACAGACCAGACAAGAGCGGGGCCTGGGAAACTGGGAAGGAACAAACTGAGCTTGGGACCGTAGGGAAAGATCTCAAACCAGGAGCGGAGCCAAGAAAGGGCTGAACAAAGAGCTGGGGCTTTGGGGCTGGAGCGGGGAGAGGAGGAGGAGTGGCTGGGACCAGCTGTGGGGCAGTGGGTGATAGAGGGCCAGCAGAGGGGAGAAAGGAGAGATTGCTGGTGCCTGCTGCTAGAGGCAGGTAAAGAGATAAAGGATGACAGATACATGCAAACAGGAGAAAAGATGTAGGAATCTGAAAAGAAGAGCAAATAAGGGGGAAACAGTTCTCGTAGGGGGAGAAAGGGAAGTGATTGGGCAAAGAAACTGGGATGCTGAATGGGAAAGAGGGAGAAACTGGGTTTAAATTACAGCAAAAAGTAAAGCAAAAAGGACTGACTGAGGAGTAGAAGGAGGGAGCGAGGAGAACAGGACAGGACAAGCTCTCCAGCAGCACCTGGACAAGACAAGAGAGCTGCTGCAGGGCCGCCTAAGATTGTGCAGCGTGGCGAGGTTGTTTGTTGGATCCCTGTTCCCCCCAGCACAGAAGGTGCTCAGGGACCACGACAGGGCATCTCCTGCAATAGCTCCCTAAGGTCTGTCCGTCACTGCCACCAGACTCCTCGGTGATGCTCGTCACCTCACACAGCCGATGTGTCCCCCTTTTCTGGGTGCCTGCTTCACACCTCTGACTGCAACACCCGGGAGCGCTCCATTCCTGCTGCACTGGGAACTGTGCTTTGGCTGTGAACAGTGCTGCATCCTCCTCAAGCCTCTGAAAAACTGGATCCCACGAACTTCTGATCTGACCTCAGTACCTACCTCTGTTTCCCTGGCATAACTCCTTGTCCTCCAGGAGGTGACGAAGCTGGTTTTTTTTAAAACATTTGTGCAGATGATGACTACAGTGATCAGCAATACAGAAAAGCCAGTGAAAATATTAATAGTTCTGTCCTCAGAGGATTCACTGGTGGGGAAAGTAAGTATAGGACTGGGTACTGAGAAATAAAAGCTAAGGATGACCAACTGCTTTCTGAGTGAATGCTGTCTATGAGTGAAGCAGAAAGTCTGTGGGAAAATGGTTTCTGGTCACAAAGTAGAGACTGAATCTCAATGTCTAGATCCTTGGGGGGATGAAATAACTTTGGTCCAATTCTGGTATTTCCTAACTTTTGAGTGCCTGACTTTACAGAGTTAGCATTTTAAGGGGAGGAAAGTAGAAGTGTTTGCAAATATTTGTATGAAAATAAAAATAGCTCTTTGCTACGATGTGCTGCAGTGCCCAGTTTCAGTATGTACTGTACTAATAATACCTACACGGAAAATACGGTGCCATGAGAGAGTCCAGAAAGGTTTCTCCAGCTGTTTCTCAACAGCTGGAGAGCCAGCATAATGTGATATGAAGTGAGGTATAAAAAGACATGTAGATGTGGTGTGTAGGACATGGTTTAGTGGTGGACTTGGCAGTGATAGTTTAACAGTTGGACTCAATATATTAAGGGTCTTTTCCAACCTAAACAATGCTATGATTCTATGATCTATTTTCATTAATCTCTCTACAAATGTGACCTCCATGTAAATTTCACCCTTCAAAACCACTCTTCAACTTTCTTACTGGCAATAGTTGTGTCTGTAGAGTTTTCCATGCTTGCTCCATACACAAGTACTGTTGAATATCAAAGAGACTTCAGATTTGGTAAAGCACAACTTGAAATCTGGGTCATAGAGTGAACAGTTCAACTTTCAGAGGAAGCGAAAAATGGGTAAATGAGAGCATAGATGAGAGCATCAGCACACTTATTGCTAGCTGCAGAAACCCTACACAAATATCAAAGCATAAGGACAGTGCATTCCAGCATGCAGGAAGGCAAGTAAGTGTAGTGGAAGGCCAGAACAAGAAACCCCTGACTGCACTCAAAGCAAGGCTTTGCTTCACAGGATGGATAGATTAAAAAAAAATTGCACTTATTCTCCAGGAAAGAAGTATTCAATTTTGTACCAAGTTTTTGTACAAGTACTCATCTTGGAAACACAGGGCAAGTCAGAATAACAGACGTGGAGCAACCCCTGTCCCAGACCGGGACATCCATAGCACCTTCTGGAAGTGGAATTCACACCACACCCAGCCACCACTGTCCTGAAGAGTGCTGGTGAACCTGAAGCCATGAGGACTTACTTTTGCTTACATATTTTGCTAAAACTTTGCAAGAACATTTTCTACATCTAATAAGAAGAGGGACAGGCTGCAGGGAAGAATCAGACAATATAGCAAACAAACAAAACAAAAAAAAAAAAGAAAAAATGTGGACATCAGCTGAAGCACTGATGTCTGGAGCCACTTGCTGAATATTGTTAGTACCTAATATACAAGATGAGAGGAGGTAATTGAATTAAACTTTGACATGAGGGATGCAGTTAGGTACCTGATGGAATTACTGGCCGGGGGAGGGAAGAGAGAGGCTGGTTAAGATATTTATCATGGTCAAATATTGCTTCCAGAAGGAGAAGACAGTTCTGATTGATTGGTTGCTAACTCATGCTAGAGACAGCACTATAAGCAGCACCTTGGCTATTTCTGATGTTTGTTGTCATTATTTATGTTCCATTGGTCACAGCAGTTGTGAATCATTCTGCCCTCTGTCTCAGTGAGTCTTGGTGTTTCTGTACATCCTTGCTCTTCACTTACTTGAATATCCTTTTAAAAAACAGCAGACAACCAAAACCAGCTGGGAACAGAAAGAAAGGAAAAAAAAACCAAACCAATTTCTACATTCCCACAGCCAAATGGGAGGATTTGGCTCCATGAAAAAGACCTGGCATCCCTCACTCCTTTATTTCCTCAGCACAACTAGCAGGCATGTCAGTGAGCATTTATCCACGGATAAGTTATCGGCCGAGTGCTCACTTGTAACTGCAAGGTAACCTCCAGGTTTGAGGACAGCAGAGAGAGGTGCCACTCAGCCACGGAGAGACAGAAAGGTTGAAATCCCGCCCTGTGATGGGGTGGATGTAGCACACATCTCTGCCCAGGTAGAAATAACTCCCCAGGGCAATCCAGAAAGGAGAATGCTCTCCTAGGCACGACGAACCTGGCAGTGGGGGCTCCCAGACGCACAAAAACTGCGTTACCCGGCCTCTGCTGAGGAGCAGATGGGACTGCTCTTTGTATATACATACACGAGTGTCCACAGAGGGGGAAGGGCTCCCACTTAGCTTGGTCTGCTAAGGACAGCTCGTCGTCTCGTTTGAAAAGCCTAGGAGCAAGCAGTTGAGTGACTTTCCAGAATGATTTAAGCAATTCCAAAATCATTTATTTTGACATCACAGTAGATGATCATAATAAAGAAATTTCTGCACTTTTGGCTATAATCAAACCTAGTGGCACTATAACCCGAACCTGGGCTCTGTTCATATCTAGGTTTAACTGCATGGAAGGAGGCTTTTAATGCAAGCTGTGCCAATTAATTACCGATAATGCCATGTTTCGAATGCTTTGCAGTGGGAATTACTGAACGAGAGTCATCCAAGCCCTGTAATCACCTGTTGGATGGAAAATCTTTGGTAAGTAAGTACAACAAGACCAACTACCACTGTCTGATGCATCTTAAAACCTAGTACCTGTCAGCATGTCCCACGTTAACAGTATGTCAGCCTGTCACAGTACATGCAGATTTCAGAGTCTTCGTTAAGGCTTTGAGACATGATTTATGGCAGAGGATCCTTAGCTGGGAGCAGAGACTGGCACAGGACAGCTGCCCCTCAGGGAACCAGGAAGGGTTGTGGGATGGAAACAGGCAGGCTCTCATTCTGGATGCTCAGCCACCTGCAAGAGCTGGAAGGAATTAGCCTCTTGTTTCTCAGGGAATTTCACAAATTGGGAAAAAAATAATTTCTAAAGCGGAACAAGCATCAAATAATTCATATTCTGCAGAATGCCAACCTGACATGATAATCAGATCAATCAAAAATGTCAATAAAGGGTTGATGGGAAAATCATCATACAAAACCCCAAAAATTGTTATGTAATGGACAGACAAAATGTTTTGGTTAAAAATTACTCAGCTTCACTGAAACATTTTCCCTCCCTTATTTTCTTACCAAAAAACAATTTTCAAAGTCCCTACATTTTATAAAAACTAGATTTTCAAACAGAATATAGTCCTTTGAAAAGTTTCTGACCAACATCAGACCATGCTATAGAAACTTTATGGCTTCAAATGCTCTTTTGGATGGCTGCAATATACTTGCTAACAGGTAGCCAGGCTACACTTGAGAAAAATGACTGTACAGTATTGAAGGATGGTCAAAATTAATGGTATTCAGTGCAATGAAACTAATTGCACCTACCAATAATTAACCCAGTTAAATTTCAAAGGATACTTGCAAAAGTGATTTCAAACATCTTTAAGTCTTGGGATACTTGCAGAGCACACCTAAATGTCTCAGAGTAATCCCAGGGGAAATAGCCCTAAACAGCTTAAGACCAGTTATAGTAGTGACAATAATATGAAGAAATTTTTCAGTATTGCCAGTAAAATCGGTAAGTGTGTTTATTGCCTGAAATGATGAGAGCACGTCACAATTTTTGACATTTTTTTTCTGTTTCTGGGCAACCCAGGCTTTAGCTTACCATCTTGGAGGATACGCCAGTCTCAGTGGCCTGTTTATGGGAAAATGTGACTTGGTTCTGTCGGGCTATTTGTGATCAAATAAGATAAGGAGGAAGACGATGATTAGGCACTTGTGGGGCTGTGGCAGAACTAGGGCGTGAACCAGGGCCCCCCACGCCACAGAGCAGCACCCAGCAAAACGGGGAAACATTTCTGAACGCTCAAGAAACGGCGATGGCTGGGACAGCAGCTTCTCAGCCCGCGGTAGAGGTGGCCTGTGAAGAGCTGCAAGTGGCAGGCTGCTCACTCTGCACAAAGACTGCCCTCCTCGGGAATCTAGGCATAAGAGCTAGGGAATAAAGTGTTCTGCAAGCCTCCCTCCTTCGATGGGAGGTGTAATTCTTGCCCATACAAGCCCTGTGCTGAGCTCAGCGAGACCGTTCGCGTGAGCAATCGGTATTTGTGTGGGTAAGAGTTGGGGAAAGTCCGTAGCCAGCCTGCTTTCCCTTGTTAAGAGATTTACAGTATTTATTCATTTTCCTAAAATGGCCTCTTTTCTCAGGTGAACCTGGGGTCCCTGCTCATCCACGGCGCTTCCTAATGACATGCTTTTTCCTCCTGCAGTTCCCACCATCGCCAGTTGCCCATACCACAGCGAAAGCGGCGGCTGTCGCAGACTCTCCCGCAGGCGACGTCACTCCTACAGAGGAGTAAGTCCCTTCCCACCCTCCAGCCAAGCCTGGGGGCTCTGCGTGGGGCGCTGCCCGGCGGGGAAGGGGAAGGGGCACCTCTGCCACCGGTCACCCTCTCACCTGAAACACAGAGAAGGGCTCAGCTGCAGATCTCCTCTGAGTCACAGCTGTAAAACCTCTGTAATTTACAGTAAAGCCATGCCGCTTGCTTCCCAGAGGCAGGGAGAGATTGGCTAAAGGACATGCTGGTTATATCATCAGCCATGGCCCTTTATACAGCTGCCCCGGTGCCAGTTACAGCTCTGTTTTATCACTAGAAAGAAAAGCATCTAGATTAAAAACTTAAGTATTGTCCTGTTAAGAAGTCTATAATATTTGCCCTAAGGCAGTTTAGAAAATGTAATTAAACAATTTTTAAACAAAGCTTTATTGTCTTTAAGTGTAATTAAGGAACAGCTCGACCATAGTACAAACGCACTCATCAGTAGGCAGTTAACCCAGACACAGATCCGGGTGATATCTGAGATGCCACCGTTGCCACCTGAGGGACAGTAACAAGCTCATTGTCACGGTGTCCTCGCACTTTGTACGCAGAGACATAAAAACCCGCTCAGCCGGCGTAGCCCCCTCGGCCAGGTGGAGCCCACCCGGCCTGGGCGCTGCCGCAGGGTCCCCGGGGCTTTGCTGGAAGGGCTCAGCTCTGTCCCCAGGCCACTCACCAGCTTTTTTCTTTGGTGGCAAACGCTACAGAGGATGCACCTAGTAGCAGTCCCACTTGTAGCTCATCCCCTCATGTGAGTGTTCACCCTGATAGCAAGTCAACGAGGGGCTCCAAGGGGAGCCGGGGCAGCTGCGGTGTCCAAGCCCACTGCCCCGCACAGCCCCTGCTCACCCTGGACCTGCCAGTCCCAGGGACAAGCGAGGCACAGACATGCCTTTGCAAACAGGCAGACCTTGGTTTTCAAAGGCTAGTGGTCGTAAGCAGGGGAGAAGTGCCACGGAGATGAATGCTTTACGCATCTGTGCTTTATTTGCTAGCCACAGGCAGCGCTGGAGGAAGACGGCAGAGTATGACCTGACCCTACCACCGGGAGCAGAAGCTTCCCTACCGCTGACGGGAGGCAACCTGTGTGGGACGCCCAGCCTCCTGAGGAAGATGTGGATGAAGCACAAGAAGAAGTCAGAGTACCTGGGGGCAACAAACAGTGCCTTTGAGGCGGACTGATAAGGCTCAGCGTCGCTTGGAAAGTCCTTTAGCCAGGACAAGGTGCTCTAGGATCGATGAGGGAACAGACACAGCACAGCTCATCCAGGAAAACAATATCCTTTTTATTACTTGATGCCATTGCCTCAGAATGGTAGGAGAAAGGCTAACTAAGGTAAAAATGGTGAACGTGATGCAACTCACTGGCCTTTCTTTGTTGCAATATACTAAAATCCCAAGTATCCCCCTAGAATTACATCTTGACTCCGTGATGCTGAAACTACTGCTGGCCCATTCAGCATTTTTACATGCCCTGACTGAATCAGCTCGGACTCACAAGAAAAGCCTACCAAGGTTCCTGCAAGGCAAAAGATCGATTACAGAGTGCCATTAAATCCCAGAGGTCCGCTCGTTGCGTACCACTGCTTGTCCTCTTCCCCCTCTCATATCATGAGATAAAACCTAAATCTTACGATATGCTTGGTTGAATGACATACACTAAACATCTTTTTTTTCTTCAGTTTTGAAGTTTCAAGACAGGAGTAAAAGAGGCAAAAATTTTAAAAGACCAGGTGAGTCAGAACTGAGCAAGTTTGCAAACACACACTTACCAAACTTTGCTATGTGATTGGCGTCCTGCCAGATCAAACTATGAGCAACCGGCTAACCTCAAGAGATACTTTCTTCCATAGAACCTGCTTATATGTTAACTGGTAGTCAGCAACTTACTCCCTACCTATGTGATACAGGATAGCTCACTAAGCGCACAAAATACTAAGAAGAAAGAAAATATGTAAATGGTGCAACTAGGTGATTAAACATGAGATGTTTGCATATAGGAGACCTGTGCTTATGAATAGATAGATTTAATGGAATTTGCTCAACAATTTTTCCAAAATTTTTTTCAGTTTAGAAATTGCTGGTCATGGCCCCTTGGGTTTTCTTCTCAAAAAAAAAAAAAAAAAAAAAAAAAGCTTTCACCAGTGTTACAGACAATATTATATTAGTCATGAACAGTACTTACCTTGTATGAGTGCTCCCCTGGTTATTATAAAAGACTTTGGTTTGCCTAAATACAGAACTTAAAATATAAAATTGAAGGAAGTGTATCTATCTCCTGCTGCTCATAGTAATGACGATCTTCTCCAATCTAACTGCCAGTGCTCCAAAGCATAAATGAAAAATAAAGGTCTTACTCTATGACAGAAGCAGAGGAAAGAAGCTCCCATCTGAAACTTGCTTGCCTGCCGCCAGCATAGTAAAACAGTGAGATGCCATCATACACAGTGCCACGGCACCGAGGTGAGGAGGCTCCAGAGCCATGAACCCACCAAAGGTCTGAACCGTCCGTCAGCAGTGTTAATGGCGGTTGCAGCTCCTTCCCCTCCTACCACAACCACCGGAGCAACTTCTGCACTTGGAGTACCTGCCGACTTCATCCACTGCTTGTGTTAAGATCACCTTTAACCTGGACTTAGAAAAAAGCATATTCTGAATTCCTCTTACAGCACGGCACTGAGGGAGCCTTGGATTACAGCCTGCAGAGCTGCAGGCTCCGGCAGTTATCCCCGGTCCAGGGTTCACCAGCTCAGAGGTACCAGGGTACCGCCTGGATAGGAGGAAAAGCTGCTAAAGCAGCCAGATTCTCTGGCTTTGGGGTGAGCGGGGTGGAGCAGCATGCAGGAAAGATTCGCAGCTTGACAACCTGAGCAACCAAAGTCCATGGGGTGGGAAAACAACTGGAGCGGCCCCATAGCTTTACAGAGCAAATGTCCCCAGTGGCTCCAAGGAGGGCAGCAGGGGACACCTGTGTGGGGCTGGACGTGCTGGAGAAGGCAGTAGGATGGGGAAGGAAGTCCTCATTTAAAAAGATACTATGGCTTTTCATATGGCCGGAGCCAACTCAGGCCAGAGTCTGCCAAGGAGGGGAGAGGCACTAGCCCATCATAAAATATCTGTCAGCCCTTGTGTTCAGCTGTCCATCACCGCTTCAGTCACGGGCTTCTCCTTCAGAGGTGCTCAACAACTCACAGAGGACAGCCTTGCAGCTGGAAATCACACAGGCTCTCCCCTCCTCCTGGCCAAAGGCAAAAGTCCTTCTCTGGCCCAGCAGCCTGAGAGAGGGATGATTTGCTCTCCTGCTTTTCTTCCTTCCTCCTGGGAAAGAACAACAAAGCTCCTCGTTAACCACACACTGAAAGGCCCCAGCTGCTGGCAAGGCAAGGAGAAGAGGCGATGGTGGCCTGGTATTGACCATGTGTCGCCAGCCACGGTGTGCGAGAGTAATGCCGATGCCCGCTGAAGGCTGCACACCTGAACAGCACCAGAGCAGTTTTCTCACAGGGGTCCATCCCACCTTTCAATTAGACCCTGACACATTGCCCCTGTGTAACAGCCCGGACACTGTGACCCTGCCAACATCAGGTCCTCTATGACTGAACCAAGCTGGAGCCATGGCCAAGATTTCCCTGAAACATCTTTGACAAATATCACCAACCACACTACACCCCCTCCCCAGCCCATAGAAATCCTGCCAGAAGGTAAACCTAGTAAATTCGGTGGGACTACTCTCTTGCACAGCAATGCACACAGTCAAGGAGTAGGGAGAATAGGAATCACCAGTTCCCTTTTTTGGTCTCATTCCCTAAGCAAAGCAAAAATAAAGAAGATGGACAGACACTGTGAAAAGTCCATTTGCTGCATTTGGGGGTAACTAAGACAGCACGCATTTGTGGTACCTGCCCTTGTAGCTAACGTGACCCATGGAGCACCCAACACACAGTCCAGGGCAGCAAGAGTTTTGTCTGTTGAGAAAGCTGTATCGTAGTATTTCATTTGCTAACTAATAGCTTTAAGCAGTATGAGGATGGAGGCAAAGAAGAGATGATTAATTTTTCTACCTAATAATTGCTGTATCTTGAAATGTGTATTTATGGTGTTCTTATTTATTTAATTTATAATTTGGATCTACAAGAGAAGGACAGATTTACAAGAAGCATATTTAATTTCTCTGTATTCCAGGAGCTGCTGTGGAGATTACTTGTATTGTAGTAGATACCTATTTTATTGATTCAAATAAAATATGTCGTATTCAGAAAAAAAATAAAAGAAATGAGTAGCATGTGGTAACATATGGGTCTCGGTGACTTAAAAGCTTTTGGGAAGCCTTTAGTGGAAAGTAAAGGCAGGGTTTATGATACTGAAGAACATGAACACCTGATGGCAAAGAACCCAAATTTTGCTCCCCACAGGGAGAGCCTGGAAGTGTATGTTTGTGAGCGGCTCCAATATTTTGCGGGTAGTAGAATCACTGTTTGTTATCAGATACTGAGAGAAAAGCCCTGGCACTGCCAGCATTAGATACACATTTACACACCTGACCTGAAAAGAGTTACGGACACGACGTTTAGTCTCACTGCATCCCTGGGAGGTAAGCAGTGTCACTGCCCTCCCTCCCACCAAATAAGAGCACCAAGACAGAGCCTCCTCAAGGGTAGCTAAGGCTCTGGTAGAGAATAAAACCAAGTGCTCCCCTTCTTCAGTCCTACCAGTTGACAACAAAGTCACTTAACTCAAACGCAACATGGTCTTTGGAGACCGTATGCTGCACCACGGCCCGACACAAGGTGGGTTGTACAGGGATGGAAGAGCCCAGGCTAGGGGAGCTGACTCAGGACTGCAAAGGGAAACACTTTAAGATACAACAAGGAAAGAATAAGTATGGTGTTGACGTCCTTCACCAATCTGGACTTTGGAAAGCCCGTCCATTAGAGGATGGCTTGTCCCCCTGCCTGCTGCACAGCCCATACTTTATGCAGCTCTGGTGGAAAGGCGCCACATTTCTGGTCCTTCCATTACAGACAGCGTCTACATTTAAAATGAGCAACCGGGGAGTGTCCTCTCGATGAGTGTCCACACCACAGGACTTGGCACAGATTTTTTCCAGGACGTGGGGTAACAACCTGGCCTCTGCTGGGAACTCCTCTGCGAATACCCGACCTTTAGTCATGTGTTAAAAATATTGGCATGAGTATGGAACAGGATGTGGGTATGCAATACATTTTCCAGATGAAAATGTACAGAAAGCAACGTTGGGTTGACTTCAGTGCACCATCAGAAAAATATGAAATAGTGATTTAAAAAAATAAGTGACCTGTACCATTTTTCCATCAAAGACAGAAAAGTTGTTAACTGTGCAGCTGACTGGCACTGCCTGACCCGTGCATATTGTCACACTTTGTAACATCCATGAGAGGATGCATTTTTCAGACGCATTTCATGTTATTTTACAATTTTGGGTGCCCCGGAACTAGGGACTAACTGGGGCACCAACCTGACTGAAATAGACTGCACGATGACAGTCCATCACACTTACAGTAATTTATACTTCATTTCCAAAAAAAGGTTTCTAATTTCTTCTCACTATTTCAAAAACATCTTTGTGACAGAGCTACTCATTAAAATATCCATCATTACTTTGCATACCACTTTATTTAAATAAACTGTAGTGAATTTAAAGCTAGGCTACTATATAAAATAATTCTTACTGATGCATGACAAAAAAATCTCAGCTATGCTTTGCCTGCCTTCCTTCCCCTTTTGCACTCACTTTACAGATCCTGTAGCAAACAGGTTTGCCAGAAGAGTTGATCGCAGACACATTGCTGCTTGGGGGAATACCACACGCTTTTTACAGAAAGCATTTTTAACTCAAACATTGGCATTTGCAGAATAATTTCACATCTGAGAGTTACCCAGCCAGAAATGTTGCAGTATCAGGACTTGCACACACAAAGAAATGCGAAACAAGTCAGATTTCTCAGATGAAACCCTGCATGTGAACTCTACAAACAATGCAGACGTCAAATAGCCATAAATATTTTATGAGAGATTTTTAAAATCTCCGTGTTAACTCCACAGATTATTCACGAGTGAGCAGCTTGACCCTACGTGGTACTGAAAACCTTTTTTTTAAGTGGCAGAACTATTATTTAAATAAAGGGGCACACAGATCACTAAAAGAAAAAGTGAAGCGTCTAGAAGGAAAAAAAAAAAGAGTTGATTATTTAATAAAGTTAGACAAAGGCCAGAAAAAACAAGCAGTTGAGCTCAAAGGAGAACATGAACTGGAAGCACATGCGAATGATGCCCCTCTTCTCAGCTGTCTGGTTGGATTCACTACAAAAAAAGGGCATCATTTTTAACAGCCTTATCAAGAAGCCCTATGGAGCAGCCGAGGGCCCCACAGCTGACCCAAAGGCAGGAGATCAGCACAGATGCTGGCTGGCAGCCCCCGGTCCCAGGTGTTTCACCCCGTCAGACCTCCCACCCTGCAGATTCACCTGCCCTAACAGTTTACTCTGCTTTATTTTAGACCAACATTTTCCTACTGCGCCGTCACGGTTTGCATAGCAGTGAAATAGTAAGAGGCAACACATCATCTATTTGCTTGATGCTCCCTTTTTCTGGGAGGGGGGGTGCGCTGGACCATAAAGCAGAAGAGACATGCAAAGGGCCCCTCAGCGTGCACGATCCTTCCCCTCCACCACTGACGAGGCACTTTTTGGTGAAGCGAGCCCTCGGTGCAGCCGTGCCGGGAGCTGACGCTGCGAAAGCAGCTGCTCTGCCAAGGCATTGTCTGGTCCTGCGCTGTGCCAGCAAAAGCAAAGGTGGGGTTCAGGAAGCAACAGCATCCTCGTCAAAGCAGTTGTCTGAGTAACAAGGACCACTAAACAAAAGCTTCAGCAGCAAAACAGCAAAAGCTTCAGAAGTTATAGGCTACTTTAGCCTGGGAGTGCAGTGACAAGCCTGGCAAGACTGTATTTAACTGCTAGACTGCACAGAAAGTCCTGCAAGTGATTTTTTCTAATAAAGACATTAACCTTTCCCAGGAAAACTGCAACCCTATAACTTATTTATAACTCTGTCCCAGAGCCCTCATAATACTGGGTATCTGACATTTGTCCTTGCAAGTTAGGATGCAAGCAGATTTTTCGATCGGATTTGAAGCAAGTTGGATAAAGATTTATCTATAATGAACCTTTATAAATGGCATTCATCAACACTGAGACTCTTGCAATGTCTATTCTTTTAATCATGAAATCCAAGCTTAGCTAATCATTATTTTTAATCATTCACTTTATAAATAGAAATATCAAGCTATTTAGCTGACAACAACACGCTTGAGGTGGGTTATCCCATTAGCAGAAGAGGCACAAATATTCTAGGAAAAAAAAAAAATAAGAAATAAGCCTCAAATCATTTTCCTCCACGAACACAGAAACCACGAGCGGCCGGCTCGCCGGGCTCCTGTGCCTCAGTGCATCAGCCACACACAGAAAAGGCAAAGGTCTGTACAAAGCCACTGTGGGGCAAGCAAGGATGTGAATATAGGATGCTATCGCCCAGCCTGGGGTTTTGCAAGGGAGCCTTTATTTTGTGACCGTTGCACCCATCTCAGCTGATGCCAGACCGATGCACGCTAAGGTAGTTTCTCCTTTTGCAGCCAGGCACAAGACCCTCACCAGACATCGGGTCTCCAAGTGGAAAGCAGAGATACTCAGTAACTACGCGGTGCCTCAGGTGATGCCCTTTCTTCCCTGACCTTTGCCACCTAAAGAAATGAGACAAACTCCACCAGTGTGACAGAGGAGTCGCCCCACATGTGCAAAACAGCTACGGTCTGGTTGCCACCACTCTGGCACCTGTTTTGCCCCATGTCAATCCTCCCTGCGGCTGAGGAGCAGCATCCAGCCACGCAGCTGCTTGCCAGAGACCCTGAGGACCGGGAGGGCTCGGTCCAGGCTGCCTTCTTCCCCGGCCAGTGGCATTCCCAGCTGCGCCCCAGCCAGCCCCACGTCCCTCCTCATATCGGGGAGGACGTGCATGTGCAGCGCTCGCGCGTCCGTGAGGGCGAGCATGCAGAACGGGGTCTGGCCCAATTTGCATAGCAGCTGCGGCAGCTGGACACATCAAGGGCTTCTCTGCAGACCACCACCTCAGCTTCAGCTCCCAGGGTTAAAAATACCTTCTTACTGCATGTGATCACTGCCAGGCTGGAGACACGTGTAATGAAAGCTCAACCACGGTGATCAGCAGAGAAGGAAACCAGAAACCCCCCAAATCAAAAAACCACGGAGGTCAACTGCCTCAGCCCCTGCAGAGGGTCAATAAAACCCTTCCTTACCTGTGCAAACCTCAGCACAGTCTGCGTTTAGATGCTCACGGTTTTGGAACTGGTACTTCTGGTACTTTCCATGAGGATCAATATTTTTGGAAGAACCTCAAGGCAGCTTGAATGCTTCCTTCCTCCAGGATCTGACAAACGCAGAAGAGCCACACCCTCTGCCCTCCAGTCTCCTTTTTGATTCACCAGAATAAACTATTTAACAGAGGTGGGTGAAGTTGGAGATAAATGAGGTTATGGAGCCAGTTTTATGCAAGAGTCAGGTCAGCCAGTTACAGCAGTCACTTTTGTCCCTAGAAATCATTGGGTCAACAGCAAAACCCCTGTAGTAGTTATCCCACACAACCCACAACAGAAGGAAAACTCCCAAGTCACCTCCTTCGCATCCAGTTGTGCTCCCAGCTGGAGGGTTGTTAGTTTGAGCGGAGTATTTCAGAGAGAAAGCAGCACGTGCACGAACCCTGCAACAGCCCTCTGCAACACAGGACGAAACAACCGCCGTATAGATGGACGCAGGCAGCACCTAAGAGAATCACTTCACATAATCAAGGAAACCTTCTTGCCTCACACTTGCTACATGGAGGGTACACGTACAAAACCACCCATTGACATGCACGTTTTCCCCTGTGGCTCAACACCCGCTCCCAAAAGCCGGCGCAGGCAGGCCAGTAGGGCCTCCCTGCGGCACCGAGCCAGGGGGTGCCCGGCTTCACCCCCTCCCAGCCAGCAACCCTACCACCAAACCACCACCACCCGCTGCAAAAGAAATCGCTTTATTTCCTTTTATTTACCGTGAGACAACAACATAAAGTCCATCTTGTCAGGGCAAACGCACACAGCTATTATTAAGTTTTGCTGCAACTTGATAACCAGTGCAGGCATGGAGACCCGGCAGGTGCCACACATCAGGAAACAAAAGGGCTTCCCTTGTACGTTGGAAATAGTGTTATGTGAAGTTACACTGCTGTTGTTTCTTAAATACCCTGACAGGATAGCTGGACGCATGTCACCTTACGCTGCACACGGCTGAATAAGAAGGTGCCCCTCACCACCACCGCCACTGATTGACTGTGCACGGTCACCCGTGCTGCAGGGGAGGGAAAGCATGCCAAAAAAAGCCCCCGTGTCTGCGCCCATGTGAACAGCCAGCTCTGAGGCTCTGCCCACGTTATATTTAGGTGACACAAACCTCAGCTGGGTCTTGGTGCATGGTCCAGATATGCAAAATCCCCACGGGAAACACCATTTCACACGGCGAGGCATGATGAGGAACACATTTCCCTTCCCTCCGAATGTTTTAACATCTTTCAGCACTGTAAGGCACGCAGTTATGGACTTCAACTGCTCTAAAAAAATAAAAGCTAAATATTGTTGAGTTTCCACCTGCACAGGCTCCGGGCCACGGCCAGCAGTGCCCCTGAGCTTGTACGGGCCAGGCAGCGCAGAGCCGGGGCAGTGCCCACACCCCTCAGCTCCCCCGTTCATTTCAACCCCTCACCAGCCTTTCCGGACTGAAACCCTTCTTTTTCACTCGCGTCAAACCCAAGCAGTTTTTAGCATCACCACCTGACTACTACTGGGTGTGAGGGGGAAGGCACACAGGGGACATTTTCACAGCAAGGCATCCTGGGCTGGGAACAAATCTGACAACTAACCCACTGGATGAAAGGCAATGCTATAGAGTAAAGCTTTTGAGGTGGCTGAAGCTCACTTTTTCCAAGATCTATGTTCCACCTGCTTTGCAGCTCTTATATTGCTTAAGTAAATAAATGGCTGATAGCTTTAATCATGTTCAGTAAAAAGTCAGAAAGACCATTTTGTTGTGGGGGTTTTTCATAGAAGAAAAACCGAGGTCCATAATCCTTACTGCAATGTGATCACGTCTATCCTCCTGTCTATAACACAGTTTGCGAATGAAAAAACTGCAACAAGCACTGCCTGCAAAATATTCTGTCCGTAGTCATTAGGACAAAAAAAACACCACGTCTCCCAAATGCCCTCTCAGAGTTCCCAAAACAAAAAAAAGTCTTGGGAAAAAAAAAAAAAAAGAGATACCAGGCTACAGTGGCAAGTACTTTGGTCCAGCCACCACCTGAACTTCAGGGGTCTGTGCATGTAGATTCAACCTCAAGCCTCATGACATCTCTCCTGAACAGGCAGATCCACAGTCCTGCTGATATCGGCACGTGGGAGGCACAGAGATGCCGGCACTTGAGGATGCCACTGGTCCTGCTCGCTTAGCTCCAGAGATTTTAACTAAATTAATATTAACTTTTCGCCCCATCCTGTCATAATCAGACCTTGCACACTCACAATGAATTTTTCCAACATTTTTAGTTATTTGCATTTTTGACTGTTTAAGCAGGGCTGGCTCCAAGCACCTTTGCAGAATATGCCTTTGCTATGAATGCGAGCAGTCCCTAGCAATAGAGTTTGAAGGAGGCAGAAGGACGAGGTAGACCAGGACGGCTGCCGACAGCTGGACCTGCTGCTGGCTTTTCCACCTGCAGAGCTGAGCTGCCACGGGGCAGGGAGGTGGGCTGCAAGGGGGGTGCTCCAGCTGCCCTTGTCACAGAGCCTGGCACCAAACCATGGGAAGCTGAACAGGATCAGAGACTGCAGGTGCTTCTCAAGAGCCTGAAATTGCTCTTGCAACTGCTAAATCCTTCAGGGCAACATTTCTCTTCTTACCTTGCTGTTACCTGCTCATTTAAAGCTGAAAATGAGAGAAAAACACACTTGCTCACTCTCACCTTCCCCAAGGGCGAGGAACACGATGCTAACCCATGATGAAGGGCCAAGCTGGATTACAAGCACAGACCCCGATGAGTTCTGGGCAAACCTTTACCAGCAGGAAACATTAAATGTAAAACTACTGACAGCATCTGTTGTGAGCTGAACTGGGGCTCTGGACCTAAAAACTCTTTTAAACATGATTGCCAGAGGTGGATTCAAACTCTGCAGCAATTTACAGACACGTTGCTGAGGGCCGTTCTCTATACACATGAGCTGGGAACGCCTCAGGTACGGGGAAATTCCTCCTGCCCTGTATTTATATCCATGCTTGCTGCTGAGGGAGGGAGTCAGATGCCACTCGCTGCCACCGAGCTCCTCAGGAGCTCTGCAGGGGGAGAAGCATCTGCTGCCAGCCAGCCCTGCACGGCAGCGAGCGCCGGCTCTCCTCTCCGGGGTCAGTATCGACGGAGCCCCTGCGCCTGCTCGGACCTTTGCCATCTCCAGCTGCACCCTGGAAGCGTGACCTCAGGCGACCCAGGCCACGTTTGCCATTTTTCCCCAGCCGGCCAGACAAAAGCAATGGAGGATGTAATATGTTTTACACATTTGCCCAGTGCAATTAGCAACAGGCTCTCGGTTGAGGGGCTGTATTGTCACACTCAGCTGGAGCCAGCTAAGCTGATTTGTCCGGGCTCGCAAAACTCCCCTTTCACAGGCCAGTGACTACGGTCAAAGGACAAACTGACAAGGTCCCATCTTGGCCCCAGCTGCCAAAAGGTCCACCCCCTCCACCTGGCCCCACGGGGAGGTGGGAAGTCTTGAAGAGCACTGGGTTTCTTTCTCCCTCAGGCTCCCTGTTGGATGACCAGGTCCGTGCTGGAGGAGTTTCCAGGCTCCCTCATTCTCCTGTCCCGGGCTGGAGGTCTCCCACCCCAGCCTGGCTTGCCAAGTTGCTAAAACATCCGTGCCAGCACTGCAGGCCAGTATTTGCAAACTACACGACGTACAAACACAAGTGTAACCATTGCTTACTGCTGGCCAAGGAAAAACACTTGCACTCTGGTAAGCACCAGCAAGGGCACAAAAGGAGCATAAACTAAGCAAACACAGGATGCTCCATACCCGGTCACTGCGAGTTCGCTAAAGGAGAGGTTGTATTAACAACAACAAAAAGAAAAAGGGAAGAAAAGAAAAAGCTCTCCTCTTCCCGCCAAAAATTATGCGGCAGCAGGTCCACAGAGTGTCTGCCAGATGACCCTCTTGTCACACTCATAATTGCTTCCCATCTGGTGTCTGGAGCACACAAAGCCTGGCCGTTTGCCAGCGCAGGACGACGCACAAACTGGCCTACTTCTGGTGACACAGGCCCTCCAGACACCGCTGATCCGCTCCTACGGCTGAGGAGAACGTGGCATTCATTTGTAAATTGCCAGCGGCTGATTTATCCAGCTATTCGGGCCGCCGCTCAGCGCAGCGCAGCTAACGCGCTTCCCCTTTGCTGCGTGGTGCAGCCCCAGCCCCGGTGCTGGGGCAATCCTCTCTGGCACCGGCTTGCCACAAATGCACACTTGCCAGCGTGAGAAGCAGGCAAACAAGAACGCTGCCCTCCTGTACGCCGCTCAGCCTTAAGATGAGCGCATCAAGCCAACTCATCCCTACATGTACATGCAAACACATCCTCAGCCGCTCTGATTTACAAAGCTGATTGCTTTTCCAAACTTTGTTGTTCCATCTAATGTATATGCATAACTCATTTTGTTTATGTAGTTCCTACAAAGACTTTTGAGGCACTTTGTATCACTGCTTATGAGCATGGTCTTTCAATGAGCAGTTTTCTCTGGGTTTTCTTTGTCTGCTTTATGGGTTTGTTCTATTGATTTTTTTTTTAATTATTTTTAATTTAATGCCTACTGGTGTAAGAACTTGATACCCTCAGAAAACTGAGCAAATATTTCTTAAGCTATGGAGTATACCATTTTAAAGCAGAGCACACAACATGCACTACAGCGTGCTCTAAAGTTCTCTCGGTTGTGCAACCACCAAATGTCACTTTTACAAGGAGTAACTAAGATCAAGCAACTGGCCAAGAGTCGGCAAGGAAGTAAATGCTGAGTAAGCAGAATTCTCCCTCACCAAAAGACAAAAGCACCCCTTCCCCTCAGACTGGGACACAGGACAGTTGCAGATGTACACCACTGCCAGCCCATTCCCATCTTGCGTGTGCTGAGGCCATTAACATCCATCTTCTCTGTAGTCAGAGGGCGTGACGACATAGGAAATCTGAAGTCGGGTAAATAATCCAGAGGACTCTCTAAAAATAAACCCAAAGAAGAATCCCAAATTTCTGTAAAAGGCAGTAGCAGGTAGACAGAATTCCCGTTGCAATAGCAACTCTGTCACTGGGGCCATGCAGTCCAAAAGCAGGCAGCATCAGAGGACTCCTTCCAGTTCTGCACCTCACAAAAACCACACACAGCAATGAAGCAGAAGAGAAAATGAAATTAAAAAAGAAAACCAAACCACCAACACAAGTTGATACCAAAGAACGCCATATTGCACATCTCTTACTCCAGACGCAAGTGGAAGCTGCACTATCGAGGTTTCTTCATAATCATTAAGGTGGATACAGTGGGTACGAGCATTTGCATTTTTACTTTATGCAAAAATGTAAGGTTATGTATAAATGTCCAAAGCTTACCTGTTCTTCCAACACATCACACTAGCAGAACTACAAGGATGCTATTGTTCCCTTCAGCCGCAGGGCAAGAATCCAGCCCACTCAAGGGATGAGCTGGCTGTCTCCAGGGGAAGCCACGCAGACCAGTATGCTGCAGTTTCAGGAGGGACCAATCTTTTGGCTCAGCTGGCACAGAAACAGTAATCCACAGCTTCCTCATGAAAGTAAGCATTTAAGCCCGTGAAGCTCCAGCTTATCCAAGGTCAAGAAAACTTATGGAAAAAAAAAATTAAACGAGGTTTAACATTAGAAGACATCGGTGTATGTTCTGCCTAAGTACTGAACCTTCATCTGAATGTTTGCCACAAAACCAAATGCAAGAATCAATTCCAGTTTCAGAATTTTCGTTGTTTGCATTGTTGGACTTTGGTCACAGGTATGGTGCAATCACGGTCAGTTAATATCCAGTGTTAAAACCCTTATTTCACGAAGCTGGATTCACTTACAATGTTGCATCAGTTTTAGCTTCGTGCAACTCTGGTAGAGTTATTCTCATGTAAAACCAGAATAGTAGCAGTAGGAACTGGGCTTATTCTCACCAATCAATTCCTTAAAGACCATTTCTTCCAAGCAAAGCCAGGCCCATGAGTAAAGCTTCCAGAGTCTTCATATAATCAAACTTAGGGTCACAGTTCCTCCCAAGTTTGGCTTCCTGGCTGTCCATCTGCTCTACTTTCTTTCACTCAGCAAAAGTGACACAGAAAAATGAACTAGTCACATCATTAGGCTTCGCTTTCACCTACCTATGCTTCACCGCGATTTCAGACGTCAGCAGCCAGCCATGACAAGAACAAATGCTCTACAGCCAGCCCACCTCGCTCGTCCTCAGCGATGGAAAATGTCACCCGTGCGAGCAGGCCTGCAGGATACTCACGCAGCGGCCTGGCTACGACAGCCAGAGCCCCAGCAAAGCCCCAGTAACAGTCACAGTTTGCCCATACAGCTTACAGCGAGGTGATACAAATCACCGGGACGTATTTCTGAAGAATTGGCTTGTGCTAGTCTCTCTCGGCCTTTTCTTTCAACAGATTATCTTAATTGTTTGCCGTTTGTGTTTTGTCACAAAACTGAGAAAGGCAAAAAGATATTATTTATTGAATGTGCGTGTCTCCAGCAAAATAAGACAGTCAAAGTCTAACACCAATTCAGATCAGTACATGTTTGTGAGTACTAGGTAGGGGAAAAAAAAACCAAACCCCACACCACAAACCCCACACCACACATCTTACACTTACATTTACCTCCCAAGACCCAGGCACACATACTAAAATATCACTTCTACCATACAAATGAAAGGAATGTAAAAAAGCTTTACACTAGCAGCATTCTTCATCCCTCAAACTATCCCTCTTCATCCCTATATATAAATATTTGCGTTAAAGCTTTGAGAGACAAATACAAACTCTTGACCAAATACAAGTAGGCTTAACAAGTAGGTTGGGTTGAAGCTTGTGTTGTCAAGGGGCTCCATCCCGCTGTGTAACCCACCAGTTCCCACCACTGCCCTTTGTCTCTGCCCAGTCCGGAAAAGGTAGGTTCCTTGCAGTTTCACATACACACGTCGCTTTCACGAGCGCTGAGTGTTTAAGATTTCAAATAAAAGGCACTTACAGTAACCTGGTACATAGATGCTTTATTTCTGACATTAATATGGTCTGTATTGTATGTGAGACTGTCTTACATAAAAGAAAAGTTTGTAGTACAACAAAAACTAAGATAAACAAGGCATTTGTTGCACATTATGTCAAACCTTAAAACAAAAATATGGAGTAATATGTATTTAGGTTTCATGCAAGTTTGGCTGCTGCATGTACAATCTACTTACAAACTGAAAGAAATGCAAATGCACGCAACATTCAAAAAGTAATAAAATATGCCTGACATATGAAAGATTAAAACCTTCCTGCTAAAGCAACAAAGTAGGAGTTAACTAAACGATCCAACCAATACCAACACAAATGAATACTACTTACCATAAATCTATGCTTAAACTTGGTATAGGCAGTTTTGGTGATACCGCTTCTACTGAAATATATCATCCAGATTCTAGATATTCATTCTCTCTCAATGTTTATTTCATTTTTTGTGAATTAAATGCTGTCTCCAGCATTAAATGTTGCTGTTGAACCCACTCTGGTAACGCACACCTAAATCTAGTACTGCCAAGAATTCCAATTGCCTCCTCTCAGTTTTCATAGGTGAGGAGGAATCCTGGCATGATGGCTATTTTCTGATCCCCTTGCTTATATAGGATTTCCCCCCCCTTAAAATGTTGATGTCTGAATTAAAAACTGCTAAAAATGTTTATGCCTACTACTATCATAGCCAGGCAAATATTTAATATCAAAAAGCTCCTAAAAAATAAGGATTGTATAAGCTTTGAGATGTTTAAAAAAGTTTAATAACCCATTACCTTCCTTGTGCCGCTCATCACGTTAAAATTCTCCATTAATAAATTATTCTCTACCATCTTTGATATTAAAGTGATAGGAATACTTTCCACACCCTGCATAGTACTGGTTGATCTCATAAAGTTAACTAGAGAACCTGACACCATTTTTGTAATTTTACATACAGTGCATATGATGCTCGCTCTTTCCATCTCTCATAGCAGCAAGCCGATTCTGCCACTATCTGTAGCAGCACACCCGGGAGTGGAGAGGAAGAGTGTTTGAATTATAAATAACTAAAACTACAGTGTACAAGTCTATTTACCTGTCAGTATTTGTTGATAGCACATCGTTATAACTTGCTTGAAAGTAACTACATAAAAATCTCTACACCAAAAGCAAACCAAAACATTCCTTCAAGAAAAAAGACATAAAATAAGTGCAAATACCTAAAATAGGCAACTAAAGCAACTGTTGTGACCTGTATACCTTTAAATAAGGACAAAGATTTTTCATAAATAAAAGAATGTTCTCTTTGCTCTTCAAACATTTAGTAAGTATATAATGGTCAAACTTAAGTGCAGATAACAATTGTTTTGAGATCCAAGGTGCCAAGTTTATTAAAAAAAAAAAAAATTTAAAATGCATTAGTTTTTAGTTCCTATGCAGGACAAAGTACTCCTGGGTCACATACAGGACCCCACCATTCCTTTCTAAATGTATTTAAACAAGGTACAGGAACAGCTGCTGTGTAATACAGGTATACCTTGTAATTATTTTGTAGACCAACATGATTTAAGGGTTATAGTGCAATCTTTATGTAGATGTAACATACAGTATAGATTTGTACACTTCACCGCTGTAATTCTTCTGCTATTCCATACTTTAAATTTGTCCTTTTTTCATTTTAGCTGTTTTAACAGGAAACAACGTTGGCTTCTAGACAACCTGCATACATATAAATATCTACATTTAAGCTTTAAAATGAAAATAAATTATAAAACCAGACTCCTTTCCAATTTACAAAATTTTCCCTGTTCCTACATACTGTACAATACATTCAACAATCATCTCATTTTGAGATTTATGAAGAAAATACTGATGCTTTACACTGAAACCTAATTCACCCCCCTCTGCCTACTTCTAGTACCATTTGCAAATAAATATATTTAACACTGTAGTTAATTTCATTGTTTTGCAGCATACCAAAAAATTAGTAGTGCAACTTTCTCTCCTTCCTTTATACTCCTTTCCATTGTGTTTCTTTATATACTAGAAAAATGCTACATAAGCAAAAGCACATTCAGTCATGTATGTTGCTCATTTGGAAACCAGTAACAACCTATAAATCTACTCTACATTGAAAATGCACTAACAGAAAAAAAGCAATGCAAGTCAAAAGAATAAATATGAAAAACAGACCTAAAACCTGTATGTTGTCAGTACTGCAATGTATTTTACCATTCTTTTCGTATTTTAGGGTGTTATTTTTTTGACATTTAAGAAATTCATTGCAGAACTGTTTGTACTATCCCTTCGTAGAGAATATGAGATCTTCATGTCTGTTCTTTGTCAGTCAAAAGAAGAAAGGAAGCTTTAAGGTAGCTTTAAGGTTTCCCTTGGCAGACTGTCTCAAAGTAAAGACTTAATTCACCAGTATTGTGCTGGAATTGCCTTCAACATTGTGTCAGTTTCAATGGAAAGAGATGGTTGTCAGTTGCAGTGACCATCACAGTATCAAAGCCCTTGAAGTGCTGTTGGTAGCTGTGTATGTGCTCAGATATCTTCTTGCTTGTTCAGTCATGATAAGCTGGTCTTCTGTTTTTCCGTAAACAACGGCTTCCCATTCACAATTTGACTGCATAAAATAAAACTCAGTTAAAAAGATTCTTTTAACTAACTGAAATGTTTGAGCAATTCTCATACAACCTGTCAGAGTAATAATAAATTATCAAAGTCTAGCAATACTGTATTTTACTGAGAAGGATTCAGTTCTACAATACAATACTTAAAACCTGTGACAAAGCTCCCTCTCCACCCCTTAATCCAGCTCCCCAGCAGTGCATCTGTGTTACGCTGTAAGTTCTAACACACAAAATGAAAAACACTCTTAAAAAGAGACCAGTTTGACAATTGATACATAAAAGGAAAGTTAATTAAGTCATCTTCTCTTTGGATATCTTCCCCTTTAAATGTGCTAAGTTCAACAGGCAGAAAAATACATTATTGATAGCTGTCTGGAGACACCAAGGAAGGCAAAATGGTTTGGCAGCTGAAAAAGAATACTGTGAAGGACTTCACTGAACCAAAGTGGCAGCTGTAGAAGAACGGTCAGATGTTTTGGGAATATATTAGAAATGGCAAAGGAATTGGGAATAAAAATAATGAATGGAAGAATAATTGAGACACTGGTGCTGCTTCTTCCATGAAGCAAACCCTGCACGTTTACATGATTTATTGAATCTCAAGCTGGTTTGTAGCAGCTCTAAATTGGACCTGACGCTAGCAGACTGTAGCATAATGAAGAATGCAAGATTCTCTCCCTCCCGCATTGAGCTAGAAACTGATCCAAAGGATCAGTTCCACATCTAGATGCACAGAGAAAATTAGCCATTTGAGTTGCTCTATAAATTTAGCAGGACTTGATTCATGGAAGGGACTCATGGTTAGAGAGGCCACTAAACTGAGAGGGAATTTCTCAGGGGAAAGAGCAAGGAGAAAGATGGTTCAATGAGAATATTTGTGAGGACAGTATGACTAAGCTCCCCTCTTAAGTATTCTTAAGAGCATAGTTCTGGGCCAGATAGATGCATTCACCTTTGCTCCAATTCACAGCAGTTAATTCTTTTTTTGGAACATCACAATTAAATGAGGTTTGGTCTGTCTTCTCATAAGAAAGGATCAGAAAGTAATACTGTTGTCTCTGTACTTAAAAACACATAATCATTAAAGCAATTAAGTGGGACATGGAAGATCAGGTGTCCTGCCCTTTTTTTTTTTCTGTTTTGTTGTTGTTGTGTTTTGGTTGTGTGTGTTCTGTTGTTTGTTTTTTTTTAATTAATACAGAGCTGTAGATATTCTGAGAAGACACAAAAGCTTTATACATTAACTCTCTATGGGGCAAACTGGAACAGGTACCAAGTCGGGTCAAAGAGAATCTCTCCTTAAACTTGGTGGTCAAGACACACACAGAAGAAAAACAAGGTTCCACAGTTTTAACAGTATGGAAAATATACCGATGTACAAGAACAGGCACGTTACAAGAACTAAATTACAATTACAATTACCAAATTGGTAATTACAATTACCAAACAGAACCTGTGAATGAACTCTGCTTAATGCATCCCACTGGGCTTATTATGAAGTAAGCACCAGCCAAATTTGAGAAACTTAGGTGCTATAGAGGTTTAGTTTTCTTACTGCTAGACTTCGGTACCCAAACCCGTTTTGTAGGTCCACCCTATCCTGATTTTTTTTTCCCCACATTTAAATCTTAGAGGCCACTCAGTGAAACATCATGGTTGTATTTAAAGAGCTTAGCTATGAATAAACACTTCGTGGACAAATGACCAACTTACAAGAAATTAGGATCATGGAAACACTGACCAAAGCTAGATCACTGACTTGAAAAATTCTAGACATTAGTACAAGACAGAAACCAAAGAGAAATTCTTTGTTAACCTGCTAACAAAACTAACAGAATTCTTTGCATCCAGACCTGAAGAGCTTTCTCCATTTTGACATTTTTTGAAGCACATGCATTCAGTTTCTTCTTAATTACTGCATTTGCTTTGTTTGCTGGATTTGTGTCCTGGTTTTCTGATGTCAGGTTACATCTGTTGTCATGTATTTCCAACAATGGTATCATTAATAAAGATGTGGTATATGCATTTTCTGACTATTGACAAAAAAGAGGGTAGGGAACAGGAATAATAATTAATAATTAGTATTTAATGTAAAAAAAAAAAAAAAAAAGGTCTTCAACTGCTGTGATCAGAGAAGCCAAAATGTAAACAAAGCAAATACTATCAGAAAGGTCCTAGGAAAGAATCTGAAAAGAAAAAGTAATGAACAGTATATGAAGCACTAGCCTGGTCTGTACCAGGATTCATAGTCAATACTGAGCACAGTAAAACAAGTAGCTGCTAGCATGATTTGAGCATTAGTGAGTAGATGGTTTCCTCCATATAAAGCCACGCTACAGCTGATTACATTTTGTTAAGAACAAGACTTGATAAAGTGGTAAATACAGAACAGTTTTAAAGAAAAAAGTTTGTAATTCATTTCTAGTACAACCCTTGTGAAAGTAAGCACAAGGAGACTGGAATAAAAAAAAAATGAAGATCACATCAGTGTCAGGGGGAGGAACTGCTTTAAGAACTGAAATAAGCACTGGATTGATCATTCCAGAAGAGTTTTATAAAGAAATTAATCCAGCTTCACTATAGCAAAGCAGAAGAAAGGTATATGGCAATTTTAGAGAGCAAAAGTAGATGAGAGTAACAGTGGCATATCTACTTGTTCGCTTACAAAAACATCCCATTAAACTGCATTAAACTACCTTTACATATTTATTCTACCTCGGACCTTACTCCTAACTTATCACCACGCAGACACACAATTTCTACTTAAGGATTGGTACATTTTTCATTTTTAAATCAGATATTACCACTATCTCTCTTGCTAATAGCCAATGTTCCTGTCGCACCAGCATTCCTCACTAAAATGGAGGAAAAGCAATTTTTTCCCAGTTCACTGCCTTTAATATACCACAACACCATAGTGTATCTTGGTTTTAGTTGAATAACCTGAACACCAGTGATGCACAATATACCATGTCATAACAAGACATTACTACGAGAACACCGGGCATTTTGTTTCTGTTTTGAATGGCTGCAGCAGTGCCACTCCTCACAAGACACAGGTGTTCCTGGGGAAGCGGGGAGTTTCCACTAGGTGGCAGAGCACCTAACGCCCAGCAGACAGACACCGAGGCTTGGCACAGAGTCTACAAGGCTTTAAGAAGGGAATTTAGAAAACCAGCTACAATAATCAGAAAGGGGTATGACTTAAGCACCTGTCCTTTTGAAGGACTTTGGCTCCTACCTCTTGAATATAGCTTTATACCTGATCAAGAGTCACAGACATTTACTCTTTCAGAATCAAAAACATACATTAATTTAAGAACCAGATTAGAATAAAGTTTTCCTACAAACTACAAGACTAAAGATTAATCTATTCAATCACTCAATCAGAAAAGTATTGGGCTACTTTTTAAAGGAATAAGGGACCAAAACAGCTCCATCTCTGAACTCCTGATGTCTTGGTTGTTGAGGCAGAAGTATTCAAATTCCTTCAGGCAGAGGAAGCCCACAAACCTCATCTTCTACGTGCTTGATATTTCTAAAAGTATTCCCCTACTATGTGAAGCGGGAAAAGGAAAAACATCCTGCCTAATATGCAATTAGGTATCTTCAGAACATGTCTGCCAGACTGTCAAGCATGCAAAACGGAGGGACAAATGCCACCTTCCTCATTTATTACAGAGAGCTTCAGCATGCCATGTATGCTAAAGTTTATAGTAACCAGCATGGAAGCAGCTTTGCTATAACAGCAAATCTGCAAAGCATTCACATTACCAGTCCTGCTCTGAATGCCTGAAAGGAAGAATTCATGCATGAATTCAAGCCTGATGTTCAAGTATTGCTTAAGTACTTAAAGTAGTATTTCAAACTGAAGGTGATTTTCACTTTCTAGATTTATGAATCTAGCCTCAAATCAATTTATTTTAGTTGACAGAATGAAAGATAGTTCTATATTAATATTGCTGCCAGTGATGCTCTTCAGTAGTTTAATACTTACCTGTACATCTAAACTATTATCTTCTGTGAAGAGCTGGGCACCAACCTCTTCTTTTTCCCATGGATCTAGAACCAGTGATTTTCTGACTTTTTTAGAAGAGTTGTGCTGCAATAAAGATTTTGCAGAGAAAAACTGTAAAATATTATTTAAAAGCAGTTATTTCCTATTTGAAATTATTATTGTAATGTTACCTCCTGCTTGCAGCTTTTATACACAGTGTCATCTTCCTCCTTGAGAAATATATCTGTTCCAGTTTCCTCTTTCAAAACTTCCCTAATGTCTTCCTCCAAGAAGGCAAGTGGTTGTGACTAAGTTAATTAAAATTGGAGAAGAAAATACAGGAAGTTGCTAATTTTTACCATATTCTACTTTCAGCCAACGTAGGCCAGAAAAGAGATCTTGCAAAATATAGCAACAGATAAAAGAATTTAAGCTATAGTAGTTAACAACTACAGATCAACACTCCAAGGCTATGCAGATTTTTTAATTCATTTTACTCCACGTTATTTCTAGCCAGATAAAACACATACATGCACACAGTGCCTCAAAAAATGCAAGGTAGCATTGAAGAAGACATGCTAACTACTTGTTTGCATTTATTAGCAATGGTTAAACACTGACAAAAGGGATAAAAATACTTTATATATACTAAACACATACATAAGCACATATATGTATATATACATGCATACAAACATACTAAAAAACTGTACTATAAAAGTATGGCTGTTGTTGGGAAAGGAATTTATATCAATCAGCACAAATCTTTGAATAAGACATTGATAGTCTTAAGTACAGTACAGAATTTCACAGAAGCCATACAGATGGCTCCTTTGTGTACCAACAGGAGAAGAATTCCCTTAAGCCCTCAAAATTTGATTTTGAACAGGAGGTTAATAGTGGACAGAAACAGGAATGCCAAACCACTCCATTTGCATAGTGAGAGACTGTGAATCTATAGGGTAACACAGATGGTGCCAAGCCCTGTGGCAAAGCCTGAGCTACCTTCTGTGTTTGCAGAAAAGAAGTAGTCAATATATATTGGCTGGAATTTTTTCAGAACTTGAAAAGCATATGTCTACTGAATTCCAAAAGTTATTATGCATTAACATACCTTAGCTAGGCTCAGAAGAGAGCAAAAATTGAATTCATTTGGAACAAACATACAAACAAAAAAAGTAACATTATCCATAGTCAACAAAAAAAAAAGTCTTCTGTGACAGCCAGAAGAATCAGAGGAATCATGAATTGCTACATTAAGATTTTGGTTTTTAGAATGAAGAAAATTGTAGACGTCACTCAAGTATGCCCCAGGAAGGATAAAACACTTCCAAACATCTTCCCATCAAAAAAATTCTCAGAATACTAGCATACTGTGGTAAACATCTAGTTTCAGTCCTAGCACTGTAGAAGAACCAAAACCAGAAAACAACTCAGCTCTTACATAGTCCAGAGGATTCAAAGATACTGCAGTTTTTCAAGTCAAATGCAGAAGTTGCTTAAAATCACTAAGTCAGTCACATTCATCCGCACCAGTTTGCTCTTAATAGATTATCCAGTTGGAGGACCCACGCCCATTTGCTCTCTCACTTACAACTTTTATTTTGAAAAAACAGAATGCTAAAGTATTAAAATTAAAATCTCAGACAACAACGTTACCACCTCTTAATAGGTACAGTGTTAGCAAGGCTACACAAATTTAAAACAACTCACAAATGCGGAACCAATATGTTTAAGATTACTATGGATAAATTATTATGTGTACTGAATACCATTTAAAAAGACAATGCCTCCATACTACACTGAAGGATACTAGTCTAACATACAAAATCTGAAACATTTTCTATTCACATTCTCTAGGATACTATGGAATGTCACTGAAACAACAACATTGTTAGAAAATGCTTTCTAAGATCATGCTGAGGCTTACAGTATCTCAGAAACAAGCGGGCATTTAGACTTTAATGAAGAAGAAAATAAACGATGTCATCACATACCGTAAGTTTGAGGGGACCATACTTTTTTTCCTGAGCAGCCAAAGCATTTTTAAAAGGAGTTGGCGTCCTTGGTGTTGAACCCAAAAGAGATCTTCTGATTGTGGGAGTTCTAAAACTATTCAAGCATAGAAAAGTGTTCATACATGCATTTTAATGTTTTACTTTATCAACAGTAATGTAATAAAATGAATCTAAGAAACATTTTAAAATACCTGAATTTACACAACAGGTATCACCACCATGACTCTGAAAGCATTAAGATCACCATAGCATTACCCCAGCTGTATTAAACTTTAATTGGATTTTGTCCAGTATTTTAAAAAAGGAAAAAAATTTAACTGAGTACAAGTCACTTTCTGTTAAGAACAGGAAGCCAGCTTGTTTGTACACAAGTGTTTAAGTGTTAGGGGTTTTAAAACTCTTTCACAGTATGCATACAGGTAGACTAATTTCTCAATGTTTAGAAAAACTTGTTTTTATTTGAGCAACATCACCAGATGTTTAGTGTAATAATCCTACCCCACATTTTCCTTTTGATCTTTTGGTGTCATTTCCTTGTGTAGAGGAGTCGTAATAAGAACTTTCTGCCCACAGATTGGAGTTGATGTAAAT
This sequence comes from Nipponia nippon, assembly GCF_047370975.1. Lineage (NCBI taxonomy): Eukaryota > Metazoa > Chordata > Aves > Pelecaniformes > Threskiornithidae > Nipponia > Nipponia nippon. Next base: position 38,152,207 of record NW_028262290.1, on the reverse strand, counting down.
GCAGGATTTTCAAGGTTGAATTGTTCATTTCCAGAGCAAGTGTTGAAAAACTAAGCACAAGAGAGGAAAAAAACCTAAGCAGCCTTAAAGGACACAACTTCATCACTGTACTGAGCAGTAAAAAAAAATTATGTCTATATATCTGAAGGGCTTTTACTGATAAACCCCAATAAACTATTCTTGACTTATACTCCAAGACATTTGCGATATTCATCACTGAAACCTTGATTTTCTCCTTAAAATCCCTACTGTTTAATTAGGTCACAGAGACAATGGGTCTCTATCAACAATTATTTGCATGAGAAAGTGTGAGCTGAGACATAAGTTGCTGTCCCCCTTCCCCCCAGCTAGTCTTCAAAACAGAGGAAATAGGTTATTTAACAATTTCTTTTTAATATATCCACCCTTATGCAGATGTTTTAAGAAGTTTTTGAACATATTTGTTTAGGCTACAATGTATGACTAGGGAAGAAAGTACTTGTAATTTATAATCCACCCACTGCAGTCTTCATAGTTTAGCCATATTTAAAAATAAACCCACCTGCGATGGAGAAAATGGTAGTGTTTTCACTGGTGTATGCTTTAGTGCAACGTTGATGGCATCATTACACAAGCCATCATTCAGTTCATTAACTGGTGATTGCCCAACACGCAATCTCTTTTTCTTTCTTAGGATAGTGGGTGGAGTGCTGAATTTATTTAAATTTGGGGTTGTTGGAAAAACTGCTTCTTCCTCGCCACCGACGCTACTGTGTTTTTTGCCATCAAGCAGAACGCTGACGTTATACTGGCACTCAGCAGCCCCTTCATTGTGTTGAATCCGCATTAGTTTTACTGGAGCTGGCTTGACAGGAGATGCAACGGCCTCTGAAAGCTCAAAACTGGTGACATCGCTCCATGCTACGGGATCCTACGAGGCAAGATGCAAAACACTCAAACACTAGCAGACTTATCCAAGATTATTCCACAATGTCCAAGCCAGTCTAACAGCTCTCTACCTGCAGAAGCCATATAATGAATTATTCTCCCTGTATCTTTCACACAATCCTAAGACACTGAATATTTTAAAACACAATTCTTTTAAAACAAGCAATAAAACAAATCACTCAATATGGGTGAAACTATAGACAAGTACAGAATAAGGTAATTTTAAGAGTATTTTACACATGTTGTGCAAGTTGATGTTCCTAAACAAACATTTTTTAGAATAAATACAGACTTACAGATTCAATAAGCTCTAGTGTCTCTGCAAATTCTGGAATGGTCTGTAGAGAAGATAACATTGTATTTGCTTCCACAGCCAAATACTTAGGTGGTGAACTCTGCTGAACAGATGTGCCGTGGGTCTCATCCATGCTGTAGAACTCACTTGTTTGTTCCCCAAGGCTATTTAGTGTATTAGACACACAATCTTCTGTGACAAAACTTCCAGACCAACAAGGTAAGTTTCCAGCTTGCTAAAAAGTACGAAGAAACATGTTAATCTTATTCAACTTAGAAGATGAAGAGAGTCAATTACGTGACTGCAGGGAGGAAAAAAAAAGTAGTATGTGGAAAGACTAAGAGTAACTATTAATTTTTGCTTTTTCAAACTCTAATTATCTGTTTGCATTAATGCAGCTAGTCTTTTCCTTACATTAACATGCTCAACATACTCAAATTGTGCAAGATTTTTATCTTACCTCTCATTCATATCTTACACATGCTTATAACTTAGGTAATTATGGGTTTTATTGGAAGCCATCTCTGATGCAAGTTTCCTGCGTTCCTTAACATCAGTATATTACAAAGTCATCTTCACTACAGAACACAGGTACATTTTAAGATTAGAAACAGTGTCTAGAATGTGAAATACTTGTTTGATCCGATTTTTTTTTAGCACAGATTCTGCATTGATAGTTTACTTCTAAATGATTATGCCATTTTAGTACACTGCTTAGTACTCAAGAAACAGGTTTTCATTTTCACTGGGAATCTAGAAGCAAAGCAGATTCCACTAGATAAGCAGAACATTGCACTGTTTCAAGAAAATGCCAGGAACAGCTCCACCACAAAAAAAACAGAAGTTCACCTGTAATTAAATTAGTAATCAACATGGTTGGGTTGGTTAGGTGTCTGATGTTGTTCACAGCCCTCTGTTCCTGAGGAAATAAGTCACTGTCATCTGCAAGTTTCCCTCATTCCACTGAAGTACATGTAAATTTTGTACAGTGCAAATTTATATACTGTGTCATGTCCAAATATGGATATTAAGTACTGCAAGCACTCACACAGAAGTTTGATAAAAATATAATCTACAGGATGTTTTGAAATCAAATAGGGCAAAACCTATGTATTTTTCATCTTTCTCTGTTGAACAGACGATGGCTATTGCTGATCTATAAAAGTGAATGGCGGTGATATCAACAAATGTGCTACCTCTTGAAGAGGATTAAAATCCTGGGTCTTAGGAACAACTGCCAAGTTCCATGTCATATTTCTACTGTTTTCACAGTTTAGAAAACTGCACTAAAAATAATTTGCCTCAATTCTAATATATAGACTTTGTTTTACAACCCAACAGCCGTAGGTTTGATTTCTAGAAGGTCGGGTGAAAAAAACACCACACAAAACCAAACATCCATTTCTAAACTGCTGAGGATTAATCTCAATAAAGCATATTCAAATATTTACAAAATTTACAGTCCTTACAGAAGACACTCGTTTTCTTCTGATTTCATTCTCTGCTGACATAAGTAGCAATTCAAGTTCCTTTATTTTCTTTTCTTTATCAGGATCATCATCAATAAATGACTGCTGAAAAATTTAAGAAAGAAGTCATTACTATTTTCCACATCCACCACCTCTCCACAGTAAAGATTCTACATTATAACACAGCTACATGTTTAACAGAAATCCACACATAGCGGGAACAGAGCTATTCAAGCTGTATCATATTTTGCAATACAGTAGTCACTTGCAAGCGAAACAACTCCAGCAATTACCAGGAGATGGATCTGATGTTGAAGTGATATATAAGCTAATATTTTAACAGGTTTGTAATATGGCCTGTAAATGCTCAGTACGCTGTAGCACTTTTTAGCCAAAAGTCACTCAGTTCAATCTTTAATAGAAGCAGCATGTTGGCACCTTGGTACATGTGTTTGTGTTTTCATGGGCTTTCTAGAATTTTGAGTTATTTCTCCTCACTAAGTGTGCAAGAAAGTGTTTCAAATCAGCATTTGCTGACAGAGTGTCTACACAAGCAATCATACCACTACTATCAGAAAAGAAAATTAACTAATTGGTTTTGGTTGGTTGGTTTGTTTTTAACCTCCTTAAAACTTTATATTATTGCTATAAATATAGGTAAGTGAGGATATATGCCATGAGTTTCAAAACTAGTTATACTGCTGAGCTTAGGGGGACTTCAAGGAGCAGAAAGTATCTTATACTTTTCTGTATAGGGCAATCCAGAGTGTCAAAGGCCATAGGAGGCTCTGTTATGATTTGTATTCTTATACTGAAATCAGAGAAGAAAACACAAGATGAAACAGATGACCTGCACAGGGAAACTTAAGGTTAGTTACAGACTTCTGCAGAATACCTCTAACTCATCTAATACAAACAAAACATGTATTATTCCCTGTGTCAGAATAGTTTTTTTACTAATTTCAAATTCACAAAAATTCTTCCAGGAAGTCATATTGCAAACGAAGATCTGCATTCAGTCTGCAACACATGAGAAATTTCACATATATTCTAAGTGAGCCTAAAGGAGCAAAAGAAAATAAATATATCCAATTTTTTTGTTGTTTTTTAAAGTTTCTCAATACTTCAGCATTTAGAATGTTGCAAAAGAGCATCTTCAACTGACTGACAGAAGTTTATCAGTCAGAAAAAACTAAAACCTATTGAGAACAAAAAAGCACAGCCATAAGTGTAAGTCACAATAAGTTATTTGAACTGAGTCTTTCAGATAGGGTTATATTTATCACATATATAAAGTAACAAAATCTTGTCTTTAAATCTCTTGGAAGCTAGGTAATACTAACAGGTCATAATTTTAGCCTAAAGATTTAACTAGTAGACTATGTTTTAAGCCATACTTCTGTCAGAAATAAGCACAACCGTTGTGTTTCTGCGATGTATAAAGACAGCTTCTTTTTTCCTACCTAGAGCTACCAATTAAGCTAGCAAGCCTACTTACAGAGGAACGCTTACATAAATTTAGGTGAATGATAAAGACTTAAAGACATTTTGAAGTTACAGGTTTTTAAACTCTTCATTTTACAGCACAATACACAGTATATTCTCTTCATTTACAATCCACATTAACTATTTACCTGAACTAAGTTGGAAGAAGCTGAAGCATGTTCTAGACAGCTGCCTTCTGGTGAGGCATACTGGTATGCTGGAATCTAAAAAGACATAAATAATTTTATAAACCCTATAGAAAAAGAGGCTATAAAATTATCTCTAGTTTATTGTACATAAACTATTGATTATGGTTTAGAAATCCTAAATTACCATAATATCACAAAAATACTCAACAGATCTTCATTCTTTCAGATTTGTTTCTTGTTCCAAACCAAATAAATTATTTGAAACTGGGAAATACTAATTATTCTGGATTTTGAACTTACATGTGTCTGAACAGGTATGTAAAATTGATTCTGAGTGTGCATGTGTTCCGTAGTCAGACAAGGTTGGGGCTGCAGTTTGGATGAACTAGCTCTTTCAGACTTTATACCATCTTGTAAATATCCTTCCTGTTCCACCTTTCTTCGCATTGTTGAATTCCAGTGATTTTTAATGGAATTATCAGTCCTAAAATGAAAGTGTACAACAGTAACTGGCTTCCATATCTCGAAGTTTAATATATGGCATGGTTTGTACAGTAGGTTAATCCAAAGCCACAAATCCAGAAAGCTCCAGCAGCTTGGACTGAAAGTTCTACTATCAGTGGGGTTTTGGCATAATGACTAGAAAGCTACTCTTTTCAAAACTTCCTTCTACTAAACTTCAAGTCCGCAGGAAATTAAAAGTAGCAAAAGAGAAAGCCTTGGTTCTGGCTATTATCATGGGTAAGAACTTTTTTTTCCTAGATACTTGGAACAACCATGTGTTCTCTGTCACTACATTATTTACCCTCTGCTACAAATTTGCAGAACATGAAGCTAGTGCAAACACCCTACTGTCGCACCAGCATAAGAGCACTGTGGCTAGTGTTTGCCACTGGAAGACATCTCTTCTAAAAAAATGACAGCCTGCATTGCCAGCTCTGAGTTTTACGTGCAGCTTTGTGGAAGAACATCCTTCTACCTCTTGATGCCCTTGATCTTGTAAGGGGAAAGCAGGCATGGCAGAAGACCAGTACCCATTGTCACTCCCCTTGGAAAGAAAACGTCTGCAGTTTGACAAGCAGGCTGAAATCACTTTTAACACTCAATAAGCATTAAGGCCAGAGTAGAGTATGAATGCATTACAGTCTAAAATACTAGCAATATTATCACTAGCCTTAGAGAGAGGTACACAGAAATAAAAATTACTTGAAGCCCCATTCTTCATTTAAGCCCAACTCCAAGAAGTATTCCCCTTTTTCATCCCACTAGTGTTAGACTCTTTACAAATCTTCTAGGTCTATGATCCAATCTTTATCTAAGAGTCTCATCTTGGATTTATTTTCAACAAATAAGCCAGTGAATTAGGAATGCCTCTGTCCTTACAAACTCATCTTCCCTCTCTGAAATTCTATTAAGATGCAATCCGTTCCCTTCCCATTCCTCCAAAGGATTTCCTGTGATTCATGGATTGTGTACTTAATTAAAATGTCAAATTTTTAAACACACATCTCTAAGAACTCATTCTCCCAACCTAACAAGTGCTGACATTCCTTAGGCACAGCTGGACAGTCACCTCCTGAACACACAAACTGAATTCAGAGAGGGACAGCTTGATATTGAATTTCAGTTAACAGTACAAGGTAAAAAATTTATTTCATTAAACTCTTTATACACTAAAATTTTGTTTTCCACAGCATAAAAGTTGGCAATCACACTTTAAACAAAGATAAGAACAAAGCATACAATTCATCCTTAACTTAGAGACTACATGGTAACCAACTAGCTTTGCAACACATGACTCCTCAGCCTGGACTTTTGAAGGTTACTAAGATTCTCTTTTTCAAGTATCCTGTTTAACAAGAAGTATTCCACAAAAATAAATAAAAAAGAATTTCTGAACTTAAATCAGAAAGAAAGTCACCCCCGAATGCATATTAATGAAGGCACTTTAATCTCAAGTCATAGTATGTTAAGGCGTTCTTCCACTATTACTTGCAGTTACTCTTCAGCTCTACTATAGTTTTTTCTAAGTGAACAGGAGGATTTTTGAAGGAACCTGCAGGGTGTTATAGGTCTTTTTATTTAAGAATACATAATCAAATGCAAAAGATCTTAAAAAATTTCAGTATCTATCAAGATAAAGATGTTGTGACATAAGTTTCAGCAGATGCTGACTAACAATTACACTGGAAAGAGTTGTGAGATGACCAGTTTCCATATTCCAATATTTAACACAAATAGAGTTGAAAAGCACCTTCCAGGAAGAAGTTTTGCTATTTCAGCCCATCGGTTTCCCAAACGCTTGTGAGCTTCATAGATTATTCTGTCCTCTTCTTCCGTCCATGAAGACTTTTTTACCTCGGGATTGAGATGGTTATGCCATCTCTCTCTGCATTGCTTGCCTATTCTTCCTTTCAGGTGTTTTGCGATTAGAGACCAGCGCTTTGGACCATACTTCTGAACTAGTTCAATAACCTGGAACACAGATAAAAGCACGTTATAATTCCAAACCCTAATTTTCCTAATCACAGACTGAGAACACTGATAAACTCATATTTTAGAATAGGATTATAATAGTCAACTTGATAAGATACTAGGCCTAAGGAGGCAGAGAGTGACTTGGGGTTTTAAAAATTATTTTTCAAGAAATCAAGAAATTGCTTATTAACTCCAAATTCACTGTGTTTAGAATATAAGTATATACTGACGAAAACATTCATTTGGAAGTTTCCTTTCTGTCACCCATTGCATAAGCTGACATTAGGAAAGACCAAAAAAGAAGCTGGTAAACATGCTTGGTTTGACTTTTTTCAAGAACATATGTATGAGAAAAAACCCACACCTCTACTCCCAACCTTCATCCCATGTCTACGTGTTTTTACGCATTAGAAGCTTTTTCTGAAAAGACTGACGAGAACTGTAAAAAAATAGATTAGGAAGACCATATTCACAAGTTGACAAATACTAGTTTTAAACATCTTAAAACAGTTTTAAACAGTGGGAATGAGCAGTCGATTTGAAATACTGTACGTGAAAGCTATATGCGTACCTCCCTACAGGGCAGTCCAGGTTTTGCAGACAAAAAGCTGCAGTGTGGATTAACAGAGATAGGGAAAAGGAGTCTAAAACACCATTGCTAGCTTCTTTAACAGTAGAGTATGAAATAATTCCCCTTATTCCCAACCCCTTTAAGTCTCGTGGATTTGAGGAACAAAAGATGTAAATGAGACCTTTGATCTTTAGTGCTGCAAAGAGATCTCCTCTACTTGGTAAGCTAGAGTAGTTCAGCTAGCAATCTGAGCAAAGGGAAATGAAATGCTTGAGCAGACCAGATATTCCATCTACTTAAGAGCAGCTGCATTTTTTTTTCTTCTCACACAGCATAATGTAATGTAATTATCTATGTCACAAGATGCATCAGACATCATCTTTTTGAGGATGAAACCTAAGTAGTAGTACACATTCTTAGCAGTCATATGCCAATTTTATTACAGTAAAAGAGTACAGTATCAATTAGTTTTTATTACCCTCTGATCTTCTTCTTTCGTCCAGGGACCTTTAATCAATTCTGGGTTTAGTACCTTCTGCCATCGATGCTGGCACTGGAAATCTGAACGATTCTGAAATAGTTTTAGAAGACCAATGTAGCTGTTAAACTCTTGAATACACGAAACTGTAAATATTAGCTAGCCAGAATTATCAGCTTATTTCTAATTATAAGACTTTCAGACCTTTGTTCTAAGTATAATAGTTAAATTCTCCCTTATTATTTCTTCTTCCCTTTACTTATAAAAACTCTTCTCCAGTAAAAACAGCCTTGCACAAAGCTCTAATTACTTCAGTGCTCTTTCTTGATAATCAAATTCAGAACTTACTCTTCTTTAAAGAAAAATTTAGAATTATTTTTGTCCTCATTACTCCACACCTTCTCTGAACTTTATGTGATTGACATGCTTTTGACCCTATCTATAACCTATATCAGGAAAGAAATTTTTAAAGGAAGTACTTTTTCTTTCAAATAAAAGAATAAACTTTTTTTTAAGTCTTAAATGAATATATTCTCAGGTCTTTACTAGAGTGTTAAGGAAAACAGATTTATATCAAGTTTAGCTAACACATACTAATTAAACAACATTGCTTTTTCTGCTCAGGACAGATGGTGCTTTTCTGTAGCTCCACTAAGGATCTTTTGAAATATTGTTCCCAGTTATGAAAGAGACGTAAGCTTTCACTTAGCCTCTTAAAAACTGTCTGTAGGAAAGTTTGGGACTCTTGGTTCGGTCCAATCCTTAGGAATAGGCAGATAAGAGCCTGCCCCAGCACAGCACAGCACAGTGCCTTTTGTAACACTGGGACAAGATGATTTACTCTCTTCAGTGCAAGCTGCTGGATAGCAAGTACCAATTTCACGGTTTTGCTGGGCTTGTCTACCAAGTAAAGGCGTTACCACGTTAAGATGAAGTTAAACAAGAAGCAGTCTGCAAGACCAGAAAAAACACCCAAAACACTGTTATTTGATCACAGTACCTTCAAGTGAATCACAAGTAGACACCGTATGATTAAAAGCACACTAAAGTTTGTTACAAAACATGATCATTTCCTGGTGGAGACAAGCTGTAAAAGACAGACTCAATACAGGAGACAGCTGTTCCCATTTTTGATGAGAGAAAAATTTTGAAATTGTGGACTTTTAGTGTTTTTTACCTTCCAAGATATTTCTCAAATCATGACATATTTGGGGGAGAAGAGCAAGACAGATGACAGGATGAAATGATCAAATCATTTCAGGTCTGCCTTAACCCCAATAAATTGAAAGACAACACAAGCTGTGTTCCCGCTCTTGAGAGTCACCTTTAAGCCACCTTCACTTTTTGGGGCAGAATAGAGGGAAGGTTTACTTGTGCCCAGCCCAATAGTGAAATGGGGTTCTGAAAACATGGCAGTTTGAGTGCCTTTACATACCAGTAATTCAAGATACACTTCGTTTCCCTAGCAAAAGACCATCAGTAACAAGGTAAGTGCTAATTATGCCAGCCTCTATTATCTGGCTTTGTAATTTGAACACTGCAATAGGTCGCCCAGAGAGGCTGTAGAGTCTCCATCTATGGAGAAATTCAAAACCCAACTGGACACTGTCCTGGGCAGCCTGCTCCAGCTGACCTTGCTTGAGCAGGGGGCTCGGGCTAGATGATCTCGAGAGGTTCCTTCCAACATCAACAATTCAGCAATGGGCAACCTGATCCTCCATGCATGTTTCCAATGATAACTAGGGAGCCTTTTTTCAACCTCACTTGGGCCCAGCTGAACAATAGCTTTCTGTCTCCAGAAGCATTTGTTTTCAGCTGGAGAACTTTTTATTAAACTAAACTGTGAGATCTGTTAAATGCAAGTCCATACTACACCTGCAGATCAGTATCACCAAACATTGTATTTTTAAACAGTTTAATATAAAACCTTTCTGATATTATCTCTTTCTCCTCTGCCATTCACTCATTTCACTGCTGTTTGGAAGGGGATAATGTACATGTAAGGAATAGTGATTTGCCTATGCACTCCTTAAATTTAGAAGCTTTGAGTTTGTTCCCTGATATTTATACTTTGCCATCTGGGCGGGGGGGGGGAATCAGAAGCACAACAGTTGCACAAATATGATGAGAACAATGAAAAGTTACAGTTGTTCAACATTTAGAATTCACATCTATTTTTACCTAGTTACACAGGAATTTCATACAACCATATCATTCCACTCAATATTATAAGAACCACAAAGGCGGGGGGGTGTAATTTTTTTTATTTTTAACATTTGAATATTCAATACCACTTCTAAGTAGTGATTTCAGCCTTAGATTCTAGCCATGTTTTTATAGTAGGCGTTTTATAACATTTAATCAGAAGAGAAACAAACATCAATTCTAGTTGTAAATATTTTCCACCAGTGCAGCTCATACAGCTGAGGAGTTATTTAATGTTTGAACCAACAGCTCCTTTACTCATTCCACCTGACCACTGGAACAGAACAAGAAATGTCAAGTGTCAGTAGGAAACTTCCAAGAAACCCGCTAAGGTTCCATTCGTAGCTACTGAAGATATCATTGGGTGGAAAGATTTACATATGTTAAGAAAGCAGACATCACTGAAAAAAAAAAAAAAAAAAAGAACAAAAAAAAAACCAAACCAAAACCCCCACCAAAACAAAACAAAAAAACCCATCCCCCTTTTCCTAAGGTGTTTAAGAAATTGATCCTGCTCCTTTCAAGCAATCTTTCAGAAGCAACCCACTCTCCTAACTGCTTCAGAAGCAATCTGTGAACTGTAGATGTAACAACCACAAGTGATGCAAACAACAGGAAGCAGGAATATATTCCATCATGAAAACAAACAGCAAATGTGGACAGAAGGCATCAATTATTTTTTATCATTTCAAACCATCACTTGAGCCCCATCCTGAGCTAATAAGGTCCTCCAAGGTCTGAGCTAGATCTCAAGTCCGATTTACAAACATCCTTTAAAATATTTTTTACTATTATGTGTTTCGTGATTTCTATTTCACCTCATTTCCAAACTACACATATGACCAAAGTAAATAAATATTAAAAGGGAACTTAACTGAAACAAAGATTCAACTTACTTGTAGATGACTAGCAATGAAAGCCCAATCATCTGTACCATTTTGCTCCACCAGCTTCTTTAGCCTTTCATCCTGTTAAGACATAATCTCAGCCAATAAATGTTACATGCTAACCCAATACAATACTAAATAATAACAAATTTCATGTGCTACCGATATCATATAGGAATGAAAGTAAAGCCAAAAAAAAGTATTACCTCATCACGTGTCCATTTCACCCTGTTACATATCTTCTTCAAACCTTTTTGCTGTGGTACTTCATAGTCATGGTCCACATATTGAAGGTCATCTTCTTCCTCACTGCCGAGTACAACAGAAGAGTGAAGAAGATAGAAAGAGAGTTTAAAATAACTCCGAATAACTTATTTTTTCTAACTACTTGTAGCTTTTTTCCAATCTGTACATATTGTTCTAAAATGACATATGGAATTTGCATGAACATAAGATCTGCCTCCAGCAGTGGCCTATATTCACCATGTCAAAGGAACAGAATTAATTTTAAAGCCACATACTGGGATATGGTCAGATAATTCGTTCCAAGTCAAGACTTAAATTTGAAGCAAAAAGCTATTGTTTAAGATCATGTTTTTGTAACACATTTATGAATCTTTATTTTACACAAATGAGCTTATAAGATAAAGTGGTTTACTAGTCTGCAAAATACATTCATGTTCCACCTCCATAACTCAAACAACAAACACAAGAGTGCCAAATAATTTAGCACCAACTTGAGATTTTAAGTGGGCTCCTGCCTTGAATAAAAGCGTTGCCTCAACGTTACAGGAATTAGACACAAATCTTTGAAGCCAGAAATATTCCAGCACGAAATAACTACCGTGTCAGTGCTGACCCTCTAAGTTAAGAGCCAGAAGGGCAGGAAGCCAGGTAGCCTCTGTGACTCCATGCAGATCACACTCCATCTACTGGAGAAATGCATACTTCACAGCCTTGATAAACAAAGCCTTACAAACAAGCAGCACAGGGAAATGTTTCATGGAAATACCACTTAAACTTGTATGTCAGTGACTCATGTTAGACAGCATAAATTCAAACACATGTGGAAACCTAGGCCTAACAAGATGAGCAGTTCCTCTGCATTAGTTATAGCAAAGACACAAAGCAGGGACTCCCATCCAAATACACAGCTTTAATTAAAAGCAGTTTCATACGGCAATCTTAATTTTTCTCCATTTTATTATCAGTATAAAGCACAATACAAATACCATAAATTCATGTTCAAAACTAAATTTATTAGTTCTGCTCAGCCTGAAAATTACTTCCATTTGTTAACCAAAGGTAAAAAAAAAAAATCCTTTCCCAGTAATGGAATTAACCTGTGCTGGCGTCCTAAGAACTGATTAGATGGCAGATCTCTACATTATTTTCCAGAACATGCAATTCACCCACACAGCATGCTGATCAACCATATATGTATATTTGTTATTTCCCACGAAGTGAGTATGTTCTCTGTGGCTAACACGAATATATGGTCATTCAAAAAGAGCGCTACTTACTTGAAAGCATTACTACAAGATAGCATGCACCCAGGTCTTGCAGACCCAGTGTATTTAACATTGCTTCTACATCCTACACCACATCTGGATTTGCCCTACTTCGCTTCATGATGCGGTAGAAATAGTTAGTAACACATAAACATATTAAAACTGTGTGCAGGCAGTGAAACACAAAGCAGTAAGGTTGCTAAAAGGTCAACGGCAAGTTCTTCACAGTACTTCCACAGGTTCTCGACAAACTTCAGGAGCATATCTTGGTATTATAATCCTATTTCATATCAAGCAAGCTGTACAATTTACTTATAACTAAAATTTGACCTTGTGGTTAAGCTGTTTGTCAACACCATCTCCTTACCCACTGCACAGCAAACGAGTTCAAGAACAGAGTCTTCAGTTATGTGAAAAGTCATGGGGATTTTAAAAAAGAGGAAGGGCTCCACGTACACGGCAGTGACGCTGACAAGACAGCCAGTAACAACGTGGGGTCCCCGCCGGCAGTGGCAGTTAAGAACCCTGCACCTGGAGGTCTCCAGCAGCATGCGTATCCCACAGCCAAACCAGCACGGCCGATGGCCGCCTCCGTGCGCTTACGGGCGCAAGGGCCAGCCGAGCGGGCACTAAGCTCTCTTGCACCTTGATTCCACGTGAATAACTGTTTCGTCTTTGGTCTTGCTGAGAATAGTGCACCAGTAGATTATAAACTAAATATACATGAATGGTTGGGACTACTAACGTAAGCTTTCGATTAAAAAGAAAATATTTTCAAACACGTGGGGTTGTTACATTTGATGTGTTCATTTGGCAATTCTTTTGCAGTTACGATACTGTGCCACAATACTGCACGGAAGCGGAACATGGCCACCAAATTTCATAAAATAAGAAATCTGGAACAATAAAGTATTTCACAAGTTCTGTGCTAGCTGTCTTTGCAATTCTGAGTTGAGAACCATTAAAGGAAAAAATTAAGTTTCCAAATACAAAAACCAGGAGCAGTTTAACAAAATCAAACTTGATTCCATTTGCTGCAAAACAATTATACTTTCTCCTTACTCCACACCCCGATAAACAATCTTGAAGTCATCTTTACATAAACTCATAACTAGAATGATTTAGTTTTGGAGATATCATAACACACTGACACAGTATTCTTCTAGGGCTACTGATCTCTAACCAAACGTTCCTTTGCTATCCACAACCAGCTGTATTTTCAATGATGACATCAAAGCGCTCCATAGCCATGAGAGATAACACAAGCTAAAGCTTTGCAAAGACGAAAGAGATGAATGTCTCAAACTACAAAATGCAGATTCAGAGTAACAAGAAACATTCTCTCTGAGCTGATTCTTGCAGATAGCCAAGTATAGACAGCTCCAGCAGTCAGCCTCTGCAAGCAAAGCCCCTTTATGAATCTTTGTTCCTTACACAACTAGAACCCCAAAGAACTGCATTCTTGCTTTAGTTGCAGTATTGCAGAAAGAGATTAACTTATGAACTCTTTTCATGTCAAAGGAAAATGCAGAAGCAGTTTTAACCTCTGTAACTGTGAAGCCACTCGCAGTTCCATAAGTATGCAGCCTGGGTAAACCCCTGGTGCCATCGGTAACTCACACATTAGTATTAGTCACTGAGTATCCTTTCCTTTCTCAAGCCTAATCCTTCGTTTACATTTCTTTATCACTTTTCAGAAACTGATTTTCTATTTAGAACAAGAATAATTATGGCAATAAAACAGTTCTCCAAGACCCACCTTCTGAATACAAAGCAAAGACACACCCATTTTCATATCAATAAAACAAAAGATGTATCAAAACCATCTGGGGCTGCTGCTGAAGCTCTTGAGGAAAGCATTCTCTCTCTCAGGAAGACTTCAGGCTAGATTATGACATCCTCAGTCAAAGAACATGCCAAATCAGAGAAAGTAGGAACATTCAAGATATTGGAAGAATCAGCAGGCCTGAACACTAACTTTAACTGAACAGCCCCAAACCTTACATCAAGGCTGTTCCAAAGCCACTCGGGAGGAGAAAAGCAGGAAGTATCACTCCAGCAGAAGGAAAGTAACCAGCAGGAAAAGCTACTGCGGAGACAACGTAGTCGTTACTGACAGGCTGAGTGACCACAGAAAAGCAAAGCTAAGGAGTTGCCTAGGTAAGCCACAACAAAGATGGTCTGAGCGAGAGCAGAGAAGTGAGAGCAGCCTCTAAGCGAGAGGCGAGATTTATACCCGAAAGCTGGTGCTCGTAAGCCGGAGGGAAGACAGATACCTGCGCGGGTGCCGGGCGAGGGAGGAATCAGAGGGCGGAGGGAGGGAGGCGGGCAGTGACACCCGAGGCCGGGGAGGTGGAAGGAGGCCGAGGGCAGCGCCAGCAGGGCTCGGCGGGGGGGTGAGGGGCGGCAGGGACGGGGCGGGGCGGGACGGCGGCGGCACCTGGCAGGGATCCCGGGGCGCGGGGGGGTACCTGGGCGGCGGCCTGGAAGGCAGCGGCGGCCCGGGAGGGGGCAGGGGGCAGACGGCGCAGAGATCCCCTGGCCGGGCCCGCAGCCACACTCACCTGCGCGGTCTCTTCGCCATCCTCGGGGCGCAGCATAGGGGGGGCCGCCACGGCAGCGGGCGCAGCGCGGAGCCCCCGAGCCCCCGCCCGGGCTCCTTCTCTCACAGCCGGGCGGCGCGGCAGGGCGGGCGGGGGACGGAGAGGGGCACTGGCGGCACAGGAAGGCTGGAGGCGGGCAGGGCTCCTTCGACGGCCCCCTCCTCCCCGCGGAGCTTCGCGGTATCCACAGCGCCCCGGCGGCCGCCCTCAGCCCCGGCCCGGCCCGGCACCCGCCGCGTCAGGCATGGCTCGGCCCGGCCCCTGCCCGCAAGGACGGAGCGCGCAGCGGCCCCTCTCTCGCCCGGCTGCGCCTCCCCCGCCTCCTGTCAGAGCTTCTGCGGGCTCCGGCGGCGCCTTCCCGCCCCGGGCTGCTGCCCTGCCCCGCCCCGCCCGTCCCCCGCTGCCGGCCGGCCCCCGGCCCCCGCCGCCCGGGCTGCGCCGCCGCCACCGCGCTCGCGGCGGGCTCGGTCGGTGCCGCCGAATCTCGCGCCCAGCCTCCTTCCAGAGCCACCGTTTGAATCTGCGCAGGCGGACTGCCGCCCCATTGGCCGCCGCCACCGAACGCGACCCGGGCGGGGGGCGGGGCCTCGCGCCCGCCGCGGGCGGGGAGGGGGAGGGGCGGCGGGGCGAGGCACGACGGGGGCGCGAGTCTCCCCGGCGGGCGGGGACGCCCCGGCTCTCCGCCACCCCCCGCCCCGTAACGCCCCGCCACGAGCACCCGCGCGCCGCCAGCGGCAAAAGCTCCGCTCCTGACGGGGCTGGGGGGGGAGGAAATAAAAAAGCCGGCGCCCGCCCCGCGCGGCGGTGCAAAACCGAGCTGCTCCTTCGAGCCGGAATCGAACCAGCGACCTAAGGATTCCCACGGGCCGCGCCTCTACAGTCCTCCGCTCTACCAGCTGAGCTATCGAAGGGAGCTGGGTGATTGCCCCATTCCGCGGCACACAGCCTGCCCTTGCCTCACGGCGCCAACCGCTGCGCTGTAAGGACCAGCTTCAGGCCGAGCTCTGAACTCGCGGGCGGACCGGAGCCTGACGGGGCGAGCGCCCGGCGGAGGGCTCCCGCACCCAGGGCCTCCTCCCCGCTACCGGCGGGCCGGTTTGCGCAGGGGGCGAGGACGGCGCCCTCAGCCCCTCACGCTGCCGCAGGGGGTGCGAAGACAGCCCTTCCCTCTTCCCGCCCTTTGCTTCCTCCTCCGAAACACCGATGCCCTGCGGTGACACGCCTGCTCGAGAAGCGTGGGTCTCATCGCACCCCGCCATCCCGCTTACAGGGCGCCTGCTCTAGCCCCTGCACTGTTACATTAAAAAAAAGGCAGCCCAAACACCGCACCACATCCTCTTGTGGCTGCGCTCACAGGCGCATCACCTCTGCAGAGCTCTTAGGAGGAAAGTTGCCGTGAAGACGTGGCCTGGCAGTTACAGAGCCAAAAAAAAAAAAAAGGGGCAGGGACGTTCCTGCAGCCCTGAGAAAGGCCCCCCTGGATTAGCCTTTAAAGATACCCACAGCGTTTGCTTAGTTCTCGGGTGCTCAAGTCTATCGCAGGGCCGAACCATCAGCTTTTTCCTTTATTAATTTTAATGTGATTTTTACTTTAACGGTCAAAACAAATCCTCAAAACAGCATATGGTTTCTTATTCAAAATACATTTTTTAAGCGGTTTATTTCGGGGAAAATTGTGAACCTCCACTACGGAGGAAACAACCTCCAGAAGCCATCACCGCCACAAAGTACAAGCTACTCTCGAGCATAACCTACGTGTCCTCTAGGTACTCCCCTACACGAAAGTCTTAAGCTGGAAGGGAGTTGTACCAATGCAGCCTTGCACGTATGGGGTTTGTGCATAGGTGCACACAGATACGTTTATATCGGCCGGTACCTGCGCAGGCCGCCTCTCCTCAGCAGGGCGAGCGGGAAACCTTGGCTCGCAGCGCCCTCTGCGCAGGCAGGCGGGAACCTCAGGCCCCGCCACAGCCCCTGCGGCACAGGATGGGGAAAAAAAAAAACCACCAAAAACCCAATTTGCCTGCGTTACAAACCTGCTACGACAAGGGTGAACTCGTATCGTTGCGTCTTTCACAGAAAACAAAAAAAAAATTGCTGAAATTTTTATTTGTTTGTTTACAAGTAGTCTTCGCCTGCTGCTTACTAATAGGTGTTCAGCGCCAACCTGCGTTCACTGTGATTCACTTTTAGTATCCAGAGATGACAACCCAGCAGGCTTCCCCACATCAAAGCTCTGACAGGAGTCTTTGAACTACAAAAGCTGTAATCAAAAAGTATGTGGAATAAAAACCACCCTGAGACAGGATTTCTGTCGTCAGCCTCGTATGGTATGAAATATCATCTTTTAGCATTCATTTATATTTAATTCAAAGTGAAAGGAGCCCAAAATAAAGAGTGTTGTTCAAATAAGTACCTTCTTGTATATTCCCATAGTAATATACATGTTCTTAATTTATAGAAAATAGATCCTGAAAGCATTATCTGAGTCGAGCTCCTAAATTAATAAGTAGTGATGGTCCTGTTGTTAAAAAAAATAATAATCTAAAGATGCAGTTTGCTATGACATCCAGTAAGCATGGATTACATCGGTAAGCACATACACACCTCACTTCTTTTTTAATCCTGTAAGTATTACTGTCCCGTGTGACAAGGTCTAATGTTCCGAGTTTCTTGTGCTCCTACATGACAAAAAAAAAAGGATGGAGACGCATCCCCTTCTCCATCTCTTCTCAGCTTCTAGCAGCTTCCCAAAACCAAGCCAGAGGTCTCGCTACTTCTCTCTTCAGAGACCCTACAACAAGTTCTTTTTTCCAACCGTTCATTTAAGAGCATCCCTAAGAAAGAAGGCGCAAACTGGCAGTCTGTCTCTGTAGCGGGATATGGAACGTCTCCCCCAAATGCCACCATTTTCAGGGACTGTCCCATCACGTCCCATCAGGGCTGTCATGGCCCACAAGCCATCAGGCTCAGTCTCAATAGACTTCTGGTAGGACACTCACCAGCCTGCAATACCCGAGTCCCATTATGCAAGACCTGCTTTCTGCCTTTGCTTATCCTTCCCTGAGACTCCCTTGTGACAAAGGAGAGCTTGGTTCCAGCCTAGACCTGAAGAACATGACCGGGTGCAAAGACACTGCTGCAGGTTTAGGGTGGCAGGATGAGGCAAATGCCACCATCGCTCCAAGCTCATGGACCTTGGGTCACAGCGGGCGTGCTTCCAGTGGCACTTTGCCACTTCCCCGTTGCCTTAGGACTGCTTAGTTGGGTCTCCCGACAAATCAAAACCAAACATCACTAGAACCACCTGCTGGCATTTGAATCCCGCTTGGTTTTTGTAGTGTTCCCCGAGCACTAGCAGCAGTGGGCATCCCACTTCCAAAGGCAGGACACTCACCCACACTCTTACCCAGATGATTTGATAGGTGAAGTATCCTGGAAAAGACAGTGATGATCCTGTAATTTTCACCGTTATTTATTCCTTCTTGCTAATCTTGCTAATTCTTCCTACTGATCCACAGTGAAAAAAATCCTGTTAGGCATTCATCATGACCCTAACCAACAGCAGATCAGCGAGACTGTTCCTGCTCGGAAACAGGTTCCTTTCTGTGCAACACGGATGCTTCAAAAAATTTCACCCAGCTGCAATGGTATGAAGGTACCACAGTATTAGGCCATTTGTTAAGTCCGTATGTGTATTACCAGGCTCAATTGTTACTGCTCCAATTCTGTAAGAGTTCCGTCTATTCCCTGGCAAAGCCTTTAATGAATAAACAAAAATAACAGTCATGATCCCATTTCATATTGTCACAGAGCTGAAATGATGGAAAAACTCTGAAGTCATGTGCAGAAGTTTGTAATTGTTTGCTGCTATGCTCATCAGAATGTCATTGTGAATTCAGGCAGCCAGTTCGACATCTTTCTGGACAACTCCGCCATACAAGGGTATTCCCCAGAAGGCACAGGACTTAACACCACTGACATGAAGTTAAGAATAATCAGTCTACCCTAAATTATCTCCCTATAGGTTGTTTGGAAGCCTTACAACAAAGGAACACAGAGTTTTTGTGAAGATGATTCTCAGCACAGGCAATCAACAAGGCACGCAACTGACTTCTTGCTACGAGAGCTTCAACCTTTGAATCTAGCAAAATTCCTACAAGGTAAAATCAGGAATTAGTTTTTGAATTGTGGAAAACAAGTGGCTTATTTCCTCAGCAAACAGCTTCCCAACTCAAAAGCAATTGCTGCCAGCCCCATAGAGCTAAGGTCTATAAAGTCAAAGAAACACGTGATGATTGATAAAATAAAGACCAAGATCAGTGTAGGTGAGCTTAGAGGTTTTTTTACCAGATAGTTCCCTTTTAGTAGTCTTCAATGCCTTATCACCAGTTCCTCTAGTGACTATAATCTTCAGAGCTCTACACTGGCAGAAACACCAAACATGTCAATCAAAACCACATGCATCCATCAAGCCTTCAGCCCAGCTACTTGACTTGGTCTAGATTCAGTGTCATAGCACCACTCATTCAGCGCCCAAGGTGATCTTGCTTGCATCAGCCCTGTGGGGGCTGAGCTTCCTCCCCGTGTTTGGAGAAATTCCTGATGAAGAGCACGAGGATACTTACCAGATACTCTTCTGAATTAAAATAGTTCTCCATACGGACAGCACGTTATTATCTCCATCTGCTCCGTGTCTCAGTACTGAAGATCCCAGCTTGTCATTCGTGCTTGAGTCATGTCACAGTCAGTTCAGTGAAGATGCAGTTCAGAGCAATTTCAACTTGCTGTGTGCCTTCAGAGTCATACTTAGTCTTTTTTTTTTTTCTTTTTTAAAACTTCTTAGTATCGAAGTTTCTGAAGGGCAATATTCTATTCATCGCTGATGAAAATGAGCTGCTTTTGCTGGAATTCTCTCTAAATGCTCCTTACAACATTTTCCCGAGATGCTAAGTCTTACAGGATCAACCACGTCACCCAGAAGAGTTAGCAAGCTCTGTGCACTTTGGCTCAATCTATTCATACAGCCTTTCAGAGAGGGGAAAAAGTGCTATTACCTCTGCCTAACTCAATCAGTCTGTGTTCTGTTAACCATGACACAGAAGAATTGTATGTACTTTGTGATTTCATGAATTTTGCTTTACTATATTGACAGGTCTACGTTATTCATGCTAGTGTAGGGAGGGTGGAAATGTAAGGCTTAAAGGCTACCGTATTACAAAAGTATCAAAATAATTGAATATATCTGAATGGGCTTAGATTTTATACTAGTGCATTAACCTCCATGACAATTGTGCACAAAAAACACCCTCTGGCACATTCCCAAAGCAGCCTATATCAGCTTCTCAAGGAGGCTGTATGACTACTCAAAGAATTCTGAGGTGGCCTTTGGATCAAGCCTTGGACTGAAAACAGCCACCGCAGTTCCCAAGTTCGGGAGATCAATAAAGGAGCTCCAGGGACATAGCCCTGCCAGGGACCTACACTAGCATCCACCCAGGCACGTACGCGAAGAACAAGTTACTTACTGTGGAATACTTGCAGTTCTCAGGGATGAGGTTATATTTCAGGTCTCATGAGCTGCTCTCTATCCCTGCTTCTGGCAATCCTCAGCTGTCATTGGCTTGAGAAGAAACCGAGGTCACGCTGAGCTGACACTGCCTCTCGCACAGTGTGAGGAAATGGTGTTAGTGCACAGCTCTGATGGACGCTGTCACTTAGGAACCAAGTCCGAGGCCTCACCTCATCTGCTTATGCAAGTACAGTGGCAGCTACACTGATAGTACTCCTTTGAAGAGACAAATTTCTGGTTGGTAACCACTTCACCTGTGATTTCAATGGCATGGGTATTAATTTATATGAGGCACTATATAGGCAAACGTTACTTTTTAGGGGTTGAAAGATAGATCCAAGCAGCCTAAGTTCAATAGTATCCTGGTGATAAATGGAAAGCACTGGCTTGACTTTCTACCCCCAAAATAAAAACCACTTTATAAAAAGAATAGTGTTCTGATCCCCTACTTTCCAACCAAGCAACAAGACTCTCTCCTTCCCATTCCTAACACTAATTACAACAACAGGAGTCACGGAGACAAATCTTCCGGTATCACAACCGGCAATCCCAGAGATGCTGGCCCCTGCTGCTCGCACAACTGTAGTTTACCTCTTTTTTTCAAGGCAGCGTTGCCCCCATGCCCTGCAGAATTCCAGCAGGAGAGAAGAGAGAGCGGAGAGCGCTTACAGCTGCGAAAGACTGCACACCTCCACCCTGGCTCCGCTTCTGCAGTCAGCAATGAGTGCCCATGAAAGGTCCTTAGTTATCACAAATGTATTTTCTGAGTTTGTGCCAGGATGCGAGTTTATGAGAGTTTCAAATGTAGAACCTCGGGGTCAGAGTTGGAAAGATGCAAACCGTTAAATAAAAAAGGACGACTTTCAGAGCAGACAATAGATAACTGGGGATTTTTGGGCTGCTGGCTTACTAGAGACCTGAGATAGTTCGAAGTTTCCAAACTAAGAAGGGAATGGGCTAGCTCAGCTGACTTCAAATGCAGGGAAGAAAAAAAATATCTTAGTGAATATGGCAGAGTGAAGAAGAAGTCAAGGTTAGGAGAAACAGAGGGAGCAAAGAAATAAATTCTGGTATTTAGTTTCTTCCATTGTACAATGCCTTGAATTTTCTTATTTTGAAAGCAAAAGGAAGCAGGTATTCTTGACCCTTATTTCCTGCATCCCTCCTGCTGTCTGCAAAAATAATTGCTGTTTCCAGCATCTGTCTTCAGAAGCCAAGAAGGGCCTTATTTTAAGAAAGACATAGTGGGGGAAAAACTAGTATTCTTGCATGTGCAATGTTCAGATGTCGGACTTGGGTATGTACTGAGCAACACTTGAGCAGATTTGAACATATAAATAGTTAGAAATAGGAGTTATTTCATTCCCCACAATTTTAAGTTAGGCCCTTGCCTTTTCTGCGTGTTTTGCCTTTTTTCTTGCTGCCACAAACCCTACGCCATCATGTGACAACAACCGGTGAGGTCTCACCCCTTCTCTCCCACTGGGTGGAAAAGTATGTATTTGGCAGCTTTTGCTCCTAGGAGAACAGAAAGGTGGATCTCAGGGAAATCCCCAGATTTAGAGTGAGCCACTGCAGCTTCTAAAGCTCTGATGAGGTGGAGCAACATGAGACATGGTTGCCCTACAGAACTACTAGGTGATTTTTAGAATCATTGATAAATCCTTAGGTATCTTCTTCCCTCTCCTGAATATGCCCACAAGTCCCCTGCTCTCTTAGGAATCTCCCTTCATTCCTTTCCGTCCCATACATATGGACCTCAGAGGAAGTCAAACAAGGTTTTAATTTCTATCAATCAGTCTAATTTGTGTGAAATTGTATCATTTATCTATTGCCTCTTACTGGCTGTAAGAGCAGCAGTATAAAGAGAGGACAATAAGCTTACAAAAACATCCATGGTAAAAATGATTCAAGTCCAAACGGCAGATGAAAAGCAGAGAGGAAAGCTAACCCAACATCAGAAGAGACCTCTTTAGGATTTGCAGAGTCTGCACAAATGCAAGTGGGAAAGAAGACAGAGGTTAGGATTAGGGGGTAGCGTCTGGCAAGTATCTCTCCACATTTATACAACAATGTGACAATCTGAAAGAAGCTTCATTTTAAAGAAAATCTTATCTACTGAGTTGAAAAAACAGCCTATAAAATCAAGTTTTCTTATTCTGAAAGAAGTTGCTTGAGCCGTGCCTTAAAGGTTTATAAGAAATGACACTGCATGTCACGCAGCCTATGGGCTAATAAGAACCATAGCACCTTCTAAACCTTCTTCTAATTTCTGGTAACTTCCTTCCACCTGCTGTCTTTCTTTTAATTTTTTTACTTATTGAATACAAGTTTCCAAACAGCACAGACCCAATCCAGATCTACAGGATCACTTTAGAAGTGAAATTAGATTTGCTACCAGCAAGACAAGCCACTCTAAGTATTATTTCCAGCAGAAAACAAAATTAGGTAGTCATTTAAAAAAACAGAGGTGGATGAAGTCCAGATACAAGTCTGTGCAGCTATCTCTTAATCATCAAATCAATGCCTTTCATTAACAGAACAGAGAATAATAGTCTTTTCTGAAGCCTTTTAAAGTGTCTGCGAGTTACTGCAACAGAGGTCACGCTTACACTGAAGCCTAATGCCTTTGATGGTTTTAATAAATGTTCAGAATCACCCAGCGTACATCAATTTCAGTAATTCAAATCAGAATAACCCATTTCAAATCAGCTGTGGCAACCAGGTTTCCGTAACGACAGCTCGGCCATCAAGTCTATTATGGATCCAAACACTACTACTTTTCCTACCTATCATTAAGAAGTAAATATTCAAAACATCATGAATCAGTGGAAGCCAACATAAATCAAAGTCTCAGTAAACTCCACTCAATAGTAAGTAAAGCGACACAGTTTCTATTAACTTTTCAGTCAATATACATGTTCGAATCGACTCTTCATAATACCAAAAGCACCTTCCACAACTCACTACACGTGCTGATGAACATCCGAGGTTCACTCTCACCCTGATCCTAGGGAGAAAATTATGTTGTGAGCGGTCTTGTTCTGGTAGGAAGGTGGGGTTTTGCAGGGATGTTAGAACAGTTTTGCTATGAACATACCTAAGGAAAAAAAAAAAACAAACCCAACAACTCCCATCTAAAATAAAAAAAAAATTAAGCAGATATTAAGGCTGTACAACTAATAGCAGAAGAAAAATGAAAACACTTTGAAAGCACTCGTAACTTGGTTGCTTCATACGTTCAGTACTGGTTTTGGCTCAGATTATAAACACTGCATTAATAATGATGAGTAAATTTCTAGCTTAGCATTAAGCATTTAAGCCTTTGAAATACGAATCTTCCGAAGGATAATTTTCAATTCTTCATGATATGACACGCAATCAAAATTAACTCCGTATATTTACACCCATCATTTTAAAGAATGCTTTAATGCTAGCACACTTTGAATTAAAGCCTTTCAATAAATACAGGAAGAAGTAACACAGAGTTTTGCAGATGGGTTTTATGACTTCTTTTTAGGCTCAAAAGTTATGATTACAGCCAATTTTTGAAACCAAGTACCACACGTAGCTGGTGGAAAAAGCACAGAGATAACATTGACAACTACTTAAATTCATCTTCGAGTATTGCCAAATTTTCGAAAGCCTAGTTCTTCCAAATGATACTATTCATTCTTGCATATTACATGCATGCATTGAAATTTTGCTTTGAAATACATTTTGACCAGTGTTTCAAGCCACAGATTGCAAGGTATCTTAAATGTCATGTATGACTTGGTCAGCATTTTTCTACAGCTTCTTCTTGGTGACAACTTTGAAAAAAGATCCAGATCTCAGATTCTGGTCTCAAATATATAAAAACCTCTTTTAAAAATCTCTCAAATTCAAGGGTCCTATGTGTTTAATGAAATATTCAGAACAGGTATGAGGCCAAAACCAAACTTTTCCATACAGAGTTTTTCTTTCAAAAAAGTTTCTTTTAAACAAAAACATAACTAAAGCAAAATGGATGACATCAGAGTTTACTTTTCTAAGGTTCGTACCGGTTTTTCAACTTCTGTACTAGCATTCACGTATGCAAGTATAATGCAATTTATATGTAGAATGAAGAAGTTAATACAATTACAACTCATTCATTTTGTAGCCAAATCAGTGTTAATTAAACAGGCTAATGTGTGAAAGGCTAGATAAAAGTTGCACCTTACAAAACCAAAGCAGATGTTTTAACTTATAGTTTTAATATAGCAATCAAAGAAAATTCCAAATACTGTACAGTGAAGTGTAGTATAGTACACTATATACTGTTATAATACACTATTGTTACATTACAGATAAAAAAATCAAATATAATTAGTACAGCAATCACAAATAAAACAAACCAAACTGTGCTGGATAACAGCCAGTACTGTGAAGATGGTATAGTTTCTATGCTAATTTATTTTTAATTCAACATGTAAAGCACTTACTGTTTAAAAAGATTTGTTTTCTAAATATATACACTATTTTAATTCTTATTTATACATTTTAAATAGCATTCCCTCCTAAAAGTGCACTCTTTCCTTTCTTGGCAATAATCCTCATTAAACGTAAAATAATTCTGAAAATACCACTCTTGTTTCAACCTTTTATTGCTCAACCGCAGGCATAAGGGCTCAGAGGGAATCCTGCACTCTAAAGATCTTAAGCAACTTCTTCAATTTTAAGAAGCTAAACTGATATCCACAAGCAAAACAAAGAAACCACTTACTGTTGTTTTTTTTTTTTAACAGAAGGATCAACTTCATATTATTATTATTATTTTACAAAAGCGTGTAGATTCTGCTATTTGAAAATGGGAGCCAAACAAATGTAGAGATAACAGTGGCATCTTCTTAAATCATTCATTTTTCATACATTTCAGATCAAGCATCGCTCTCCCAATTGTAAGCATACTATGACTCTTATTACCTGGCATTTTCGGTGCATTGAAAAAGTAGCATGCAACTCTGCTAACCTTGTGACGGCGACAATAGATTCTCCTTTTTGAAAGACTGTAAATTAAGCATTTTGGTCTTGAAAGTATGCCTGCTGTAGAGGGTTGTTAGCATACAGCCTTGCGGCACCGTGCCTCTGTGGCGCTGCTAGAGCGTTCTGTCGGTGCCAGCGTCTAGCTCCCATTTTCTGTCTATCAGAAGACTAAAACTATATGGGATTCACAAAACCAACAATATACATTGCTGTTTTGTGACCGTAACAGTGAAGATATCCCAAATATATTTATATGATTTCATTTGAAAAGCTGTTATTTATTTTCTCTCACTGAAATGCAAACAATTCACAGAGAAACAGCAATATCAAAAAGTCAACCTTACTAAGCAGCCAGCCATGTGAAGTAGTAAAAATCTTGCATTTGCCTGGAAAACTGATCTGTTCTCCTGAGGTTTCCCATATGCTCATCAGCAATCTAGTTAATTCTCTTCTTTTTTTAATCATCTCTCGTCTAGCTTATACATACTAAGCCATAGTAAAGTTTAGGATTTCCAAATAATTTAAGTCTTGTTTGCCATGAGACACTCTGTAGAAGGTGGTTGGCCCCTAGAGAACAAAGTAATCAAGGCAGGTACTCAAAAATAATTTAGAAGCACGGCCTAAGTCCAGAGGCAATTCAGTAGCAAGAAGTTGGGGGTTTGTTGAGAAAGGGAGGCTCTTCACGCCATTTGAGAAGTCCTACTGACAGGGCTTCGCACCCACAATGACTCAACATCTTCCCTGCCCTTGTACCCCACCACCATCTGCCTGACTCGAACAGGCAGATCTAACAAGCACGCTGGTGCTCCTAAGACAGGCATACAGATTTGCCTCAACTTACGTTTGCACCCACTGCTAGCAATCAAATGAAACGTCTCTTCAAAACTTACACTTCAGTGTTCTTTATTTCACTTCTCCTGTACAGTTACACATCTCACCGGCATGTAGATGAAGTTTAGCTTCACTTGAGAGTATCAAAAGCCGTCTTTCTCAAAAACACTGATATTTAAATGCATGAGAAAGCTACGTGAAATAAGAACACCGCAAAGAAATATGCACAATCCTGCTTTACACCAGAGGAATTCACGTCAGCGGATCTTGTGATTTTGACACCACCTTACCATTCCTTTTTGAGACCATTTTGTTTTAGGAACTGGAGAGTTCTGATCTACATGACTTGAGTGGACCCGAGATGACCCTAAGGGTGAATCGAACAGAGCTATTATCTGTGTCTATTTCTATTTAGGTAAGAAGGAAAATGTCCAATTACTGCTGAAATGGGAAGTGTGTCAAATTAAACCAAGCCTTCCTCTTTACTCAGTAAAAGGCACACAAACTTCTGTAGTCTTACCAGAAAGGCATGAAAGAAGTAAGCAACTTCCCTTGAAATAAGGATGATGTGCAAGAAATATTTCAATTTATTTCAAACTTAGAATTCTCTTATATACACTGCCTGTGTTTTTTTTCAGCTGAGGAAGACTTCTTTTTTCTAAAGAAAATGTTAAAAATGTCTAAGTGATAGTTACCTTGTCTAAAATGGAAGAGATCCAGGAGATTCCTCAGCCTCTCCTGACTTAAACTCCTTCTCAGGAACACGCCACTGCTTCTAAACATCACACTGTGACAAAGCACAAGCCTCTACGCAACATTTTCTATATAGAAGTAGCCTTCAGACAGCTAGACTGATTCATGGGAGACTAAATGTTTTCAGAAGTCCTGGCAGGCTTCCAGCTGCTGCATGTGCATCCTGTTTCTCATTGAATAAGCCCTGCCAGTTAATCAGTGCATCAGCAAGGGCAGTTCTGGTGAGCCAAATTACTTCATACATTCCAAGCTTCCAAATTGCTAACTTACAGGTTAGCACCTTGAGATCTTAGAATTTTTCATTTATTTGTGAAAAGGCGATTCTTATTTTTTTACCTAGAAGTAGTGTACTAAATCATAAAATATTTATTCCCTCTACATAAAAAGTTAACCAACAGAGGCATTTTAATTTCCTTTGACAAAACAGGGGCTATTCTTTAAGTGACTTGCTTCAGTTAATTTTGACATACAAAAATAAATCCTCCCTCCTGGGACTTTTTATCATACTAATGCTTAGAACTGTTTAAGTGATTACAAATGTAAAAAGTGAGGAGACTTTTCTGAATACAAACATATACAATACAAACAACATTTGTGAACTGGTAAAAACCCACATGTGCACAAACACAGACTTCAATATTTAAATGCTCTTAATTCCTTTGAAGCTGTATTAACATCTTTCATCCATTCAATGTTATTTTACCATTAGAGGAAGCAACAATAGTGCACTTAAATATGACTATGGAGATAGGAAGCAAAGTGCGGTATCAGATACACATTCCACCCTTAGGCAGCAAGCACAATGGCTGCTTCTCAAGAACTAGCACTGCAGGTCTGATGAACATGCTACTTAAGTGGATACCAGCTACATTATCACTGATGCAGGGAAATCTGCATCACACACTGAAGTGAGGCTAATAGAGGTGGGCAGGCTTTATAGACACTGAAACAGCATGTAGTCCTTGTTTCCATGGAGTAAACAGTGAGTTTTCAAAAGCTCAATTATCACTGAACACTTTAGGGTAATGTATGTTAGAGAGTCATTTCCTTCCAATAAATTGTTAATTTGCTCTGAAGAGGACAGCTGTTATTTAATTTTTGCCATTACTAACCAATGCTAGTAATCAACATCTTTTAAAAAAGACATGGATTCGCTGTTGAACATTTGTTGTTTCTTGCAATTGCCAACTCCTTCTCTCCTGTAGCTGTATTAAAAGTTGCACAACCTCTGACCAGCTCGGCATTTGGGAGGAAATAAAAACACGCTATCACTTACTAACAGAGCACCAAAATGGTTGCGTTGGCTCAGACAGCCATGCATAACCACACCACATTCACTTTATCTTCATCATACACTACGTAGCCTTTTTTCTAACTTGCTTAAACTGACGATATGCAGAAATTAAGAGAGTTTACTAAAGTTACACTTATTCCAAGATTTCTGACAAGCGTATACAGCTGTATGAATGAAAAAGTTTTTAAATCGGAGGAAGTGCCAGCACAGTGTAATTAAAGTACTGTATATGCTGCATTATCAAATTTAGCAGAAGTTTAGTTTCAGTTGCTTTTTGAAATGTATGTATAATTCATGTTTATAGTGTATTTTTGAGTGGAATTAAGTACCTGGGACAGGATTAACTTTGTCACGTTTCTAGTTTTGCCTGTTCTAGCCTTTCCAGTAACCTTAAACTAGCGTGGTAAGAACCTTGCATGGGTTTAAATTTTAAGACTTTTAAGGAATTAAAAATTACAAAGAATTTTCAAGAACCCACATTTACAGCAGATATTCATCTCAGTGCATTTCCTAATAACTAATTTACAGGTAACAGAGCCAGCCTGGGCAGCAGTATGGTAATATTGAAAGCTATTGCCAATCACACACTTGCTTATCATGCACTGAATAAGATGATATAATCTTTGACATACATACAAGATTTAACAACTAATCACTTTGTGTGGCCCAGCCAATAAACATTACATTTGAACAGTAATTTCTTCTACCCTTATTAGATTTTAACCTATCAAGAGTGATCCATTGGCTCAGTTGCGTTAGTGATTCCTGCATCTTGACTATCCATCTCCTCAAGCTCCTCAACAGAATTTCCCTTTTGTGCTTTAGACCTTGCAGGGAATGTTGTTCCCACAGAATTCACCACGTTACCATCAGTTGATTCGGTATTCAAGTGTTCAGTACCACCTGGTGCAGAAAATGGTTCGGGTAAGCCAGCCTGAAAGCTCCCAGTTTTAGCAGTTGAACTCACTGCCTCTACTTTTCTTTGAGATAGATCAACTGATGCTGACTGCTCTGTATTCTGATCCCGCAAATGTCTATCCATTGAAGCCTGAATAGAAGAGACCATTTCCTGCAACTTTTTTCTCTGTGCCTCAATCAAAGTGGGGTCAAGCTGCCTGCTGTCTCTCATTGTCACAACTCCCGGAGCAATTCGGATAAGCTCGCTGTTACCCGAAGCAGCTGTGAATACAGAAGGCTCAATTTTAGCAGAAGGACTGAAGTCCGTTTCTGTGCTAGGCTTTCTCAAAAGTGGTGTCTCCCTGGCTCTTTGATCATGCTGTTGACTACTAGATGCAGTTCCTAGGGAATGGCCCTTTCCTTGAAACGCAGTTATGTTATGGAGTTGTTCAGATTTCTTTTTCACTACTCCACCACTACCCAGCTTCAGCATTCCGTGCGAAGGACTTGCTTCCCTGCTTCGTGAAGTGGCTTCTGCTCGCACTTGACTTAAGGCCTCTTTAACCAACTCTTCAACGTCAGGACCAATAGGAAAGTGCCCTGCAGCATCCACACACAGCTCTAATCTGTCTTCTGCTGCATTGTACACAAAGTTTTTACCAGGCAGATGAGGAAAAGTACAGTGCTTGCCATCAGCCAAACCTATAAAGACAGAAAAAGTTATTCAAAGTGCTAACATATTTTAAGGCACGCTCTGAATACACAGTAATTATTGTATTTAAACTTATTGCATCAAGTAGGTAAAAACAAACACACTGAAACCTACTACTGTGGGAGAAAAACAATTTAGGCTTGTATGCCGTATGATAGCAATCACAGTATACCCCTAAGATGCCGCTGCCTTCTATGGCGATTCTCATCAAGAGCAGGACTGTAGTATTACTAGATAAAATAACCACGTTGCTGCGACTTGCTGTTCTAATACAACAGAAGTTAAAGAAATAGTATATGCTTGCAGTAACACAAAGCAAGCCAAACCCCATCACTACCACCATCACCCCCTGCCCCCAAACCACACAAAACCAAGCAACCAACCAAAAAAATCCAGAACACTGCCAAAGAGCACATTTCAAACCACTGCCTATCTGGAGAAGTACTATTTAAGACCACTTCCATACTAGTTAGAATTGTAGTAGGATTTCAGGGTGTACAACTGCTGCTAAGCCTGAGGAATTTCAAATTTGCTGTTTGTCATCTTTTCAGAGAGGAAGTGTTGCTAGATAAACAAAAGTGTTCCAGGCTTACTATATTTAGTAGTCCTGGAGATTATAACTACTAACCTTTACAAAACAAACACGAGGCATAATATTTTTGATCTGCTGTATGTTTCATTGTCCCACTTACAATTTGACCTGTCTGCTAAAATTGAGAGTTCACTAGACAAATTTAAGTTCTGAAGCTGCTCTGTGTCAAAAATGGGCAACATCAGGGTTTCCAGTTTATCAC
Source organism: Nipponia nippon (assembly GCF_047370975.1). NCBI lineage: Eukaryota > Metazoa > Chordata > Aves > Pelecaniformes > Threskiornithidae > Nipponia > Nipponia nippon. The sequence continues at coordinate 38,121,289 of NW_028262290.1, read as the reverse complement.
CATAAAATACAAAATAACTCTTTCAACTCTTGTCCCATACAGGTTGTGGTAAAAGCAGTAAAGTATCACTTCAGTGATGATGGCTTTCTGTGAGTTAAAAGCTATCTGCAGACGAAAACTTGGCTGCAACAACTCTTTTCACTTCAGTTCTATCAGCTATGCAAGGAGAGCTACAATAAAAAAATCACTTTTTAAAAAGTGCTAGGAATTAATGGGATTTTTCCTCATATTCTCTTATAATTCTTGAAGAAAAACATCAGAAATTATGCAGAGGGGAAGAAACACGAAAGGCAAATCCTATTTCTGTGTTATTGAATACAATGCAGTCAGAACAAGTATTCTGGGCATCAATAAAAAAGGTCACTCCATTTGAAACGTTCTTAAACTGTTTTTATACTGATGAACCACCTGACTAATCTCACTCACCCTCCACAGCTTCTGATTCACTTTTACAGTTGAAAAGAATCTACAGATGAGATTTTATTTCGAGAACTTGAGACACGTAGCTCCTTTTTTGACATATCCATGGGAACCAATAACCAAACAGCCAAAACACACAGAAGAAAATTTAACCCCAAACATCTATCCATCTAACTTAGCCTGAAGATCATATTTTAACTACATAATGTACCAGCTCAACCTTCATTTGCAAAAGAGAGCTGTAACAGCTTCTATGATAGACCAAAACTGCCTCTGAAATTGCAATCCTAAAATCTCAAAATAAGATCTTAAACGAGATCTACTAAATCAAATTTCAATTAACAGTACCTACACTTGATAGAAAGCTTTGTTCCAAATGTCCAGTATAATAGTTGCATTATTACATTAACTAAAATATTACAAATAGGTAAGGAGCTTCTTTAAGTGGGAAAAAAAAATAGATTGTTGCACACTGTAATTGTTTAATGTGGAAATTTAGTAGTTCATAAAACGTTAAAATCATACAAGTATGTTAATGCTGAAATAGTAATTTTGCCTACTAAGGTAGTGTAAAATACCTGAACACACAGAAATGCAATAATGTTCAAATACAGAATATCATCTCCCACGGCCTTAGTTCTTACATTGTCAGTTGGCAAAAATGACTTTTAAGTCAGGCATTTTCTGTGAGTTAATGACCAGCTGGATTCAAATCCCTTGGATTAATTTCAAGTTCTCAACTCTGGCTAGTCATTAATCAGTCCAAAATGTCCTTTCCCTCAGGTACTGTTTAAGCTAATTCACTTGCCACAAACAATACACCAGTCTTTACTGTACAAGCATAGGAAAAGAAAGAAAACTAAAAGGAAACAGATCTGCTATAAGACACTTGCATGATAATTCTATTACCTGGGCTAATAATTCAGTGAGAGGTAGTGGGCATTGAGTATATATATATATATATATGAAAATAAACTTTAAATGAGAGAAAATAACTGAATAGTACTTTCTTCTCTAAAGAAACACATGTTATTCTTTGTAGGTAGTATTTGTAAAGCCAACTAAAAATCAAATATACTCTAACTACTTGCTTGATTATTCAGCACATAGTCCAAGATGCGACATTTATCAATGCAAGAAGGGGATGGATAGCTTTGCTTTTGAACAACAGTCTTAGAAATATGAAAGACAAATTTAACCAACCATTGAAATTTAAAACATGCAGTACCCCTGTATAAAATATCTACTAAGAAGCACACTAGAAAGATGAACTGCTTATGCAGGAAGTATTTTAAAGTTTAACAGGAACAGGTCCTATGATCTTCTCTTTGTTTGATCTTTCCAGAAAAAAAAATTAAGAATAATAAAAAAAAAAAAATCACTTGACTTATTGAAGTTGTTTGTATAATTCAGGAAGTTTAAATGGAGATGTATGGTTGTAGAGAAAATTTCAGAGAAGAAGAGATTTAAGTTGAATTAACTAGTCTTAGTCAGATTCCCTAGTCTTAGGCTCTCTGAGGGAACATAAGGAGTTCTACAACATTATGAAAATAAAAATGTACCACGGTAATAAAATAGAAATATATTTATGCTTACAAGTGACTCAATTCCAATTTACAATTTTAAAGATTTGAAAACAGAGGAAGGAAGGGATAAAAACAAAACCCCAAAATACCTGTGGTTTTCTTCATTATGCTGTAGAATACTCCACCCTGCTGAAACAACTGAGGAAGCCCCTTTGCGTAAGACCAAACATCTTCTCCTGTAAAAATCAAACACAATCATTAAACAGACATATTTTAACATTATAAACAATGGCTGAAAATGTAACTCCTTAAATTAAAAGCTGAATCCTCACTCTTTTCTATGCAATTAAGATTTTGAATTTTTATTGCAAATTTACAGAACAGGAGCCCAGGACATTGAGAAACTCTCAGGAAAACATATCATCTGCAGTCAAATATCCTACATGTTCTAGTACAAAGGTTCCCAAATCTGATTTCATCCAAGCTGCAGCTCCTGGTTCTTTGCCAGGCCCTACACGAGTCTCCATTCCCCTCCTACCCATGCTTTCAATGTAAAACTAGGAAATGACTAACACACTTCCAAAATTCAAGCACATACCCTTGCACATTAAAACCTTAATTCTATATCCCCACACCTCCTCAAAACTCAGATCTCAATTTCACAGCTGCCATACAGCAGACTTTATACTATAGCTGAGATAAAAATGTCTGATAAAAATGCACAGCTGTGCACAAGCTGTGTCTGTACCTTGCTTTTCTTGACAGTTAGAAACAAAATACCAACTGTAAGGCCCCAGCAGTCCTGTGTAACTGGCATTTTTCAAAGATGCCAAAAATGGCATTGAAATGTGACAACTTTAAATGCCACTGAGAGGGAAAAAAAATAGACTATGTAAGGAAAGGAATATAAAGAACAAAAAAATTGGGCTACAATGACAGAATATCAGTAGCCTAAAGCACCTGCTAAATCAGTTCAGATCTGCTTTTTTACCTATACCCTTTTCCTCATTTTACTAACCACTTACCTGCTTCAGAGAAGTGACGTGCGATGTAGCCGTCAAAGTAGTGCAAACAAAAAGCACTGATAAATTCCATTCTCCTGATGCAGAAACAACTACTGCACATATGCATTTTCAGAAAAAATTGCTTTTCCCGCTTCATATCCAACATTCAGGGAACATACTGCGATACTTTAAATAGAAATTGCACCCTTCTTTAGGCATCAAAATCTCAATAACCATGTCTCTCAATCTTCTATTAAAATTGGAGAATGTAAATCATCAACTAAAGTTAACTGGATGCACTTACTACTTAGAATAGAGATAGTTGGAATGTGTGAGGCTGTAAAATATTACTTCTTTGCTTGCTGTTAAGAGCAAAATAAAAGTTAAAAGTTATTTTTAATAGCTTCCACATACTGAATATAAGGCACATCTAAATCCCTCCTTGCATTTCTTTACTGAAGATCCCACAGAGTACCCGTGGCTACTCTCCTATCCCACCTGCTTCAGGTGAGAAAATGTTTCACCCTGGTGACAGCGGCATTATGTGCTACGTTATTCTTTGAAACACTTCACGCCACTCTCCACCTTTTCTGTTTCCCTTCCCCGACAGACACAGGACTCCGTACACTCCCCTGCTCCTCCGTCCCCCCACCAGAAGGATTCGCTGCTCTTCAGGTGTTATTCAAGTCCCCATTCTCTATAAAAAGTGCATCTTCATCCTGTTTTGTCTTTAGACATTTTAAAGACAGGAGACCTACACAATCTGATTCATTTTAAATGCATTCCCTTGAACCATATATGCTCTGGTTCATTGCATTCATTTGCACATCAAGCTCAGATTTGGCCTTCACGTCCTAGCAAGAACACCCAAGTAAAACCAACTACTCATCTTTCTTATTTTCCATGATCTACTGAAGAAGGAGGTCTTGTCTTTGACTTTATCCTGATAACTCCTCTCTACTGACTTGCTAATAAATTTGAAGCTCCTCTCTAGCTCTCACTGACCCACTAAAAAAAAAAAATTAAAAGAAGAAAAATTTAAAAGGAGCATTCTCTTTTCTTCCCCACTATTGCCACCACTTTCCCTCTTCTTCAAACAGCTGCATGGAGGGAGGACAATTATTGCTGATAACACACTCTCACGTTTTTGCTATTTCAAGAAGTGTTCACTGCTACCCTGCATCCCTATTCTCATTTACATTTTGAAATACACATCCCGGTACACAATGGTTCCAGAGTATCACTGCTGTAGCTCTTCATTTTCCCCCAAGCAGCAGCAAGCTGAAGTCTTCCTGATGGTTTAAATACTGCTCACAGGAATCAAAATAACCACTACACTGATAAGTAACAGACCAGAGTCATCAGTCTACTGAAGCTTGGGGAGGCCACAGCCAGCAGCCACGCAGCGGCCAACTCCATACTAAGGACTCCTATACTGCTGCATCTTGCAATCCTTTCTTATTTGAAGGATTCCCTTCCACGAGACAACCACCAGGCTTTTAGAAGAAGCCCAGTTTTACACATTAGTGGCATTCTCCAAGGAAAGATTCCCTATTCCCTCCAGGCATGATTTTTCAAGCCTTGCACCAGAAAAGCATCGTTGTTTAGATAGCCTTTTATGCAACACTAACAAGGACTACATGCAGAAAAGTATGGAGAGCGGGGCTCACGAAACAAAAGCATCAGCCACTGAAAGAAATACAAGCTAACTATGCTGTTTTGATAAAGAGATCTCAGACTGGAACACCAAAAAAAACCCACAATTACAACTGGACTTTCCCAGATCAGAAGAACTAGTGTGTGTGATTCAACTAACCTACATTTGTGGTTTGCACATTTTTGTTGCTAGTTGGGTTATACTGTTTGTTTTGGTTTTGTTTACCATGGGAGTAAGATGCTGATAGGTCACAAGTTAATTTGAGCGATCATTTAGTTAGATTAAAAACTCCCTCAAGACACTACATTTATCAAAGAGATGATGTTCTCTGCACTGTTCCCACTCCAGCACACATTCCCTCAGACCAGACCTCAGCCCCACAACATTAAGGTATGGCAGCAAATGAAGACTATCCTACCCACAAGCATGCCTCCTACTGCTGAAAAAGAGCAGCTGCAGACTAACTTACGCCAGTGGAAGCCCAAGACCGTCACTTTGTACAGCAGAGAGGACACATAGAAGTGCAAAACCACCCAAAAGCTCAGTTGATAAACGTAGGTTACAGGGAACTAGAGTTGGCTTAAAAACAAGCTGTTTAAATCCAAGCAAATCCTGGTATGAATTAATACATTTAATTTAAAGCTGGCTATTTTGATTTCTTGTGCACTGACAAATTCGTCAATGCAAAACAAACCGATCCAAACAGATTCATCCTTGGCTTGCGTGTATCCAGAGTGCTTCTGCATGGGTGTATGTAAAATCAGTTTAAAAATACAATGGTTTAACTATGTTAATGTAAAATTAAAATTCCTTTAGTCATTTCCTTATAGAATTCTGTACTTTGAGCTAAACAAAAATAGGGGAGAAAACATTATGCATGATTTTTTGTAAAGCTAAGTATTCCAGAAATTACAGTATCTAATTTCCCAAGGCTTATCTTTAAGTTATATACATAAAAAATAAATAACATGGTCTAAAATTTTAATAAGTTAACTAGCTGAGACCAGAAAGGAAAAATTCTAGTAACTGAAATATGAAAGAAGCATCAAGTCAGCCTACAGGAGACCCTGTATGAAAGAAAAGCTTTAAGCATCCAGAATTAACAGTTATAGATGTTTGAAGACACACTTTCACTATGGGCATTGGGGGGGGGGGAGCGTGTCTGGCCTAGAGAGCTATTTCAATAGCATCTCCCCTCTACACATTCTAATCTGACTGTATTAGATGAATGCTTTTAGCAGAACAAAGTTACAGCAAAAGCACGCAGGATAAGCTGACTCTCAGAACTCTGCAGCATTGGTTTTTAGCAGTACAAAAACGTAACTGAGAAGCACTGAGGCCTCTTGTCCCAGAAAGGCTGAATATACCACCTCAAGGAACTGCCACCCCAACACTCTTAAGAAAGTGCAAGGACTTAAGAAGTTTCTTAGAGTTTGCTTCCCCATTGAAAAATCACAGTTGTAAGTAGTCAACTGTCTAGATTTTTTCCACAAGTATCTTTGAAGGGAAATTAATTATTCAGTAGCTGCATAGGTTGTTGTAACTGGTTGGTTTATCATTTGCTGACACTTTTACTTCTATTAGTCATGCAAAATGGATGCAACCAGAGAAGGGTGAGGTAAATTCTATTCTAACCTGTGCTTCGAAAGCAGAGTCTAACAGCAATGAGAGTCAAAGACAAAAATTGATATACAAGAGCAGCTCACAGTTTATAGATAAACACTTGTAAAAAAAATGAGACACCTCAATGCTGAAGTCACTGAGATACTTTTAAAGCGCCTCCAAATTTTTTGCAAGCCAGTAACTACATTTTCAGCAGTATTTCCTCAAAACAGGAAAGCAATCTTTTAAGCTTCATCTCAAAATTAAGACAGCTTTTGAACCTAACCTTTTCCTGCACTTTGGAACTGCAGTGTAAATGTCAGTGTGACAAGGCGGCTAGTGATTCAGCACAATATCTTGCAAGAGACACAGGAGTACACAATCGGGCTTGGAAAGGAATCAGAGTTCTGCACGATGAACTTCTGACATACCACTCTGTGATTATGTAATTGTTTCGTTTCTGAAACATCACATGCTTCAGCCACGCCAAATCCCTCCAGCAAAAAGGAAGGCTCCCATAAAAAAAACCTGTAAACATTACGATTCAACTGGCTCATACAGCGAAATGTATGATAATTACTGTTCTACTTCCTGCCAGTAAGCAGCAAGAACTGTGAAACCTGATGGAGAAAGTACACAAATGAAGGTCCAAGTCTCCCGAGTCCAAATATGAAAATAAAAACCACAGGCACCTGAGTAAAGTCCTTTCGTCTTCAACTATTAACAGTTAGTCAGATTTATATGACTGACGATTTACAAGCATAGCTTTGCAACCCTATGTCCACCTTTGGGATTCAAGCCTGTGTTTAGCTTCTTTCAGTTTCTCTTCTGCTTACATTCTGAAATAATACTTTTCACAGCTCTTTAAAAAGACCAGATTTTCACTTAAAATTAGCAGATTAGCTAAGGATACAATGGTGTGTTGATTTAATTAAAACAACACAACTTCCTGTGGGGAGAAATCCCAGGACTTTATCCTACTACAAAGGTGATAACTTGGTCCTCAAACTTCCAGTGAGCAGACATTCAGCGTCCCCTTTTCACTTCTGCTCTGAATTTATTTCCTGAAATCTGAGGGAGATGTAGGAAAAAAAGAGAGCATGTAGCTCACACACATACACATCAGATGTGTGCCTAATGAGAGACAGGAAAAACAGAGAGAGAGACAGACAGAAGAAGAAATGCAACAACTTCTAAACAGCAATTTTTAAAAGAGGACTTTATAGCAAAGAAAGAACAAGTATCTCCTATGCACATTTTTAACACTCAACAAATCACTGACAGCATGTTAAATGTTATTCTAATAGAGGAATGAAGGAACTAACCTTCTCCATGGTTACAGAGAGAAAAAAAAAAAACGATCGGTAGGTAACTACAGTTTGTAAAATGTTATCTTCTACTTAAGAATACAATTTTAAAGTACAACTTGAAGTCAGCCTTACCCATTAGTGTTGCTAGAAGACACAGAGAATACATCTCCTTATCGACTTGCTCTTGCAGTTCCTTCGATGAGATTTTACTAGTCACAGCAACATCTTCATGCTTCACGGCATGGGCCGAGTGTGCTGAAGCAGACTGCCTGCCTTCCTCCTTACCTTTCAGGATTTCTATCGCAATCCTGTCACCATGTTGCAAAGGAACAGGCTCATTTTCCATGCCTTCTTTGGGAGGCAGCAGCTCTTTAGGAGGAAAGCCATAGCGAATACATTGCAAATACGGAGGAATATTAAATTCTCTCGCTATGCTTTCCTGTAGTTCCAAGAAGGTGGTAGTGCACTTCAGGGTAAGCATTGACTGCCTCCCATCATTTGTGGTTATTCTAATTTTCTTTTCTTTTGTAGATGTTGGAGAATACGGGGCTTTTGTTGGTGTAGCAGGTGCAGATGATGGCCCCTCACGAACAGCCCCAGGAGAAGCAGTCCTAGGTTGCCCTTTATGCTCTTGTTTCAATTTTTCACTTTTCCGTTTTTGCATTACAGAAGCCTGGTCTGCAATGTTCTGCTGAATAGTTCTTTCAGCTTTGCTCATATTCAGCTCCTCCTTGTGCAAAGTTTTTGTCTTCTGCCCAGTCAAAATAATTTTGGTTGGAAGTTGCGACTCTAACTCTTGTCCTTGCTGTACATCGTCAGCTCTTTGGGCGTGAGCACCATCGACATTTACAGGGGTATAATCATCAGGGTTCTTTTTGGCAGTTTGATGCAGTATTGTGTTGACAACCTTCTGAACAAGAATCTCACTACCAAATTCACCAGGGAAGTGCTTGGTAACAAGTTTCATGGCGACGTCATACACGTTGCTGTTCAGAGATGTGTCGCTTTCATACTGGAACCAGTAGACTGTCTCTCTCACCACTCTTCCACCCCACTCTAGAGTAATGGGAAAAGCTTCAGGGAGATTATCGTATTCTTTACCTTCCCAGTAGTGCTTGAATCCACAGCCACATTTCCCACCTGTAGACCTAGTATTGGTTCTGTCTCCATCCAAATACGAAACAGATCCATCTTCTCTGACACGACGCACTAAGTTACCATGACACCAGTTACAAGCAGTCAAACTACTCAGGCTATAGTCTGGTACCAGCACATCCTTTGCGGGGTTGTAAGAACACACCAAACTGTTCAGGGGAAAACTGTAATTTTTGTCAGGCCTTAGTTGGCCATGGGTACTTTTTGCCAGGTTATAGAGTTTCCCCCCAGGAGCCAGCCACTCCGGAGGAACGTGATGCTCTGAAAGGGCCCCACAGATGAGGCACCTGTGAAGGCGGTTGTCCATCACTGCTTTTTTGGCAGCTGCAGTGACTTCTTCAGGCTGGACTCCTATTACACCAGTCCTTCTGTAGAAATACTGATGTACATCAGCTACAAGACTGGGATGGATACCGTGCTTACTCATGAAAACCTCCTCCATTGCAGCAACGAGCCTCATCAAGTACTTATCTTGCAAACTTCTGTCTCCTCCAATAACACAACCACCGTCCTCCTCTAACTTGATGTACTTTTTGATGAGGTCTTGAGGAACTCCCCAGGCTTTAGGAAGTAGCTTCCTAGGCAGTTTAGGTAAAGCAGCACCTTTAATTCCAACTAGAGGAATATAATGGTTACGTCCTGAGCTACTCCATGCAATGCAGATCGGCTTGTTCAACATGCCATCTTTCCCCATGCATTTTTCTAGAGGTACCAGGCCAGGGAGGAACGTCGCTGAATAATCTCCGGAGCTTCGCATTCCGCTCAAGGAGTCTAACAGGATGATAGGCCGGTGAAGCACGTTGGCCAGACCAAAGATGTGAATATTCCTAAGGCCCATTGGCACACCTTCTGGAGGAACAAACAAAGGGTCACATTCGTTGATGATGTCCTCCCACTCTGCTGCATCAATAAAGTCATGGAAAAGCGCCTTGTAGTGACTCAGATTCTCCTCAAAATGCTTCTTTAGATTCTCTCGCAGAGCGTGCCAGAACAGTTCCCTGCCAACAAGCGCCCGCGAGACTGCGTGGACGAGGCAGTGGCCATCACCATCCACGTGGACAGGAATGAGGCACTCCTGACTGTTGTTGGCCTTCTTGATGTCTTCCAGGGTGTCGTGCAGGTAGATGAGGCTGCCAGAGCGGTCCTTTCCGTAACCGATGGTTTCAACGTGCTCCGGCTCAATGAGGAAGGCGCGGTCACCCAAGAGGGAGCAGTCAAAGATGTCTCCCTGGTTCATCTCTGTGAGGAGCTTGGCTTTGCCCGTTTGCTTATCCATGCCGTAGCGGGCCAGGATGGGGGCCAGGAGCTTGCAGTGGTAGTTGGAGAGGCCCATGACTTTGACGAGCTCGGTGTTCCTGCGGGGCGGGCCGGCGCCACTGACGCCCAGCAGCGCGTTTCGCAGCAGGTTGTGCAGCACCAGGTCGGGGTCCGTCACCTCCTCCACGGCCAGCAGCTGCCGCTGCTCGTGGCGCTGCCCGCAGTCCGTGCACTCGATGCTGCCGCTGCTCTGCGGCCCGTGGGCCGGGAAGAAGAGCCGCGCCTGGCATTTGGGGTCGGGGCAGGTGCCCGAGAAGATGCGCCGGTCCCGCTTCTTGGAGGCGGCCGGAGGCGGCGGCTGCGGCTGCTGCTGAGGAGACGGCGGCGGCGGCGGCGGCGGCTGTTGCTGCTGCTGCGGCCGAGACATCGCTCCGCTCTGGCCGGGCTTCACCCCCACCCGCGCTCCTCCGCCCTCACAGGCTCATCCCCTGCGCCCCGGCGAACGGCCGGCGCCTGACAGATGCCGCCGCCGGTGCCGTCCGCCAACCGCCCATCCACCGAGCGCCCTCCCGCTGCTGCCGCTGCCGCCGCCGCCGCTCCGCGCCCCCACCCCCGCCTGCCCCCCCCCCGGCAAACGCGGAAGCCGCCGGCGCCGCCGCTTACTGCCTCTTCGCTGCCTTAGCCGTTGCCCGCAACGCAACGGCCTCTCGCACTTCCACGCTAACGGCGCAGGCGCGGCGTCGCGGGGGCTCTCGGGAACGGTAGTCTTCGCCGCCGCCACGGCCCGGCGCGGGGAAGGGAGCGGGGAGCGGGCGAAGACTACAGGGGCCGTGATGCCAGGCGGCGGAGGCGGGGCGGGGGCGGGGCGAGCCGGGCCGGCCGCCCCGCCCCGCGGGGTTTCTGGGAAGCGTAGTCTCCCGGCGGGCGAGGCGCGGCGGAGGGGAGCCGGCAGGGACACACTTGGGGCGCTGTGCCGCCGCCGGCTGCGCTTCCCCTGTCGGGCTGTGGGGGAAGGGCAGGGTGCTGTCTTTAAGGTGACACCCCCACATATGTATCCCTCTTCTGCCCGCCCCAGCATGAAGACTGAAGCAAGGCTCCCTCCCTGTCACCTGTCCCTCTGGGCAGGCAGCCGGGGAAGGCGGCTGCTCACGCTGCCCGAGGGGCTCCGTGCCGCCGCCGGGCCTCGTCCCCCGGCTTTGGCCTCCGTCTCCTCACAGCGCTGCCTGGCCGAGCTCCAACAGGTTGCCGCCGACGAGGGGCTGACAGAACGGGGCACGGCAGGCGGCCGGGCCCCAGCCTGCACCTCACTGCCGCTGTGCAGGGGCTCCGAGTGCCCGGGGGTGAGCCCCCGGGGCTTCCCGGGCATGGAGGTTTTCAAACAGCATGGCGAGCGGCGCGTCCTCCCAGGCGGCCATCCCCTGCGGCCGTGGGCACGCGGGTTCGGCCCTAAATGTCTGCCCACGCGAGTCACCGCAGCCAGGCCTGGCCCACGCGGGGCTGGCGTGGGCGGCAGATACACCCGCGGCGGGGTTTCGCTTCCCCAGCAGCTACGCCAAGCTGCTTCTCCGGGAGGTGATCTATCTAAACGGAGGTGTTCCCCAGCTGCCGGCTGCTGATAGCGCCCAAACAAGACACGAGGGGATGTGGGAGCAAGTTGTTAGCGCAAGTGATCCCTCCTGCTGGTGCTACATAAGGAGATAATGAGGGAATGGAGCTGGTGCTTACGATATCTCCAGTGGCCGTCTGAAATGATACTTCACAGAAATGAAAGGGAATAATGTTCACAACTTCCAGCCTAATTACAGTGGGCTGGCAGCATATTCACCTGGAGAGCTCAAGGAGGGTTACTGTCAGCGCACGGGTTTTTTTAAGTTCTGTGGAAGCCATTCCAGATAGAGATTTATCCTTTAATAAAGGAAAACAAAAGCTGAGCTTCTGGGGGACAAGGTAGCACCTCCCTGGGTATTGCCAAGTACCAGAGAGACCCAGCCCTACAAATACAAGAGCAAAAATGACCGTTTCCTCCCTCCTCCGTCATCCCGGTTCCACCGAACAAACACCTGGCGTTTACATCCCGAGGCCTTACCTATTCTATAGTCACCCAAACGATTTAAAATTAGAAGAAAAATTATAGAGAACGTATTGTGCTTGTACTTTCCAATACAAAGAGCATGTTTCATTTTCATTAATCCATGAAAAGTAATTTATGCAGCTGACATTTAAATTATAAATATTCAGATGATTAATACATACAGAAAAATTCTGTTTGTGTGCTTTATCACAGGCTTAAGGAAAAAAATGTCTCCAGGCCTGGCCCTGTGACAGACTGAGCACCTTCCAGTGACGGCAGCAGAGCTGTGCATGCTCATTGCCTCTTGGTACAATAATTTGTCAAGCACAGAAAATATATATGTGTGTGTAAATGTATGCATTCCGCAGCATAATCTTTTATCTGATCTTTCAAAATCTGGGACAGGGTTGAAGAGGAAAAGGTGAAAGTTATGAGACAGATTTTCATTCTTGCCTGCTACTAATTCTTTTTTATGTGTACGACAGTAAGGTAGCAGCATCACCGGCTCCATAATCCTGCCAATGTGCCTTGTCCTTGGGGATAAATCAGCAGTCTATGCCCATTCATTCCTTAGTCTTCCCTTCATAAGCAGCAGGAACGCGGTAAAATGCAAACAGGGGAGCCTCTGTCCTCTGTGAAACTGTGTGGCAGCTATTGAGAATGGGCACCACGCAGGGCATCGGACGGTGACAATCCTGTGCTGACCCGGCCTGCATTTTGAAGGGATGTCAAAGAATTTTTCTGTAACATCACTGGCCTCTGCAGCAATCCATTGCTGTCATTGCTTAATAGTACTTTGTAGTCAATAATAGGTAGCATCCTGGTGAAATAATTAGCTTTTACTGTCAAAGCCGACGAAAATGTTGATGTTTTGTTTACTTCTCTAGCCAGATGTTTTTATGAAAGCACTTGAGTAAAGTCAAAAGCTTTTCTCCTTCCTATTCCCTACATTAATTTCACTGATAAATGATATTCAATAGAGGAATCTATCTTTTATGGTGACTTGACCCTAATTAACATGAATGTTTTCGATGAATTACATTTGTAAGTGGTCCAGCTATATGCAGACTTATCATCATGACTGATTTCCCAAGCAATTTCTGCAACAATAAACTTCCGTTACAGAATCTTTGATAAAAATCACAATTCTCTGGCAGGTTAATAATTTATGCAAATTAAATGCATGTTTATTTACAAGCTTTATACACTGTATCTGGCAAACAGGATAAGGAAGTTCTGTGTTACATCACTGAATACAGGTCATGCAAGTAACTAAACCTTTAAGCAGCCTTAAAGGACAATTCAGGAAATACAGTATCTGCCTTGTTAGTAGATACCCTACAGAAGTGTAGCAATGAGTCCTGGCAGAGATCACGGCAATAACCACACTATTTTCACAGGCAATGCAAACAGCAACATCACAGTCAGGAAAGCAGGATTACTTTCAAATCTACCACATCCTTGAAGATCACACTGATTACAAAGTTAAATATACTTATAATGGGTCAGAAGAGTAATTAATTATCAGCAACAGGATATATCTGAACCCCTGCTACTTTGTTGATGAGAACCGAGCACTACCAGGCAAAATACCAGGTATTTGTTTCAGGGCCAGGATGCAAGATCTAAAATTTTAAATTTGATCTTCACCCAGTGCTGCTCCCTCTCTTCTGTGTCATTCACCCTCAGGAAATGCATCATTCCCAGGTGAAAGCAATTATTTCTCAGAGGGACTTTTTTCTCTGGAAGAGCAATGACAGAAGTTTCCAGCTAAACAGAAACAGAAGGCTTGTGCAGCATCCCAAAGACCGGATCATGATAAACTAGAAGATGCTCTATTTTGTCTAGAAGTTAAAGTTATTATCAGCCTTCAGCTACAACTCACCGTGCTCTCCATACCGTGCATTATAGAGAAAGGATAGCTAAAATCTGGTGCTACCTTCATTGAATCCCTGGCAGAGCTGATCCTGCCTAGCCTGCAAGACTAGCAGTTTTGCCTGACCTGGCCCTAAAAGCACTCTCCATTTCAGCCTTACACTCGAGAAGGAGGAGAGAGAAAACACAAGTGTGAGCTAGAGGGAAGATGGCAGTATCATCACAACCCACAATGAATGCAACTTTTTTTCTATTTAGATATGACACCCTAGTGTCTAAAAAGCATGGGTAGGCCCCCGGCTGGATAGTACTTACAATATCATAAGTACTATTAGTAGTACCAGCTATCTACAAGGAGTCAACAGCAGTATGTGCTTCACCGCACAGAGCAGCTTCGAGTTCCGTGCAGCGTAGGCTCTTGTATTTATGCTCTTGTTAAGCCAGTTCTGTGCTCACTTCCAAACGGCTGCTGAACTGCATGTATTTTGTTGGCCCTTCACTTGAGCAGGTGTTATTAAAAGCCCGAGCATTAAGCACCACGCTTACTGCGGTATGCCGAAGGGGTGTTGGTCACAGGCCTCCTCGCGTCCTTTTTCCTCAGAGGCAGCGTGCAGCCCAGCACAGTGTTCTGGAAGGACAGGAACCACCACTGAGCAACTTGAGTTCAGCTTTCATAAACCTTTGAATTAATGAATGGTTAATTGATGGTGGTTAGAAAACAGCATCTGGCTTATTTTGACGACCTAGACTCGTAACTCCTGTCCTGGATACGTCCAACCGAATAGCTTCCATATCCCTATTCCGATGATCTCCAAAATGAAAAACTCTTTTCCTTCAGTGCTTTCACAGAGTCAGAGCTTGAACTGCTGCCATTGCAACAGGTTCTGCATTTCACACCCCTAATAGATGCACTTTGTTAACGTTGATGTAATTCCTACACACGAGACCAAATTTGAGGCTGCTCAAAATGTGGTATGTGTGTTAGCAAAACAGAAGCACGTTAGAAAAACAACACACGAAAGGGAGATACTGGGCAGACCTTGTAATACTAATTACAACTATCCAAATAACCTGCTCAAAGGCTTTGCTGCTGCAAAGTCAATGTTCCCGATGTTTTTTCAGGGACAGCCTTGTCCGGTAAGAACAGCTCTACAGCTGACTCCCACGCAGGGGCAATCTTGGCATCCAAGACAAGCTGCTCAATGGGTACACTGGCTTTTTTTTACCTGTGCTTTCCTTTTATTTCTTGGCTTAAAATCTGGCTCTGAGGCCCTATCTTGAAAGCAAATTAAATTGATTTCACATGCAAACTCCTCTGCAAAATTAAGGCCCCACATTTTTTATTCTGAATATCTCTGAGAGGTGATGCCAGCACAATTGGCAAACAAAATGGATTCATCAGGACTGTCAGTGTCCAGCAACTGTCAATAGAAAATCAATCTTTAGGGCAGTAGACCATTAAAAAAGAGGAGCATGTAAGTGTTATTAGCTTAGATGTGTAACCTCATTATAGGGAAGTCTCAACGGCAATTACTGTGAATATTTATCTGCTTTCCATAGCGCTCTGTCAAATACAAATTGAAGGAATGGTACAATCCCATTACACTAAAAGATAAATGCCTCAAA
The DNA here is from genome assembly GCF_047370975.1 of Nipponia nippon. Taxonomy (NCBI): domain Eukaryota; kingdom Metazoa; phylum Chordata; class Aves; order Pelecaniformes; family Threskiornithidae; genus Nipponia; species Nipponia nippon. The sequence goes on along the minus strand of NW_028262290.1, from coordinate 38,105,786 downwards.
ATAAAATAGGTTGAGCAACTAACACACTCGCTGCCGTATTGATTTGTATGTTCACAGCGTATGCGCAGTCACTGATCTCGGCAGCTGTTAAAGGTTTACTTAAATCTATATGACATTCATGTGTATTTAAGCATCCCGATTTACTGTCTGGTCCTTAGTGAAATTCTCTCTGCAAATACCCAGTTTAGTAGAGAAAAATGAGCAGCCGTTTCCAGGACAGAAGAATTCCCAAGTCAAGGATGTAAATGGATAACAAAGACAATGGAATGCTTCTTACAGACAACACATAGCAGTGATGCCCGGCTTGTGGTTATGCTTAAATTTGGAATTATTTGACAGGTTGAGAGCCTGTATTTTTCAGAGTTGAAGACATAGGAGAGAACCTGGTACACAAATATGAAATGGTGGGATTGGATCAGCTGGCTGAAAAAAAGGAAAACAAACAAAGCCACTCTGTCCTCAGATTGTCTCCCGAGGGTTTTAGCCTAGGTGTTGTTACAGTTCAAATATAAACTAGATGAACCCTTCAAACTGGTTTGTTGCCCTGTCCTTTAGCAACTGAGCATAATATCCCATCTTCCAAAATGCACAAACACCCTTACCACCAGTAGCCAGATGTTATAAGTTTCCAGTTTTCTGATTGCTCACAAGGTTCTTTGTCCTTTATACACCTATAAAGGTCTAAAGTACAGCTCTCGTGTGCATGAATTCATTGCAGTTTACTAAACCTAGCAACCCTCCAGTAAGCAGAATCTTCTACCACACTTCCTTGCCCTGGATGTGATTTCTCGGTATTGAAATAAGTGAAAAGGAGGTTTGCAAAAACAAAGAAACAGGTCCCTACTACGTGGCAGGAATTGCTTTGAGGAGAAGCTTTTTCTTGAATCTGATGTAAAACCATTGGCAGTAACAATGAAGATGTATCATCTATTTAAAAAAAAAAAAAAGTTACACCGTTTTTGCCTCTGAGAAGTATTTACTTCTAGCCATAAACTCAATAGCTTCTATCATGGAAAATGCATAAAGTGACTTTCAATTAACCATTGTCCTTCACTAATTTTACTAGAAAAACAGCAACAAAAAACCCCAAATTGCTCCTGGAGACTACTCCATTTCTGATCTGTGTTACTCTTATTTCCATAAAAGTATGGATGGCATTTATCTCTTTAAGTACAACACTGGTAGTCCGAATCCAAAGCTACAGTCCATCAGTCTTGTGGGACAGCGTCAAAGCCTTCTCCTGTGTTACTTTGCTGCATTCAGCTCTGGCAGTAGGTGTCAGCAGAAGCCAACCAAGTGAACTTCCCACTGGTCCCAGGAACTGCCACGCTCCGCGGATGATACATTAGTGCTATAAGGCACGACGACTTTGTCACTCTATATTGCCTTTTAGCTGACTAATCAAATAAAGAAAACCAGAGGGTCCAACTGCTGAACATCCTAGATGACTGTACACTACTGAGCAAATAACCAGGACACGCTTTGCTTACGCACTAAGATTTCACTAGCATACCAAGCGTGGTAGGATAGTTCACAAGACAGATATTGATATAGAAGAACATTGCGGGCTGAAGAATGACGGAAAACCGTGATTTGCACGTTGAGAGCATGAGTGCCTGTTCTGAGGTCCAGAACTCATCAGGAGATCTGCTCACATAACCGCAACAAAATGGGGTTGAAGAGAAAGCGGCGGAAAGATCCCACTATGGCATGACTTTACTACAGAGCACTGCGTAAGATCAGCGGATATAATTTGAAGGGGAGGATTTCAAATAAAATCATACTAACGTCCTTCATTACCAGCAAGTTCACTACTCAAATTAACAGATATCTGCTGGTAAATGGGTACAGTGGGAGAAAGCTGGCTAACAGGTAGAAAGTTTGAGAGAGATTCTGTTGATATAGAAGATGCAAGGCATCCTGTAGGGAAGGCTTTCTAGATTTGAACCTGAGCAGATCTAGCTGAACAAACAAAAGTAGCAAACAAGTTGCACAACTGTTCATGAAATGATAAAAGAGATAAAGAAAGACGATGGACTTTTGAAACTCTCCACATTGCTAGATAAGATTTCATGGGAAGAAAGTAAAAATTAAAAGTAATTCTGAAAAAATCAGAGGTTACATGTGCCCAAACCATCTCAATCCAAGGAATAGTAAAGTGCAGAAAAATCAGCTTGGTTAAACAATAACATTGACCCCCAAACTCAAAAAGAACCATACCAAAAATAAAAAAACTAAATCAAATTACCAAAGAGAAGGCGATATGGTCAAAAAAATCCAACGATGCCAAAGCAGAAAGTAAGACACAATTAAGGAGATAAAAGGAGGATATTCTGCAAATGCATTATTACTATGAGGAACGGTCACCAATGCCAGCCCAATACGGTAACCTATTTTCTCTCAGTGAGAGCAGGCCACGTACATGAGAAATGATAGCTGTCTTATCTTGGCATTTGTGAGTTTTGGTATCCTCTCACATTACACCTTGCAATCAAGCTAGCAGAAAATGCACCGATTGGATACTGCTGTGCTAGATAGAAAAGCCATGATTATAGCATACTTATGTAACCACGGCATATGCAGAGCAGCTGGTCACTACCAAACTGTAAAAGCATATCAAAATGAGGTTATGCAGCATCTGTCCTCAGTCTGTTCATTAATTACATCCAGGATTATACTTATTAAACTTGCGGGAAACACTAAGCTGGAAAGAGTTGCAAGCACTTTCGGGGAGAAATTTATAGTCCAAAATTATCTTGACAAGCTGGTGAAATAAATAGGATTAGAAAGCAGCACATATAGTACTTTATTCCCACTTATAATCACAAGATAAGGGAGTAAATTTATTGGGAACATTCTTCAGAAAGGATCGGGGCATGCAGTGAATCACAAACTGATTGTAAGTCAGCCATGTCATGTTGTTATGAAAAAGCAAAGCCTTGTAAAGGATTCAGAGCATGAGTATCACAGGTAAGACAAAATGATCAACATGGCAACTTGCAGCAAGCGCAGTGTGTGTTGGTACCTCATTTCAAGAAGTATGTGAACCAACAGGGAAAAGTCCAAGCTAGATGAACAAAAAATAATCATGGTCTAGAAAAAAGACGTGAGAGAAAGAGTGGATGTCCTCATCTAAGCACGCAAGAGCTAGGTAACTGAGGCTGGTATCACACGCAGATTGGAAGTAAGAGTCAAGATATCAGTACAGAAAGATGATACAAAATTAGAAGATACACGAGAAAAAATATCTCAGAGATTATATTGCTTCATGATAAACAATCCGCTCTACTCCCAGCCTTTTCCTATCTTTCTGTTTGTGTCTAACTGCTAAGTCCACCCATCTGATAGTTAAGTTTTGTTCACCTCCTGTTTACACCATAAGCAGCCAGCCCAGCGCTCAAGGTGAACTGTGAAATTTGGGGGAATGTTCTTCGGGAAGGCAAACAAAAACATGCTGACTATGTTGAAAACTAGAAAAAAGCAAAATGAGAATTCGAGAAAAAGAGACTGAGAGCTTACCTTCTTGTATGTGGGTTAGCAGAGCTGAGAGTTTCAGCTGGTTTTATAATAACCTACAGATCAAAGAACATTTGACTGAAGCCATTACCCCTCCCAAGAGCGTTATTCCCAACTCAGCTCTTCCAAAGCACTTCACTGGCTCTCTGACGTGTTTCCTTCCATGAAGGAAAAATGAATTAAAGTATTGGGGGACTAAAGAGATTCAGTGAATCGATGGGGTAGTGGAGGGAGAAAGAGATGCAATGTGGACCTCTGGTATGGGGAGGCAACATAAGCAGCCTCTGGCAGGGTGGGAAACCCCAGCTCCGCAGAAAGGGAGTCCCAGCAATCCCCCTTCCTTGTTGCACAATACCAGACCCTGGAAGAAGGCCTCGGGCAGGTATTTTTACTACAGTTTCTGAATAAGATGGAGAAGAAACTAGGGGATACATAACTGCGCCCAAAACTTTGCCTTTCAAGTCTAGGTGTAGGAGAGACAGTGGGTAGTTTCCCCAGACAACTCTTCAGGAACAGATACGATCTGAAAATATTCTGAAGTGGAGAACATGGCATTTTTACCACTGGTTTAACATTGGTTTAGGTTTATCTAATCCCTACTTTAAATATTGTGCCTCAGTCGCTTCCTACGACTCCAGACACTTCCCAAATAGACCTTTTGTGAGCAGCTATCTCCTATCATGTGTGCAAAAGGATTTCTTGTAAACTTCCAGCAGTTCCCACCAGCAAAGAAGCTACCTCAGATGCAGATAGCTACCGGTGTTTGAAACATGCTCTACTGAGAGCAGATCCATGTACCAGTTGGTTAGCACACCTGGGACACTCGCTCTATTCTTCCTGCTGGAGCTCTGCAAGAGTTGACTAAAAAATAGATGCTTGTAGAATGGAGTTACAGCACGCGACAGACCCCAGGGCTTAGTAACGTGGATGTCTCTCCTTCACTTGCCCAGTTCAGTTATCCTTTCGTTGTACGCCCATTGTATTTCACTATGCTTATTTCTGTGTGCAAGCTTATTAAAAAAAGATGAGTAATTTCAGGTCTTTCCCAGTTTACCCTTCAGAAGAGATTTCATCGGCTTCCTTAATCCAGTTTCATCTATACTGCATTACAGTGCAGAAAAGTTCATAAAACAGAAGACAGTAAAGATGAGAAAGCAGAACAACAAAACTGAAGGAAAACAAAACATTTATTTTTAGGTTGTAGTCTCACTATCAGCAGGGCTGAAAAGAGTGCCTGTGTTAATGAAGAGTGAGCATTAAGCAACAACACTTCCGATTTACGCATATATAAAAAAGACTTCACATATATAAACTTTATTAACACCTCCACTTGACTTAGAAATGGGTAATTCAGCTTCCTTACAGCCTTCTACTCTTGACCACTCAAAAGGCTTATTCTCTTCTTTTGAAGACTTTACACCCCAACTCCTATATTAAGATAAATAAGAACACCTCCACGAGTTTGTGGTAGGTTTTGAGATTTTATTTTGGGGAAAGCTGTTGCCTCATCTTTGGTACTTCCTGATAACTCATGGGAAACATCTGAGGCAGGGACTTTCGTGTTCCCCAAACCGGCCACCACAGCTGGAATGAAAATGAAAAGAGAGAAGAAACAAAAAAACCACTTCATTAAATAAATTTATTTTCTAAGCGGGATGTTTTCTTACACTGAAACTTTTACAAGTTAATTCAATTTCAACTTCCCGAAGACTTCATTATGCCACGTGACGTGTTTTTTTCCTATACCACTAAGATTTAATCCCAATCCCCTTTTATAAAACTATCTTAAGAAGCAAAAGTAGACTTAGGGTTTTACTTAGGGCCTCTAATTTATCATCTGCTTAATTATTACATATTGCAGTGAGTAAGATGACTATGCATCCTCTCATGTTTTCTTTGCTGTATCCTTTGGTCTTCTGTTTGGAGGTATCGAGATACAATTATTGTGTAGCACCCTTGTAATACATGCCTTTTTTTCTTGCGCCTTTTTGTAGAGAAATAGCTTCTAATTCTTGGCTGGATGTTTGAGAATTGTTGTTTAATATATTAAAGATAAATGGTTTTATTATTTTTAAAGAAGTTTATTACAGATGTAAAGAATATACTGTCTTCTGTTATTTCAGTTAATTCTGCTTGCAGCGGTTGACTGTCAGATGCTGTAGCCAACGTGACTGGTGTTTCATATGACAAATAGTACATAGCAGCACGGATCCTAAATGCAAAAAATGGGCTCTGCTTTATATGCAAAAGTTAAACAGGCTTGTGGTGTGAATGGATGAACCTTACAGTGTAGCCAGTAACAAAAGCTGAAGGGCAGTGAACCTTCTGGTCTAATTAACCTTGAACTTTACAGAGAACATACTTAAATGTTTAACAGTAGCATAATACGCCACAGCAGTTGAGTAAGAGGATATGATAAAAGAATGACAAATTTACTTTTTGGAAGGAGGGAGAGAAAATTAAGTGTGTTTACTAGCTACCTAGACAAAGGATCCTGTGCTTAATTGCTTTCCTCTCACTGTTTCAGCAAAAGAACTGTACTTACTGCGTTGAAAGCTGCTCCTAGTTAGGGGCTAAGTAACACTGCTTACATGTCCTGAAATACCACCCACAAACTTGGCAATATCTTCTTCCTACTCAGTTCACCCGTATTCAACTTGTCTCAGGATTAGACTGCTAATGACCACTATTTAGTAACAACTAAGACTTGGAAACATGTCTCTGCACTTTGGAGGTGGGCACCTCACCTGAATATCCATCTATGGTGGGCTCCAATTCTGCAAAATCTGATCTAGATTTTCTCATGACACTGATGAGTACAAACTAAAGTATGAAACTCAAAGCATCCAACAGTGTAGGGAATATAACCAAGCAAAACCAACTTAAAATGGTGGCTATGAGAATGGTGACCTCCACTCTTCTCTACCTGCTCTGATTTGGGTGTTGATAGGGAAGTCCAATGGCAACGCTTTGGAGAAGATGATTTTTCCTTGAAGGCACAATAGGAGTTCAATAGGGATCCCCAGATGTGATTTGGCAACCATGTTCCATGAGCTCAATAAAGCACTCAAGCTTCGTTTTATTTAACATTTGTGTTGAGCTTTCATCTTAATTGCTGTAGTCCATGTTTCAAACGTTCAATAAAACATGTAAGTATTATACTACCTTACTGGAGGAAAGTAAATTCAATACCTATACCTTGTAAAGCTCTATGTTTCTCAGAAATATGAATAGCTAGCTAGCCCCCTAAAGACAAATTTATCATTCCTTCAGGAACTTGCTCTGTAAAAATGGAAATTTGTGTGCCTGAAGATAGGAACCTCTTCATGAACATGGATTTAGTGGCAGATGAATGCCATGTCACAACAAGCCTTTCTCATAATACGTAATCATTGATTTATTTCCTTGCTAGTATGTGGTTGTGGGGGATCTAACTAGCCTGAGCGTGTACCGTCAGGTCTGCTGAACAGACAATCCTAGGTGAAAGATCACCTTGTATAACTTTCTGCTCTCTAAAACTTTCTTAACTTCTTTTATTCCACTTGTCCTTAGTCTGTATTTCTTTTCTCCCTACTTAGGCTCATAGCCTGTAGTGCTAGAAAGCTCGCTACCAGTCTACATCAGTTAATGACACTTTGTCTTTGCAATTTTCCCTTCTAAAGGTCTGCCTGCACTATTACGCAGCTTCTCGATGTGGGAGGAGGCAGAAGTAGGATGTATGCAGGCAGAGTTGCTATGGGGAAAGAAGTGCAAAGGGAAGAAAGGTGGAAACGTGCAAACGGGTGAAGCGACAAAGAGAATGACAGAAGGTATAGCAAGAAGGCAAAAGGTGACCTCGCAAAAGATCTTTCCTCCTTTGTGTGGTCTCTCACAATAAAATGCAAAACACATCATCGCCACAACTACTCAGTTACTGCAGAGAGGGTTTACTCTGACCTCAGTCCGTGCACCAGTGCTGGTGTTGACCCGAGTTTTGTTATGCTTTAGAAGCAGTATGTCATCATCATCTGTTTTTTCCCCATTTTCTCTTTCTGTGTTGCTGGTGCTTCTAGGTGAGCTATTCAGACATTGGCCTGTGTGTAGTTAAACAGATCAACCTGTCTGCAAGGATATGTGTAAGAAAAGAAAACAAACGATGGAGCAAACAGATGAAGGAACAAATGAGGCACATCTATCAGCTTTGTTTGTTCAGCAGCAGGACTGAGACGAACCTTTTAAAGATTTTCTAGGTTTAGTGCTTCCTATTATGGATGATGTAGCATTAGGGACCTTGAGTGTGTACTTACGTCCTCGCAGCAGAATACCAGAGCAAGAGGAAAACACGCTGTTCTTACAGGGCAATTACGATGGAAGAAAATAAAAGGCTGACTGTAACAGCAAGTAATTTTCTTTCTCATTCCTTTTTTTTTTTTAAGAGGATTTCATCGTAGGTGAAATTTGCTTATATTGAAGGGGGGGGGGTGCAGTTAAGATTCTCACTGATATTTAGGTCTTGTGCTGTGGCCGTACAGGAGTGCGATAGCTTGAGTAGGCACAGAAGAGTCTCTGGTACAGAGAACTGAACTTGGAAAGAGTGTGAATCTGCAGTCGCCCAGGGGCTCCGCCACCACAGCAATGTCATGGTGGGGCCAGGGCTGTGTCTGCAGATTGTGGTCTAGACTGGAAACTTTCCCAGGCTGTCAGCAAGCCAACCCATCACTTGCAGGAGGACCATGTCTTTCTCAAGCCACTTAGTTTGGGTCAAACTGCATGTAAAGCAGGAAAAATGGATTCTATCGGGTCAAAGAAAGATTCGTAGTGTTTTTACACACACACAAAAAAAGGACCAGAAGAGACTTCCAGTGGTTCAGCCTCCGCAACTGATACAAGCTGCCGTTTATGGCTGTCCTTTTTCTTCCTACTAGCTCTGTGCTCTTTTTAAGTGGCAGGAAAATTCTAGAAAGAGTTGCATATTATTGCTAGATAATCAAGGTGGGTTTCACTTAAAATGGATGCTTTTTACAATTTTTAATTTCAGACAGGGAACAAACTATATGAGAATACCGTGTTAGAGCTTTGGAAGTAGAAATCCTGGTGCCAGTATGGGATGAGCACCAATGAAACTAGGTACTTTATCCAGTATTTAAGAAGTACAAGAATGTTGTGATGATACATCAGGTTATAGGCTACTCTACAGTTAAACAACCCTTTCCTTTTTGGGGAGGGGAAAAGAACATTTTTTGTTCTGTTTTTGGTTTTGTCCTGATACAGGAGCGCTGGCTCAGAGCCCTGTCCAACCTGACCTTGAATGTTTCCAGGGATGGGGCTTCTACCACCTCTCTGGGCAACCTGTTCCAGTGTTTCACCACCCTCATCGTAAAAAATCTCTTCCTTGTATCTAGTCTGAATCTACCCTCTTTTAGTTTAAATCCATTACTCCTTGTCCTATCGCTACTGGCACTGCTAAAAAGTCTGTCCCCATCTTTCTTATAGGCCTCCTTTAAGTACTGAAAGGCTGCAATGAAGTCTCCCCCAAGAGCCTTCTCTTCTCCAGGCCGAACAACCCCAACTCTCTCAGCCTCTCCTCATCGGAGAGGTGTTCCAGCCCTCTGATCATTTTTGTGGCCCTCCTCTGGACCTGCTCCAACAGGTCCATGTCCTTCCTGCGCTGAGGACCCCAGAGCTGGACGCAGTACTCCAGGTGGGGTCTCAGCTCCCTCGACCTGCTGGCCACGCTGCTTTTGATGCAGCCCAGGATATGGTTGGCTTTCTGGGCTGCAAGAGCACATTGCCAGCTCATGTCCAGTTTTTCATCCACCAATACCCCTGAGTCCTTCTCCGCAGGGCTGCTCTCAATCTCTTCACCCCCCAGCCTGTATTGATACCAGGGGTTGCCCCGACCCGGGTGCAGGACCTTGCACTTGTCCTTGTTGAACCTCATGATGTACGCACAGGCCCACTTCTCAAGCCTGTCCAGGCCCCTCTGGATGGCATCCTGTCCCTCAGGTGTGTCAACTGCACCACTCACCTTGGTGTCATCTGCAAACTTGCTGACGGTGCACTTGATCCCACTGTCTATGTCATTGATGAAGACATTAAACAGTACTGGTCCCAGTACAGAGGGACACCACTTGTCACCGATCTCCATCTGGACATCGAGCCATTGACCACTACCCTCTGGATGCAACCATCCAACCAATTCCTCATCCACCGAGCAGTCCACCCATTGAATCCATATCCTTCTAATTTAGAGAGAAGGATATTGTGGGGGACTGTCTCAAAGGCCTTACAGAAGTCCAGATAGATGACATCTGTAGCTCTTCCCTTGTCCACTGATGGCAAGAACTGCTTATTCCTATCTTTCCTCAAAGATGTGGCTTTTTCCTGTACTGTTCATCTCACTCCTTTGCTTAATTAGAAGAGGGGAAGGAAGGAACTATCCAAACTGCACTGCAGGGACACTGTAAGGTAGTGATCATTCTTTTAAGATATGCTAGGACATCAGATTAACTATACCAGACCATCAGATTGAGCTCTTTGTCTAGGATTCACTTTTGCACATACTATAGTCTCTGTTTTCTTCCTTACATCTCAGGATGCAAGAGCTGCTGCCTTTCTCAGTAGTCTCTTGCCTTCCTCTTTTTGCCACTCAAAAATTTCACCTGTGCCCCTTCTGTGCTTGGAACAACCTCCTTCATCTCGCGTCCCGTCTCTGAGGCCTTCCTGAAATGTTCCGTGATTTGTGAAGCCTCCATGGGAACCTCAGCTGGCCGTACTCAGAACCATGAATCTGATCCACAGAAGTGTTTCGAGGCAGGATTGTGCAAATTAAGAGTGGGGTGGGTTTTTCCGTGCCGCATCCTGTGGAGAAGCAAGCGTGGCAGGAAGCACCAAAGCAGCAGCCAGAAAAGAGACAACAAATGTTGCCTGAGACGGACTGATAACTCTATTTTTACCACATCCTGCCATGAGAAATGAGCACTGAAAGTGACTATTGAAGAAAAAAGGCAGAATAACGCCTGGAAGACAGACGGGGAAGGATGCTTCTGCACCCTAGATAACGTCTCCAATGTCTCTTTCCCCCATCCAGCCCGATTAATTCATTTTTTCTGGGCAGACGAACGAAACACTGGCGTCGAAAATCCGTCTTCGCTTTCTGTGCCAGGCCGTGACGGTGCTGCGGATGATGGGGCGACCCAGGGTTACGCAGACTGTGCGTGCTTGGGAGCCGCTCGGGAGCCGCTCGTCGGGTGCCTCCGCGGGGCTCGCAGCACCACCACCCCTCGACACCCGCTCCCGAGGTGCAGCGGGTGCTGCCCGGTTTCTGCTGGATGCGGGGGAGACCGCGTCGCCCGGGGTCATCCGCCGGTTTAACCGGAGGCCGGAGGATCCCGGTCATCCGGCCTTGAATCCCCTCTCCCAGTGTTTGCCGGCAGCCGCAGGCTCCGCAGGCAGCGGGCGCAGCTCTGCCGGTGCCGGTCCCTCGGGCAGCCGCAGCACCGGGGCCCCCGGCGGGAGCGGGCCGGGGGCAGGCCGGGGGCAGGCCGCCGGGGGCCGGGGCGGAGCGGGCCGGGGGCCGGCGCCGGCCTCGAGTCCCCGCCTGACCCCGCTCTCCGCCGCCCGGGGGGGCGCTGGTCGGCGGCTGCGACAGCGACGACAGCGACAGCGGCCCCGCCTGCCCCGGCGGTCGTGCGTGGCCGCCCGGTGCCCGCGGCGCGGCGCGGCGGGGCGGGGGGAGCCCCCGCGGGCGGGAGCCCGTCGGCCCGGGGCGGCGGCGGGAGGAGCGCGGCTGACGCGGCAGGGAAGGCGGCAGGAGGAAGAGGCCAGCTCGAGCGGGCGGGCGGGCGGGCGGACGGACAGACGGACGGACACCCCCGGCCCGCCCCGGCCGGCGGGAGGGAGGCAGGCAGGTACGCGGGGTCCCGCCGCCGGTGGCCGCTTGCAGACGGCCGGCGGGCGGGCGTTTTAAAGAGGGGCCGGCCGGCGCCGGGGGGGGGGCTTTGCCCGGCGGGTCCGGTTTGCCTCCCTTTTGTTGCAGCCCGACGATGGGTGCGCGCTTTTCTTACCTCCCCCGGCGCTTCGGCGGAGCGTGTGCCCTGTGGCCCTCTGCGGGGGGGGCTGGAGCTGGTCACGCAGGAAAACGCGGACCCGCGTGGGCGAACGGCTCCAGTTGTAGGGATCCGGTTACGGACTGGGGGCAAAGTGCTCCACGCAAACATGGAGAAACTTCTGCTTTTTTTTTTTTTTTTTTTTTTTTTCCCCCAGCTGGTGTAGTTTCAGATACTGTGTTTGGAAAGAAGTTGCAGAGTCATTCTGCATTCCACCTTCTCCTCTCGCCTTTTTTTTATTCTCGCCCTTCTTCAGCAGTGTTACTTGCTCCTGCTAGTACTCTTGCCCTAACGTTTTGATGCACTACTCTGTGTATGTGTAGTTTTACGTGTTATGTTTTATTTTGCATGGCTGGCTGGGGTTTGGGAGGGTTTGATTTCTGGGTTGCAACTATGGACACCACCAAACTCCGTTTCAGTTCCACTACTTAATTCCATATAGACGGTGATGCTAAGCTGGAAGCAGACATTTGAGGTAAGGGATGGCTTGGCATTTACATTTGGATCCCTCTTCCAGAGAGCCCTTTCCCCATGCCCCCATAGATGGGGAGACCCTGGTTCGCTTTGCTTTGTGCCTCGCCAAAGAAAAGCAGTGAACGCAGGGCAGTGCCTCTTTCTAGCGATCTCTGTGCCAGAGAGGCAAGGGCTGGAATTGCCTCTTTACCCCTTTAAACACCTTAAATACAAGAGAAGGTTGGAGGCAGGGAGAAAATTAAAATAATTGTTTTCGCCTCGCGCGCAGAGGGAGTTGCAAAGTATCGGTACTTTCTGGGCAGATCTCTTACGGGAAGGGTAAAATTCTGATGCAAACTTGGAGGATTTGCACTAGGGGGAGAACTAGTGGTGCTCGAAGGAGTATCCCACAACATTCACCTGCGTGACTTTGTATTTGCAGGACGCCTTTGGCTCAGTTCTTTCGTGAGCATTGGTCAGCGCTCCTTGGCTTCCCCTTGCTGAGACTTACGTGGCCCTGCAGAGCTGTTTTTCTGTCTGAATTCTGCCATGCCCTTTCCCTTACTTTTGCGGAGCGTAGGAAGAGCAGGAATATGTACTAGTTGGCAGCAAAAAAACAGTTCGCAGTCGCTGTATTTCTCTCTAGTAAGTGCTACAGCCTCTTTGTTACGTGCTCTGAACATTGAAAAAGCATTGAAATTTATATTGGATACTCAAAACAGATGCTGACAGCCCTTGCATTTAATTTCTTTCATGCTAATCTAATAAATTCAGTATCTATTGTTATCTTAAAAGAGGATTAAACATTTCCTGAGGGGAAGGAGAGTTATGCGGACTGGTGTATACATGGACTGCATCCAGAGTACTGCAAGACTTGTAATTCAATGGTTATGTTGTACTGAGGGGATCTTCATTCTGATAATGAACAACTGATAGGAGTTGCTGCTTTTTATTACTGCTCTCTGCATTTTCATTCTCTAAGGACAGGCAGCTTTCTAAGAAGCCTGACAAAGCTGGATGTTCAAGTCTCATTGAACAGAGGTTCAAAGGACCTACAGGGAACATTAGTTGGGCGGTTCCTAGCCCACTCTGCTTATAAAATATGTATTTCAGGGAGCTAGTAGTTCAAGTTTTAAGATGTGGGCACTTTAAAATTACTAGTCTGTTCATTTTTTGACTTGTTTAAAGTCAATCCACAAGTAGGTGGATAATTTGACTGTAATGGCGTATGTTTAAAATAGTGATTGCTGGTTTTTAATATGCAGAATTGTTTCAGCCCAGCTAGCTGGAGTAGCTGCAAGCCTCCAAAGCTGACTTGACCCTGCAACAAGATATTTCAACAGGGTATGCTGAGAGCCAAAAATAAAGTATATTAAATCAAATGTCATAGGTATTAGCAAATAAAAATAGATGCAAAGCAACTCTTGTATCCCCTGGGATCTAGGATTTATGATGGAAATCATCTGTCATTTTATAATACCATGCGTGCTAATTGCAGGTTCATGTTAATCATCACTATGTAAGAGGGTATGTCAAATCTTATTTTCCATCCCATCCATACAGGATAAGCATCTAATAAGCTGTGATCCTTCAGCCACATCCACACATCAGCTCTCTCCTGGGTTATCCTGCCTATATCCCAGATCATTTTCCAGATGGTTTTGGTTTTATAATTTGCATACAAGTGCTAGGGCATTTTTGTCCCACAGCTACAAGCTATTTTATACACAAATGCCCTGCATTTCGGCACGTAAATCGAGATCAGATTACACATATTTGTAGTTGTAAATGAATATTTTTTTTGGGCTGTCTAATTTGTCATTTAGAAAAATGTTATTTTTAAGGACTGGGCACTTCCCAAAAGGAAAGTCACTGTTGGTTGTTTTAGTGACTTCATTTTTGGATGCTTATAAGTCACCGAAGACTTATACTGCTATGAATTATTTTTTTCTGTAGACCAAGGAACTAGAAACTGGCATAAGTAATTATCTATTTATATAGACTGAGCTGTAGTAAAGCAATATGTTGTTTTTATTTGAAGTTATCACTTTAAGTGTTTATATTGAAGGATTCATTTTGTTCTAGTTTAAGTAGTATCCATATGCTAAAATAACCTGCAAAGCAAACACTTATGCTTTCCAGAGCAGAACTGAAGGGCTTCAGCATACTGTAAGAACATTTTAAAATGTGTTAATCAGGTTCCTGCTTGCATTCCTAATTCTCAAACAGAATTTATCTCCCCGAGTCTTCCAAACCACCTAACATGGTGTCTGCCTGACTCTGAAAGCATCTTAAATGTATTGGATCTCCCTCTTGAAGCAGAAAGTTTTTAAGCGCCTTATCTAGAGCTGCTGTAGTTGAGCATCAAAGCCCTTAGGAGATCAAGGAACTAGGACACCTGGCAAGCACACTGTAAACACAGACGCTGATAGGGTTGGTTGTGTCTCGAAATGCAGTTGTATGGGTTTTCTTTTTAAAACATCTCCAGAAGAGGAACCAGTGACCACCTTTCCCTGAGAGCTGGTGGTGATGGGACTTGTCTAAAGAGTAGACACCGTTCTAGTAGTTGAAACCTGGGCTCCTGGTCCCCGCGCCCAAGGGGTTCAAGCCCACATCTTCCCCCACCTCCGCAGCTGTTGCAGAGGCTGAAGTGAGCGGGAGGGCAGGCTTCTCTCCTTGTGTTTAACCTGGGCCATCTCGTGGAAGATGCCGCAGGTTGCCCGAGGCTGACATGAGGGAACACCAGCAGGAACCGGACTCTGTTGCAGCAGTTTGTGTGTTCCCCTGGGAGGAGGGCTGGGATCTAGTGCTTGGTCACTGATGGTGAGACTGTTATCAGAGGTAGGCATTTCCACGACATCCTCCATGTTTCAAGAAGGGAGTAACCCTTGGCTAGTTGCTCTAGGAGAAAACTGGGCCCAGGAGAAGAATGGGCTCTGAGCCCTGGACTAGATGGTGATAGCTGTTTGTAGTCCTGGCTTAGGAGTTTAAGCCCTGAAGTTGAAGTAGGGAGAGTGTTCAGTATTTCCTACCAGAAGACCCCATTTCCAGTGCAGAAATCTCCATCCTGGGCCGCCTCTCCGCGCGGTGTATCTGTGTGGCGGTAGGTGCCAGCCTGGCAGTTCTCTATGATGCAGGTGCTCCGTTCTTGTCATAACCGATCCAATCCGCAGGTTGGGGTGTCTGTGACCTGACCTGTAACTCCGTCCCCTCACCCGGCTCTGTGTTGAGAGTCGTCTTCCCTAGCCTTTAGCAAAGGAAGAAGTAAGGTTGTACCTTCACATGATCTTTTACCGTGGTTCTTTCAGACACCCTGCAAGCTTCATCTGACGATGAGAGGGAAATTCCTCATTCCCTCAGATTTGAAAAGCTTTGCTTTGCTACTACAGTGTTTCTTCGTTCTAGAGCAGGAAAGCACCTGGTTGGGGGGGGTGTGTGGATAAGGAAGATTGGTGTCTAAATTTACTTGAAAGCTCCTTTATTCGAAGAGATATCACATCTTATTTTTTGGCAGTCGTTTGAAACTCAGCGGGCGACTGGCAAGCTGCTAGTGCTAAGTGCCTTGCCAAATACTGTTGCAAAATACTGCCACTGCAGAAGTTGTGCAACTTTACAGACCATTACATTTCTCTTGGAGTTAAACCAAAGGGGTGCCAACTTCTGATCCTTTGCCTCCGCTGAGAAGCAAGACCGACCATTTCCAGCTGCTTCCGAGGCACCAGCATGCTGCTTTGCTGCTGCCGTCTCTTCTTGTTCTTGCAGTCAGTTTTCCTTCAACAGTCCTTCTCCATCTCTTGTTCACTGTTGTGAAAGAACTGACAAAACAGAACTATTTAAAACTTTTTCATTGTACTGTTAATTGCAAAATATTTTGGAACAGACATCAGACCACGGAAAGCTTTGCCTCTGGTTCTGAACTCAATGCTAACGTATCAGGTGCATCAAAAGAGATTCGCAGCATCCCATGGAGTTATACCTCATATGTGAGTGTTTATTGAACAACTGTGGAATTGAAGTCACTCCCAAGTATTTATATTCATCTAATTAAGAGAGGATACAAAATCTGATATCTAAATATATGCAAACTGTGGGTCAGTTTTTGAGGTCTCATAACTTTTCTGTTTCCTGTTAAAATAAGGGACTGGTTGGAAACACAGTTCTTATTTTTCACAAACTATCTTGATGGCTATTTGAGGGCTTTGCACCATTAATCTTTGCTCAGATTGATATTTTAATGAGATATTGTGTTTGGGGGACTTGTGAGGATTATTGTCCTGTGATGTTGCATTGCATTACAGTGACATTTCTGGATTCAGCTAGGAAGATACACTGAAGAGGTAAGTGCTGCTTAGGGCTAAAGGTCTTAAATCATGCAGTTATTCAGGTTAGAAGGAACCTTGGGAGGTGTTCAGTGCAACCTCCTCCTCGAAACAGGGTTAACCCTGAGTTCAGACTGGGTTGCTCAGGGCTTTGTCTAGCTGGGTTTTGAAAACCTCCAAAGACACAGGCTCCGCAGCCCCTCTGGGCAACTTGTCCTGGTGGTCAATTATCCTTATAATGATTTCCCTTCTCATGCAATGCATCGCAAGCAAAGAGTCTGTCTTTCTGTCTTCTCCGTAACCTTCTCTAAGGCATTGGGAGGCTGCCGTTAGGTCCCCGTGAAGCCTCCTCTTCTCAAGGCTAAGCGAGTCTGGTCACCTGCGACTAGAGCATGTGCTGCAGCCCTTGACGGTCTGTCTTCTGACCTCTTCTGTGCCCTGTGTCCTTCCTGCTTAAGTGCAGGAATGTCGGACATATGTATTTAAATGTGAATGTACTCAGTCCGCAGGACTCTGACAGAACAACCGTGTATTTAGATTATGATAGTTGAGGTTTAGACTTTTTTTTTTGGCATCTTAGTGTTAGTTATTTATGAACTGGGATCACTATCAAGCCCTAAAATATGTTTCGTACTAAGTTTAGTAAATAAGTAAGGACTGAGCATTCAGAAAATTATTGCTTTTACTTAAGTGCTGTGGAATTTCCCATTTATGGTATGTGTTTTGCTTTGATGTTGTGAAGAGCATGGAATAGGGATAAGAGGTAGTTAAAGAAAAAAATAACTTTTGTACTCCGTTTGGATGAGATTTAACCATACCTTGCAAAAGCAAGATGCATTAAGTATACGAGTTTGGAATGCTACCAAAAACTACGGAACAGAGAAAACTTAGAACAGTTCAGAAATAAAAGCTACCTGGCAAAAACGTACCCAGACTGTCAAACTCCTGAAGGCAAGTGCAACCAAGAACTAGGAGACTTCTGCTTCCTTGCTGCACTAGTAATGGTACATCTTGATTATATTATAGAAAAAAAAAAAGAAAAGAAAAAAGCTATGTTGTCATAAAAGGTAAGTAAAAAGAGCATGTAGCATTAAAGAGTATATACCAATGTTTTATGAGAGGTAAGACGTGAAACAGGAGGGGGCTAGCTAGAGTCATAGTAGGTGCTGATAGCCTAGAATCCAATTTGCTTCCTGATTTTTTTTTCCCCCAAATACTAGGCCCTCTTGTTTCATTCAAGTGTTTTATTTAAGTAATACATCTGATAGTATTAATCTAATCTCCTGGTACTCATGGTAAATTTCTTGTAAATAAGTAATTTAGCGTGATCAATTGCTCTTACAAGGGGTTCTGGATTTTCAGACTGTCATGGAAATACTTAAGCAGCATTTTAATATTAAACCATCTAAATTTCACCCCCGTCCCTCCCAAATCAGCCCTTGGTAAAAGAATATCTGTTGTCTTTGGAATTGTTGGGTCTCTTTTCTGCCATCCTTCTGTGACTGAAAACGTACAGGGTTTCTCTGCCAGGGGACCACAAAACTGTCCCTCGGTAGTGTCCCTTAAAAACCACGGGAGACTTGCAGCAGTGACAGAAAACCTGAGCAATTACATTGGCCACGCTCTCTTGCCAGAGCAATGTGTTCTGAAATTTTCAACTGTCTTAGTGTAAAGAGTTTGTCCCAAGAACAAACTGTGCTGTTTCCAATGAGGTTTTACATCTTGTGTATGTGTCCACACACATTATATGTAACTCCAAAGGCATATGCCAGATAGATTGGCTTAACTTCACTTTTCTTCAGAATTTTTTGGAGGTTGGCTGCCTCTTTGGTGCTCTTTTCATGTTAACTAATACGTTATGTGGTGGATGAATAGGATTCTTTATAGAATTATCTACAACCAGGCACTGATTTATTTCAAAACAAAGGGTTTCTTTAGAGCGAAGTTTAAGCTGGCATTGCCATGAATCCTAGAATTATTCTACATTTAAATGAGAGAACAGTGATGCACTTGTACTTGGGCTTTGAACAGCACAGAGCTGTTGACCAGAGACTCGGAGACCGCTGAGCAAATCTTTCTAGGTCCACTTGCCGAAGTTTCCAAGACTACTTTTCTCTCCTTATGGAGATAGTGAAAAGCAAAGCTAAAAAGATGCTATTACTTGCAGTAGTCCATTTTTTTGGAGGTATGCAAAATTGTTCTGCAGTGTGTGATCAAAAAAATCTGTAAAACCCTGAGTGCTCTGTAGCAATCTGAACGCATACTTTTTCTCTGTTTTGGTTTGGGGTGTGTGGGGTATACTGCATAGCAGCTAAACAATACCTCACTTGTTTATAAAAAACCTTGGGAAGAAGGGGTGAGAAAGAAGAAAATATTT
Source organism: Nipponia nippon (assembly GCF_047370975.1). Taxonomy (NCBI): domain Eukaryota; kingdom Metazoa; phylum Chordata; class Aves; order Pelecaniformes; family Threskiornithidae; genus Nipponia; species Nipponia nippon. The sequence goes on along the minus strand of NW_028262290.1, from coordinate 38,087,034 downwards.
ACAGTAGTTTTCTACCCAATTAAAATCAGAAGGCAGACTGAAAAGGAAAGAGTTCCTCTACCATCCAAGCCAATTAAAAGTAAGTTTTGCTGCTTGGATGTTAATTTACACATCCAAGGCCATGTAAATTTAAACTAGAAGCTTGACTTAACCTCGCCGATTCAGACGAACTTCAAATTTATGATTCATTTGGTTTTGGTCATAGCATCTGGGTGTTTAAGCACATTTTATGTGAATTCACAAAGGCTATTAGAAATTCATAAACCGCCTTAAAATGTTAAACTTGTGGAGTACTTCACCAGAATGTGTAAATAATGCCTGTCTTGCAAACATAGCTCTGCAACACGAGCTGGCTAGGGTCCTCCATTAAGATATTCTTATGTTTGATGCCCTCAGCCATTTTTCCTGTTGTTTAATTATCTGGGAATAAAACCAGAATTCTGTAGCTTCTCTCATGTATTAAAAGGTATCTAGAATTTCTGTGCAAACATTTTAATTGTATTTGTTGATATTAGTTGAGGTTGTTTGTGGTTTTTTTTCCTCTGTGTTTCATGTGTGTTTGTTTATAAAGAATTAAAATAGAGGTGGCAGGAGGAATGTCATAACATTTGCAGGGTTTTACTCAGAAATGAAACTGTAAACTTGTCACTGTGTGCAAAAATCAGTTTGCTCTTTTACATAGGAGCATCACTTGAAGTGACCTGAAAGAAATTTTATGATCAACCACCCAGTCAAAGCCCAGATAATTATTCAGGGAACCATGCTGGATGTGTGATGTGCCCAGAGTAAGAAACAAAACAGTCCTTGACAAGGAAGCCAAAGGTGCTGAATATTTTGGAAGCTACAGAGCAAGGGCCTCATAAGGAACAAAGGATGGCCTTGCAGCTCAGAGTCTAAAGAGCCACGCACACACAGCCTTGTGCACAGTTTGACCCTTCTTTAGGAAAAGAAAGTTGCACCATGAAATGAATATATGTTGATAAGAAATTAGGAACTGGCAATGAGGACTGGAATGTTCTTTGTCTTGGTTACTGCTTTATGACGCGACAGCTGGAAAAGATTGATGGCTTGGGTGCTTGGCCTTTTGTTTTGGTTCTGCTATTTTAATTTATGAGTCAGAAAGTCCCTAGACATAGGTCCTCACTTAAAGAAAAGAAAGAAAGAAAAACAAAAGACAGATTATCAGCAATGTTATTTTAAAGCAAATGCAGTTGTTAAATGAAAACATTGTGATGGTTTGTTACAGTTTGTTTACAGGCCTACCCAAGACATCCATATGTCACATCAGATGTCAGTTAAAATGGTCAATATGCTGTCTCGGAACAGTCAGTACCTGGTGCCTAGACACTGAACGCTGTCACTCCAGTCATGCTTGTTGCTGCAAAGTATTTAGATCTGTCTAACAGTTGAGGCAAGCAGTGTTGTTCTGGTCTGCTATGGTTGACCTGTCCTGCTTTGCTCTCTGCCGTATGGATGCCACTGTTGGTCCCTGGATTCCTCTGGTTTGGCTTAGGGTGAGTCTGTGTTACCGTATTCGTTCAGTTCAGGAGCCTGCTTTTGAAGTACGTCCCTCACGACATTTTGGTTCGCTTTGCCGGGTGATCTTGGGGAACACGAGTGGGTTTCCTTTCAGATGAAGTGAGACTGGAAGATCTTCTGCAGGAGCGCTTTTAACACCTACCGACCACGAATGGGTGTCCTGCCCACAGGACCAGGCTAGAGCTGGCTTGAAGCAAAACATACAAATCCTACCATGCCAACATGGGTAGTGTGGATGCCACATCCTCAACATCAACTGTTTTCCTCTCTGTGGATGTGCTTTTCTTGCACGGCGTTACTTGCTAAGGTAGACATGGAACAAAAACTACAGCAAGGGCACATGCAAGCGCCTGGAGGCTGCCTTTTCTCTTGACTTCAGGTGCAACCTCCTAAGTAGTTGCTCATGAAAGTGTCACACACCTCTGAAATGGCTCTCCCTGCAAGTGGCAGTCTCGTTTTTGATCTTTCTTTCTCTCAGTTTTCTGCCTGTCACTTGACTTCCCTCGGTGCTTCTCCTCTCTGTGCTTTCAAACCACTCTTCCTTCCCCTCACTTCTTGTTTGCCACCATCTCTTTCCTAGAACATTGCTCCCAGCCATAAGTTCTCAGTCTCAAGAGGTCATTTAACCGTCTCTACCCCAAAAGTGCAATCTGTCTTTTGTGAAGAAGTGTTCACCTCACTTTTTAAAGCTATTCCCTGGTGGAATCTCCTCCAGTGCTCCACTACCCTGCCATTATTTTTTTTGATGTTCATGTCTCCCTTCCTCCAGTGTTTAACCTGAACCTTTCCTGTGCTCATTTTAAGCTCATTAGGACTTGTCCTTTCCGTAGCTGGCTGAAGAGACAATTCCCTTCTCTTTGTAGTAGTCTTCCAATGTAACAGCTATCCCTTAAGTGTTTCTTTTTTCCCCTCCATTAACAACTAGCTCGTCCATCCCACCTCCCCATAAGTCACATTTTCTAGACTACTTTGCATTCTCATTACTGTTGCCTCTACCCTCTCTGGTGGGTCCACATCATTCCTAGGTATTCAGACATGAACGGAGTAAAGTAGAAGGATTTTTTTGGGTTCAGCAGATTATGCTCAGGCTTTGCACTCCGACACTTTTCAAAACTTTTATACCTTTTAGGAACGTTTGTCTGCCTTACAACAGCATGATATTTTTCTCTTGTGACCCGCTGTAGGCTGCTGCCTTGTTGTTTCCCATCCTGTATTTCTATATTTGATGTTTCCTGCCAGTGGGTGGTAGCTTGTACATAACCTGCTACATTTCACTCCGTCCTTCCAGATCACTACTCTATCCTGACGATGATATATTTAACCTTTGTTTCTCGCATCCTGAACTAATATTTACTCTTCCGGCATCTGTAGTCTGATTGTTAAAATGTCTCGAGGCAGTTTCAAAGCCTTACTAAAGGAAAGATGTGACATCTGCTGTTTCTCTCCTACCTATCTGGAAGGCCTGTCAAAGGAAGTTAGCAATGTGATTTAACAAATCTCTTTTGGCTACTAGTTAAGATTATTTTACAAGTGCTGCTAATTAATTTGTTCTGGATTGTTTTCTCCAGGAATTTGAAGTTAAACTGACTCATTGGGTCTCTAATATTCTTACCTGTTGCTTTTTGTTGCTTTGTTTTGTTGGCTTATTTGTTTTTTTCCATCGTGCACACGTGCACGCAGTTTCATTCACATTCTCTCTCTCTTCCTCCTTCCTCTGAAATCTTACCTGTCGTTGCTGCTGTTTATGCTAATCACTGCTTGCATTTGACCCTCTTAGTGAAGACTGATGTCCTAAACATGATAGCCTTCTGGATGTCATCTCTCATCAGTTTTTCTCTGTGTTGACTGGGGCAGCAAGGTTTTTCTTGCTTTTAAGCTATAATCATATTGATAATAAGGAATTTTTTTTGTTGCTAGCCAGTTTTTTAAATTATAATTCTATCTTAACCATGCTGATTCTCATACCTATGTACTTATGTAGATTTTATACTTCTTGCTAGCAATTAGACTGTGTTTTCACATTCTATGTCTGTCTTGACAAATAAATCTTGTGCTACAACTTCTGCTGTGTATTTTTACAAGGCACAAGCACAGATGATCCTACTGTATTGTTTATTGGAGGAACTGCTGCTGCTTTGTTGCCTCTCCTCTTAGTAGTGTCTCTTGTGAGGTCTCCTCTCTACCTGAGTGTGTTTGCGTTTGTCTTCGTTACATTTATGAGCTCCCTCTCCTTCCATTTCATGAGGTTTAGTCTGAACTGGTTGCTCTCCATTTGTCTGGAAACAAATCTAAAGGATCTGCTGCCTTCTGTATTTTCTCCATTTTTTAATTACAAAAATTGCTAATTTTGAAATAAAAGAAGTGTGAGTCTAAACAACAGTAAAGCTTCATGTCCATTCATGGGCCTTTGCTCCTTATACCATGTGGCTATCAAGATACCACGTGTTGTTAGATTACCATTTCAGGCTTTTCTGCTTTATTTCCAAGTCACTAGCTGTTTGATATATAGATTTAAGATATGAAACAAATAACCCTGGTGCTGCTAGATTTTTTTTAATGCCTTCGTTGTTGTTTAAACTGATTAGGCCTGTTAGCGCAAATGGCAGCCACTAGGCACTCAAAGCTGCATCAAGTCCGCATTATGCTGGATGTCTTGCACAAAATTAATAAAAATGACCTCTTTTCCAAAGAACTCTGCTCTGGCTTTTATTCCTAGCTGGTGAGATAAGACAGCTGCAGCGTGAAAAGGGTCCTGAACAGAGTGGGTGACAGCGGCGTTTGAGTGTGGAGAGAGCGGGAAGAGAGGGGTTCTGAGCAAAGTCCTGCACCTCTTGAGGTGGAGAGGCAGGGTGTAACATGGTAGACAGACATTATCCTCCCAGTGAAGGTAAATGAGAAAGATGCTCCAACAAAAATGGGAAGATATTTTTTTCATTGCCTGCTATTTGATATTACTTTTTTTTGTGTGCAACTGCCTGCAAGCTTTTATCTGTGCTGATGAAGGAGGTGCCCAAAATAAAACACTGTTTAGGGTTTAATGTAATAATTAAGTAGGCAAAGCCCTGCCAGTTTGTTCTGACCACAAAATGCTTTTTTAGGCTGTCGTCTCCTTTTCTCCCACGTGCTTTAGCATCTCCAGCCCAATAAGACTTACTGTGATTTTGGTGTTAATTTATTTGCAGCCCGTCCTATCCTGTGCCTAATTAGAGATTAGTTTTAGCAAACTAATTCACTGAGCATATTGACACATGGAGCCAGATACTCTAGGGAGCTCCGATCACCCTGGGGTTGGCAAGTGGTCTTCCAAACATTTGTATGTAACCTGGGGTTCTGCTGGTGCTCTACACAGATGAGCAATCAAAGTTACGTGGCGCTAGAGAATTAGGGCTGGGGTGCTTTTAGAAGAAGGTAAGAAGTAGACTGTTTTTTCCTAACTGAGTAAAAAGGCTGTCCTTTGCAAGTAATCTTCCTCCACTGTGGGATAATGAATAAGATGTGCTGGGAGGTTGGAAGACTCAAGATCTCTTCCTTGTTCTACTGCAAAAACTTTCCTTGTGCTTTGGTTGACTCTTTGAGTCTGTGTTGCAGGCACGTTTTTATTGCTGTTTTCACGTTTTACAATGTAGCAGGTCTTAATTTTATTGTTCATTGGAGTCTGAACAGTCTTGGCCAAGAAAATGCTGCTACTGGCAAAGAAAATACTACTTAATCTATTTATTTGGATTCAGACCTTGGTTTGTTTATTTATTCTCCTTAGCCAATATCTGGGATTTTGTTTGTTTCTTTAATCTGACTTCCTTCCAAATTTGTGATACATTCTGTGCCAATATATGACAGAATTAACCACTGACCAGTGTCAGACCTCTTTTTCTTTTAAGCCTCTTCAGTAAATTGGATGCTTAATTTTTCAGGTCTAGGCAGATTATCTAGCAATATTTGAAAACTTTTAAAATGTAAGACAAATTCCACGATTTATGTGTTCAGAAGATAACTGACAAATATTCTCTGAAATAACTTTTTGTTAGTATCCGATTTACTTTCCTTTCTAGTAAATTTGCGCCCCCCATATGCTTGTGTATATATAGATTATTTTTTTTTTTGCCTTACAAAAGAAAATCTCCATATAATTTTTCTTTTTTGTTATAAAGTAAAGGAATGGGGGTTCTGCATGTTTTCCTCTCCCCTTTACAGGAAGTCATGGGCTCTGCTCTCAACTTTCCTAGACATGCAATAAAACAAAACTTCATATAATCCCATGTAAATGAAATAACTAATCCCACCATCTTCCTGTTTTCATACTCCCACAATTCTAGCATCTGCACGGGTATAGTTTGACTCTATACCTGCCGACCATGGTAGGCATATTAATGCTTTCAAGTTTGCATTTATGTGAAACGTCCAAAATGTCTTTTTGGTGTTAGCTTAATGTTTTATTTGTTCTCTTTTTGTCTCCCTCGACTGCTGGTCCTTTTGTTAGTTGACAGAAACTCTACTGTTATTCCATTATCCCAAAAAAGCGCTAAGCTGCTCTGGTTTGTACGACTTGAGACATTCTTCCCATAAACCAGATTTTAAAATGAGGTACTAGTTTAACTGTGCAAGTTCACAATGAATGCAATAAAATGATTATGAAAAGCTTTATTGAGCAATTATGCATGTAGGAATGCTGGAGCCAGGAATCAGCAGTATAAACAGCCATCTTGCTTGCTCTGACTTCAACAGCATTACATAAAAAAATGTTTTTGTCCTCAGTACTTCTGCATTTCCCTTCTCAAAATTAGGCACCGTTCTTGTAAGAGTGAGAAATAAACAGTGCTTGTATTTTCTGATTTTGAAGACACTTCTGAATCAATCAGTGGAGGCAGATGGGTGAAGGAATGAAAATATCCGTAATTACCCGGACTTTATTTTAATGGAGGTACGCGGTGAGGGGCCCTTGGCTGGACACCCCAGGCTCCCTAGGGGAGGTGACCATGCCAGCAGCGCAGGCGTTCCCTGCCGTTCTGGTGTGCTAACGACTGCGTGCGGGTAGGCATAAATTGGTGGCAAACAAAAGAAAAAAATGATCAGCGTAGGCCCGGGAGAACCGCAGTTATATAAAGGTGAACGATGAAACGTCATTTCTAAAGTGGGTATTTTGAAGGGCTGTTACCGGAACACTTTTTATATAAATGAAAGGTACATTTGAATCAGAAGCAGTTTGGTGTAGAAACCTGCTAGTGACTCATCCCAGACCTGAGGGGAAGCAGAGCTAGTGCGGCACGGAGAGATTTTGGAGCACTTACATGCTACCTACTTCAGAGTGAAGTTAAATTTTCATCAGTTAATCCAAGAGTGGGAGATATTAGCACCTTCCTCCAACACCGCTCCTATTAACTTCCATTAGCGTGGTGCATATTCCAGTCTGGATATCCTCATCACTGTTGTAATCGCATCTGAGCCGAGGTTGATTATTGGTGGTTTCCTGAACATTGTACAGATTCTTCACAGCTCCCATATTTTCCTCCCAGTGCAGTAACAATGTATTTATCAAGTGCTTCAGTTCTTGAGATGTATGGCATCTTGAGTTCTCACGGCTGTACAGAACTCTTTATCTTCTTTCTAGAACAGAAGTTTTTCTTTGCTTAATTCGAAGGTTTATAAAAACATTTAATGAATCGGGTTGACACGAAGATTGCCACGTAATTAGAAAACTTTGGCATTTTGCTCTTTTGTGTTCTTATGCAAGCTTAAAATTGCACTGTCATCTACCAAAATTACTTTAATTTGTACAGCATTGTTGGAGAAGACTGTAGTTGGAATAAGACTTATTCTTGATCTCATGCCTTATAGAAGGAAAACAGAGTAGCTTGGATTTGTGTGCAGGAACATTTTCATATGAAACATTTGACTTAATCTGAACAAGGACTGCAAGAAAATACCATGTCTTTTAAATAATCTGGTTCTTATTTTCCCTTTAAAAAGGCTGTATGTACATCAAAGCTAAATGTCAACGTACAATTTTGTGATAACTTCTCCTACTTAGTATTCATGTTACATGCTGCAACTTACAATATCTTTCTTCGTTCTCTGTGGTCCTTGCCACCCAACACCATAATAGCTAACATCAAAAAATTGCTGACCTGAAACATTAAATACTGCCATGTTCCTTTTTAAAACTGCATAATGGAACAGCGGTCTTGAGTTAATATCGAGATTAGAGGGATTTATTTAATTGTTGCTTGTGCTTCGTACTCAGATTTGTGATATTCCATTAAGTGACTTCTGCTAGATTGTCGTATTGTAAGAAGAAAGATGTTAAAGAAAAATTTGATTTAGTAGAGTCCAAAAGTTGATCATCTGTCCTCTGTCCCTGCTTGTTCTTGGACATCCTGTGTTGCATTGGTTTTACGTGGTAGAAGAAGACAGGATGTATCTTTATATAAATCTATTGCCGAAACTCACTTAATAGTGCAGACCCACATACACACTTAAAACATTGACCCACAGCTCCCAGGACTGAAAATGAGAGTATTTGTGCTTGCAGAACAAAAACCAGACTCTGTAGTTGGTAGATGGAAATACATCTTCTGTGTGGGTCAGGAATAGGTTGGCATCTGGCAAACATGAGGAAACGGCTAGGTAAGCAACTAAACAAAGTAATGACAGCAAATAATAAACTCTTACAACATTTTGCTTAAATCTCTCTCATTTTTGGATTATAAGATACAGCTTCTTGCTTTGGTGGTGGCGTTTTTAAATTGCTGCTATGTTTTTTCTACTCCGAGTTGGTGCATAACGCTGCTCTAGTGGAATGCATGTGTCTTTTGACATAACCAATTTGTTAGAAGTATTACTAGAACAGCAAATCCAAATCTGGTCTGTTCTGTAGATCTTAGGCTGCCTTTAAAATGTTGACATTTTGGAAAAAGGCTGTGAGCCTTTTGTGAGGGGTGGACACAATGGGGGGACACCTCCAAACCAATGCCCTTGTTTAGTTTCATTTGAATAGAATACCTGTACAGATGAGCTACCAGTAAATAGCTTGAAAATGCAAATATGGTGCTTGTGTTCTTGCTCATCTCTAGAATCTGGGGAAGAACTCTTGCCATTCTGGGTAGACCCCACCTATGTAACATTGTGCGCCAGAGCAGCTGTTTACCAAAGCATGTTTGTTCACCCCAGCCTGTATTTGCAATTCTAGTAGAATGTGCTGTAGCTGGGATTCAGGAGACTGAATTAAGAAACATCCATACAGAATTACTACTTAGAAAGCTTTTTTTCTTTTATACTTAGCTTTGGTATACTTCCCTGCACAAACTGCTCAGATCTGCAAACTCAGATACTTGACCTGTTTGATAGAACTGTATTTATAAACTGAATTCCAAAGCGTCTTTAAGAACAAAAAGCAGGTCTTGCAGTACTATGAGTCGGGAGGGTTTTTAGCAACTTATACTGATACTTCATGAGATGTATTGAATAGCTTCAGCTTCAAAGTGTTTAACAGGACAGTAATTTATTACTGCGTTGTATGCATCTCTGCTGAAACTAGCCCCAGAACATGTTAGCATATACCAATAAGCCATATATTTGACATGGTAAGCATGTATTTTGCTATATATCTATAAAGCAGACAGTTATCTTTGTCCTTTTGCTATATATGTATTCATGCTTGTAGGACTTGGTGATAAGTCAGGTCCAATGGACTTCTTTTTCCTCATATTCTTGGAACCCCTGTGAATCTTCCATGCTTCCGTGTAAGCAAGTGGAGGTGGCGTGAAGCAGTATCTACACTGTACATCTCTAGGATAACTGAAAACTAAGGTAAACTAGGCTATCGGGAGTTTAGCATTCATGCTATTTTTCTGCTTCTGGTAGCTGAACTAGTTTGTGGAGATTCCGCTTGGGTACCTGCTCCAGACTGCATGCTTGCAGTGAGTGAGGGTAGGTGGAAGGCAGAAAGAGATCTGGGCCCAGTGGGCAATGAATACTGGTGTGTGTCCATGTGCCCTCGGTTAGTGGTGCTTCCCCTAATGACGAGGCTGTAACTTGGTAGTATCTCCTGGTGGAACCCTGCCAGCTATTGACCTGATAAGTGAACAGGATGTAAACAGCAGGGTTTGGGTCAGAGGTGAGCTTTGTCAGACAGTTCATGTGCACTTCACCGTTCACTTTAAATGCCTTGCATGATAAGTAATTTTAAGAAACTAATCTTACGTTCTTTGCTTTATAACAATACATTGTTCAACTTGCCCTAACTGAAGAAAGTACTCCAAAATGACTGATACGGCAATAATAATACATTTTGGTGTATGTATGAGGGAAAGAAAGAACTTGAGGAGGATGAAGTGAGGAAAATAGAGATGTATTGAAAATGCAGAGATGATATTTCACTGCCTGATACTGCTTTTTTATCTTGAAATCCCATCATGCATTTATGTGGTTTCTACCAAAAATTGCTTGCCTATATCAAATTACCCAGGGCGTTGTTCGTTACAACATAGTGTTGTACAAAAGGAATTAATTTTCCTAAATATGTTTATGAAAACATACAGAGGCTTCAAGTAATCATGAAATGTAAACAAGCAGAACTCTTGCATGAAAGGAAAAAAGGGTAACTCATGGCCTCACTTGTCTTCATGTTTTCAGTTTGCTTTCCATCTTTTAAAAGGCTGTCTAGTGCTTGTGACAGTAAACTGGTTTCATAGAATCATGGAATGTCCTGAGTTGGAAGGGACCCACAAGGATCATCGAGTCCAGCTCCTGTCCCTGCATAGGACAACCCCAAAATTCACACCATATGTCTGAGGGCATTGTCCAAATGCTTCTTAAATGTTGTCAGGCTTGGCGCCATGGCTGCCTCCCAGGGGAGCCAGTTCCAGTGCTCCACCACCCTCTGGGTGAAGAACCTTTTCCTAATGTCCGACCTAAACCTCCCCTGGCATATCTTCCTGCCGTTCCCTCGGGTTCTATCATTGGTCATCAGGGAGAAGAGATGAGCGCCTGCCCCTCTTCTTCCCCTTGTGAGGAAGCTGTAGACCGCTATGAAGTCTCCCCTCAGTCTCCTCTTCTCCAGGCTGAAGAGACCAAGTGACTTCAGCTGCTCCTTGTACGGCTTCCCCTCTAAACCCTTCACCATCTTCATGGCTCTCCTCTGGACACTCTCCAGTAGCTTTGTATCCTTTTTGTACCGTGGTGCCCAAAACTGCACACAGCACTCAAGATGAGGCCGCGCCAGTGCAGAGTAGAGTGGGACAATCACCTCCCTTGACCGGCTGGCACTACAGTGCTTGATGCACCCCAGGACACGGTTGGCCCTCTTGTATGTATCTGCATGTATGTGTGTTCTCCAATACTCATGTATTTGGGTAAAATGTGAGACTGGCTATGATACGGATTATAGGTTGGTATCAAGATCATGAGGGGCGTCTGTACTTTGTCTGAGGTATATACACCTTTTCTACTGGAATGAATCACTCAGGTTTCCTCCCCACCACCACTCAGCCGATTACGCGCCATTTGCTACCTCCAGATCTTTATGCATATCAAGTACTTCCCACAATGAGGTGGTCGCCAGGTCCATAAAGTCCCTTTTCTAGAGGGTGTTTGCCCAAAGACGTTGCTTGAAACAGATTCCTTCTCGTTGTAGAATACCATATGTGACATAACTGAACACGAAGTATATGAAGTACAGCCAGAAATCCCTGGCTTGTAAGAAAGCAGCTCAGAATATAGCGATCCCTGCATCTCAGGGAATGAAGATTGTTCAAAGTGGAGTAAAATCTGGGATATGAAAGTGGCCTTTGTGACGGGAAAGGGAGGCATCCCTAGGCAAAGTCTCTGGTACTGTGTGAGGATGAATGCTATGCTTGGACTGAGATGGGATCTGTAAAACCTGCCATATGTCTAATTTTCTTTAGAGATGCCTCCTCTTTTCTTCTGCCTGGAGGTGGTACCAGGACAGAACCTAACTATTTTGGAGCTCTGGATACCCAGCAGACAAGTAAGAATGGCCCTTCCCCCTGGGCTGTGGATGTTAAGAGGTCCTGCATAGGTCTGCTGAACGTTCAGAGTACAGCTACTGCTTCTAGGAAGGACCACATATATGTGCTGTAGCGTTGACCAATGTAAATGTCAACGCGCTTAAGACAGAGGTGTCACTGAACTCCTTCTTAGTGGGGCTTTTCCATGTGACTGAGAGTATTTGCTGTTTACTACAGTTGATCTTGCCCAGAGAAACTGTCAGCTGCTGAGAGCTTCATCATCCCAGTGTGTAAATGCATTGCTAAAGAGACTGAGAGCTTCATGTATTTTAACAAAAGACGCAATTGCTCTGAAGAGCGCTGGCAAGGAATCTGAATTTCCAAGGTACACAACAACATACTTGGCATACATGTTCCCCCAGGTAGGGATAAACTTGCCTTTTTAATCTTTTAGCATTACCTATTTTTCCTTCATTCCTTCTGACGCTGCTGCTTTTGGAACAGTGCTTGCTTGTGTACTAGTGTTCATCTTTAGTATATGCTTCAATTGATTTCAACCAGTTTTCTTCTTAGCTTCTGTGAAGAATTTCTTTGATGTGGTGCTGCTGTCATTCTTCTTGTCCATGTTATGTATACTCTGTGATGTTTGTGAAATGACACAATATATTACAGTTTTTCTACAGTTTTCCATTATTTTTGTTTGTGGTGTTTCTTACGCTAAGTGGGGTCTGTGTACTGTTGTTGTAGATCCTGGTCTTGATCTCCACCAGCCTCTGTGCCCCAGGACACTCTTCTTGTAATACGTGGATCATCTTCTTTGTGTCTGGAGTGCTGGAAAACTGTCAGTTCACTGTGAATGCTGTTCAGGGTTGGGAAGCTTCCTTTACTTGCCAAGTTCTTATGCTTTGTCAAGAGATAATAATGAATCTTTCAGTCGTACTTGTTTAGGTGGCTTGTGGTAGTTTCGGGTGGGTTGGTTGGTTTGTTGGGAGAAGGGGTTGAAGTATATGTTTGCTACGAATCGGTCTCTTAAGTATTCATTTCAGTCCTTCCAAGTGAAAGACTGTAATCTGAAGACATTTTGTAGTTGATCTAGCGTACAAAAAGAAAGTATGGGAAAAAAGCATTTCTCCTGTGCAGCTCATGTAAAACTGAACCATTATTCAGACTTTGATAATAAGCACAGGCACGCATCTATGAAAATGAGTTAAATGAAAGCCATTAATATGCATACATGCATTAAGTGTTACAAAACCTGCTTTGGTAAAGAACAGTTACCTGGTGACACTGTTGCTTGCATGTGCACTGTGAGGTTTAAATCTTGTCCAGCTGGTGTTTCTTCCACAGTTTTAACCTTCAGGCTTTCAGCTAAATCACCTTCCCACTGAGGGTCTTCTTATTTGATTTTATCTGTGATAGCCCATGTGTTTTGGTAATCTCATGTGTCCAGGGAGCCTATCAGAAGACAGTTTTCTCCGGTACATGACTCTTGGGTCTCATGCTTTGCAGTCCAAACTGGCCCATTCCCAAGCCTCTTCAAAGTCTTATTCCTAAGCAGGCAGCGCGGTATGAATATGGAGTAATCAGGTGTATCCAAACAAGAGGCTGGGAAGCAGTGTGAGAGTAATTGATAGAAAAGGGCGGGTGCATATCTGTCTTCACACATTTTATGGAGTTTTTCTGGCTGCCGGAATCCTGGGTGTTAGACAATATTTGCCCTGAGTTGCTGTGCCTGTGTCATTATGAGGCCCATCCATTGCAGCCTGAGGCTTTCCAAAGGGTGATGTCCTCAGACTGCTCAATGCTGTGTAGGTGGATACAATCTGCTTGGAGTTGGGTTCTTTGATTAAAATAATTGGCACGTGCAAAGTTAACTACAATGGCCAGCAGATGTTTCCTGAGCGAAGTCTAAATTTAAGGCTTTATAGGCTAAAGGCTAACAATAATTATTTAAAAGATCACTTCATATCCATTGCAGCGTCACGTTAATGCCTTTTGGAGCGTTTTAAACAGACGTGCCTTCGGTTGTGTTATCCCTGAGCGTGAAGAGTAGGATAGAAGGCTTGGTGTTAAAAGTGATAAGCTAAGATACTCCTCTGAAGATGCAGGAACTGAAACCGAAAGCTGTGATATCAATGTTTGAAGCTGATAATGAGGTAATGATTTCGAGGTGTTACTCAATTGACCCACCATGTTTTAGCAGTAACTAAAAATATTGGGCTATGCTTGTCAAGTGGTTTGGGCTGTGCTTGTTCTGTGAATATTTGAATATATACTAAAGTACCACAGAATATACATACAGAACAGTGTTCACTAGCAAAGCTCCTGGCTATGTTTAAACAAGTCTTCTGCATTCCTGCTTGTCTTTGTCTTACAATGTTTTTCATACTGTATTTTTGTCTATATAGTTCTCTCGATGTTGTAAAATTAGACTTTTGATCTTTGGTCAGGGGCAAGGTTTTTGTACTAATTTAAGGACATTTTCAGTAAAAACAGAACCTAATATTTCAGATTATTGCTACCTGCTCATACTGGGCTTGGAGAAACATGTCAAAGGTACCCTGCATTTCTGTGACCTCTTGCATTTGCAGTGGGTTGAGATGGGTCCTTCATTTCTCTTCCCTTTTTTCTTCTTTTCCACCCCCGCCACCCAGTCACTGGTGTTCTTCAGCAAAGACTTGAAATACTTGGGATGACAGCACAGTACATGGATTTGTAACATTCTTTAGAAGCAAAGTACTGCAAAGCAGTGGAAGTGAGATTCTTTGTGTGTATTACTTGCCCAGGAAACATAAATAGGGAATGCAAGGGAGTTCCTGGGGACAAAAATGTTAGAGCGAATGCTGACCTTTAACTTCACTTGAAAGGCAAGTTGAGTTCCATGTGTTTCTGTGTGTGCTATGCGGTTAACCACCAGGTATCCACACTGACGTTAGAATATCAGCCTTTAAAAGCTCATCAAGCAAATCTGTAAATTAGGATTTATTTAAATTTTAGGACCTTAACAGTGTTTTGCATGGTAGGATGCACTAGACAGATGAACGTCGTGTGGAATTCATTCAGGCAAATTACAATTTAAGGATATGTACCACGTTGCTGCTCTCTAATTACTTAAGATTGAGCACAGCTCCAGAATAGTGAGAGGAACTGCATAAAATTAACCGGTTGACAGCCCAGTCTTCAGGCAGTTTTGAACTGTGAGGAAGGACAAATAGCTGCTCTTTATTCAGAGTTTTAGGGCTTAGGCCATGTGGCCAGGTAGACGGAGTTAAATTATCTCTAGGCCAGGGTCATCTCTGCTTTCCTGGGTTGAGGCCCCTCTACGTACTGTAAATCAGTCCAGTGGCTCCATTCAACTGATCTGCTGACAAGTGAATGATTAACTGAAAACTATCAACCAGACAGAAGATGAACTCTGCTAAACAACTGTAAAGTAAAATAACTCTTGAATACAGATTACCTGATTAAGTTATTTGCCAACAAGTTATTTTAACTGACTTAAAGTTCAAAAGCTCTGGGTTTCACAATGAGAAGTGCTAACACAGTTTCTTTAAAACCTCTCTATGAATGCAAGGCAAATAGCTTACCCGATCTGGACAAGCAAAAGGCGGCTGTTGCTGCAATGCAGAGTCTCTGGATCTAGCAGTGCCTACCCAAAAATACAAAACTCCAAAATCAGGAAAGGGCAGGTTAGGATGGAGAAATTCCTCATTTCTTCCTGCGAGGAATGGAAGCTTGTGATCCAGTTGACTGTGTACATAGTTACAACACGCTAATCAAAACACTGACGTATTTTAAATAATGCCAGGCTGCTTCTCTGGTTTGTTTTTGGAGAGTGGTTGGATGACTGTCAGTGTCTGACACATGCGTGTAGTATTGTGCAGGAATACTTCTGCAGCAGGAGTGTCCAGAAACAGGATCTCCCGAATCACTGTTTACCAGATACTTGCCAATACCTGAGACTGCTGAAATGAGCATCGTCGTGTCTCGTCAGGCCCACATACAAGTCTTGTGAAGACACGCTTGTAGAACATGGGGCTTCTCTGTAATCAATAGAACAATTTCCTGATGAAAAGCTGTTGGTTTTTTGGGGTACCTACGTGTTACATCAGTTAAGACAGTGGGATGGGCTACAGTGTTTTCATGCTTGCTCATGCTTTACATGGCAGTTGAAATCCCAAGAATCATTTCAGGTATTTATATGGAGGAAGCTAAAATGGCATAGGTTTTTACCTCATCCTGAGTGTTACCGTTTGCGTTACATATTCTTTGCCTCTTAAGCCTTGTCTGAATGAGGAACATACACCTTTGGAGACCGCAGCAGATCCTCAATGAACACGAGGTTTTAACTTCATGGGTGCAGGGTCTGTTCTGTTAAACTCAATCCACGCCGACTCCTGGCTGGTCCTGCACTTTCGGATCTAGTTAACCAAGCAGAAGCGATACTGCCATTGAAAGAGCTTTTTTCTGGAATTTGTAATTTTATAACTGTTTTATGGCGTCAATCTGCTCAGGAAAAACTTACCAAGTTACACTTTGTTTTAAGAGGTCTAGCTGAATTTTAACTGGGCTATTGAAACTTACCCTCTAATTTCAGAGGGTGCAGAAAGGGTTCCCTAAATAGTGCTAGGTATTATAGAAACCTATCTCATTTTTCTGCATTATTCCTGCTGCACATACAGAAGAAGGGGAAGAGCTTTCATTACAGCAGCTGGTTTAATGACAGCCTTGCCAGTGGATTGTGGGCACCCCTAAACACACCGAAGAGTTAAACTGAAACCCCTCTTGTGTGCAATTATTTTGGTTTTATTACTATTTTTACCGGAGCGGCAGCTTCGCCACTGTTGATTTTCTGTGGGGAGCGGCCCAGCAGAAGCGGGCACATCCCCCGGGGGCTGAAACCCAGCGGCGGGGACGGGGAAAAGTGGGAACTTGTAGTTAAAATTTGAAAAAAAAAAGGATTTTTTTTAAAAAAAGGGGGGGGGGGGGTAACCCCGCCTCCCGTCCCCGGCCTACAGCCCGGGGCAAGAGCGGGTCTGGGCCCCGCGGAGGGCCCGGGGGTGGCGGCGCGGCGGCGGCTGGAGGCGGCGGGAGGGCGGCCGCGACCGGGCGCTGGCCCCGCGGGCGCGTCCGTGGGTGGGCCGGGGCGGCTGGCCGCCCTCGCCTTCCCCGGGAGGGCGCTAATTGGGGTTAATGGTCCTCCCGCTCCCTGCCCCTGCCCCGCCCCGCCCCGCCCCGCCCCGCTCCGCTCCGGAGCGACGGCCGCACGTGCGGGGTGCGTGGGCTGGGCGGGTGCGCGGCCGTTGCCGCTTGGCGCGGCGGTGAGGCGCGGCGAGGCGGCGGGGCCTGCCGGGCGCCCTTCCGCGGCGGCGCTGGCCTCCTCTCCTCTCCTCTCCTGGGTGGAGCCGCCTTTCCTCGCCGTTGGGGCCGCGTGTGCGTTAGCCTGCGGGGCTCCGGGGGCGGGCTGCGGGGCGGCGGGACGCCGCCGGGCTGGAGATGGCTGCGCCGGGGGGGAGGCGGGCGGGCGGGCGGGCGGGGGCAGCCATCTGAATGTGAGAAATTTGTAACTTCCTAGAAATCGGGGAGCTGAGAAATAGTTGCTGGGGCGAAGGTGAGCGGCTTGGTTTCGTTCCCGGCGGTCTCGCTCGTGCGGTAGGCGGGTGGGGGTCCCTTTTTCGGTCCGTTTAACCGGCTGTGGCGGCCGCTGGAGGAGGGGCATGCCCCGGGGCGGTGGCTGCGCCGTGTTTACTCCTCGTCCTCCGAGCGGTTTGCGGCCAGTGCGGTGCCGGTGTTTTGGGAGGAGCGCAGCGAACCTGAGGGAGAATGCCGCTGAGGTCTTGTCCTGAAAAACTACAGCTTTTTAGGCAGTGCTGTTTTGCAGGGATTCAGGTACCCCTGAGGAATTTAATTTTGTGGAGGTTAATTAAAAGGCCGCTGTAAATTATTAAGGCTTAAGCTATTTTGACAGCTCGTCTTTTTGTAATATTTATGTGAATTTTCCTCCTCTAGCAGCTCTTAAAGGTGTAACTGTTCTGCTTCTGGATGTGCAGTAGTTTTGCAGTATGGAATGTTCATTTCTTATTCCCCTTTAAACTTAAGATACGTTTTGGTGCTGGTACTGCATTTCGTTTCAACACAGCAATGTCCCTTGAACGCCGTTACGGTTCTCCCAGTTATTTGGCACTGAAGATTTCTTTGAATATCACTTGCTGCAGTATTCTTGTAGCTAAGGTTTTTTTTATAACTCCTTTCAAACATTAGGTGTGTTTATAGACATGCAGAATTAATCTGTATTTTTAAAGGCTGCTGTTATTCCATTTTGGGTTCTTCTCATGTTACTGTTGCTTCAGTCTGAGTGTCTAAATATAGTTCTGATTTCTATTTTATTTTGTTTTTTTTTTAGTCTTCACCTGCACATCAGTCTCCTCAATGACTGTAATATGACCTAATGATAAAAAAGGAAGGTGTGTATGGAGGAGTGCTTTCCTGAAGGCTTTATGATACTTTAGATTTCAGGAAAAAATGTTAGTGGCTTTTGGAAAGCATTTTGGAAAGTTCACTGTTAATATTGTCAGGGTAGTCTCCATGCATGGTATTTCTAATAGCTTAAAGCTAGAAAACTGACCTATTTCTTAAAAGGTATTTCACGATGCTCATTTAGGTCAGAAATACAGCAGGTATTTGAGATGCTGGTTTAGCTCAGAAACTTGCACATGTCAGTGAGAAGTACTGGTTGCTTTAGCAGCCTTGACAATTCTAAAGCTGAAGAAGTAGTCACTAGTGGTTACGTGATGATGATGAATTGTGTTAAATTTGCTTTCTAACCTTAATGTCCGCCTTTGACTGTAAATTACAGCCTCACCACATCTGACGTTATTGTATCAAATTCTGTTGTACATGCATAAACAACTGTTCCCTGAGTCCTTATGGAAGTGAAACACCTTCTTATTCTCTGCAGCACTGGAATATGTGAGAGGTCAATGTATGCTCTTACCTGCAGGGGTTTGTAAACTGTCCTTGAAGAATGGGCATAAAATACTAGTTGTAGGTGCACAGGTGTAACGTGAGGAATCAAGTGGTGGTGAACTGGGCGTGTGATTTGAATATTGCTAAAGGCTCTTTCTCTTACTTGCCTTTTATATTCTGATATTTAAGTTGTTGCCTTTTCATTATCCAACAGCTTTATGGCTCTAGGCGGCCGTGAATTCTGTATGTGTTTTCTGGATTGTGAACTGTGGCTTGAATTTACATATTTCATTATTTTAAAATCCAGATATATTCTGTTGTATGGATTTTACCCTTTTGCTGATTATAGTATGTAAAATCCAGTAACTTTCTTCATGTTCGATGCATTAGCAGTAACATCAATCTTAAATAGATCTGAATTCTCTTGTCTTTATGTAGTGAAACAGAGGGAGAACAGTTAGTGATTTCTGTTGAAGGTCATATAAAAAAATGGGCAATATATCTGGAATTGAAATTTAGGGTTCTCTCGCTAAATCTTCATCAAGAGGGGCAAAATGAGGCTGGAAGTGTTTGCTCTGTGTTTACTGAAGCCTGACTGCCCTCTCATGTAGAACTGACTATGTTGCAAGTGGCTGGTATCAGCTCCCTGTAAGACCTCCTGGAAGTAGCTCACAGTGCTGTTGCTACAGCTTTTGATCTGTGCTATCCTTAGGCACCTACATTTAACTTTAATTGGACCTAGTGTGTAGGAAGGCTGGGGAAGCATGCCAAGAAATGTGCAGGTAGCAAGTGTAATGCAAAGTTGATTTTTTTTTTTTTATGTGCTCTGCTGTTTATGTAAGTCATACTGTCTGAGGCATACAGTGACCATTCCAGATACTATGGACACAGGCTAAAGATGAAATTATTATGGACCCGTGTTCAGGATTAAAAGACAGCTGCCTTTTATTGGCAGTATTTGTTCTTTAGACTCATTTTATTACTCAGGGTTTGCTTACCACAGCAAAGAACCCGTGTTCTGTCATGTAATAAACATGTACGCAAATAGATCCAGTCCAATCCACAAATCTTGAATATGCCAGTTAGAGTAATTTACTGGAGCATATTTTGGGAGGTGGGGCAGAAGGATTATTCTTGGGTGCAGTAGAATCGTGGGAAGTGAATGTTTGCCTGACTTCTCCAAAGTAAATTGGATAGAAAAAAAAGAGGAGTTACTCATTTCTTTCCCTTGGTTGAGTTTTCATTTTACCTCCTATCCTTTTCTATGAGTACAAGGAATCAGTGGAATTGGACTTTGCCCACATTGCTGCAGAGTAGTGGTTTGCTTTCCATAGTGGTGATACTAAAGATTTTTAAAAATGCAAGGTAGTGGGTGGGTGTGTGAACAGGGAGCAGGCTTTTTCCTTTACACCAACGGCTGAATTCTCAATTCTCCTCTCAAATTGTAGTTAGAAGGGAGTGTGGAGATACGCCAGGGGTTGGCCAGAGTATTTTGGTTAGTGGTCTCCTTTTTTCTTCAGCTGTAATACTTCTAGAGGTCTACACTGGTGTTTAGTGTTCTCATATTAAAAATCATATGTATGTAGTATTTAAAAGGATGGCCTATGCGAAGCCTGTTTTCTTCAGAACCTAGTTATTCAACATCTTCTGGCCATCCATCTCTCTTTACAGGTTAGTGATCTGTGTTTTGCTTTTGACTCTTTCTGAAGCATGCGACTTCTCTTGCAGTCCCTGGCTCTCCTCATCCTGTATTTCTGTTGCATTGGATTCCGAGTATCTTGTCTCCCGTTTCCTGTGTGTCAGCTGCTTGTCTGGTAACGAGAGAGTGGGACTCCCTGTTTCATCATAGAGCGGTTGAGAAAAAGTTGACTTTCTGGGCTTTCTCAAAGCTTGTGTAATATTTGGTGATATGTTGAGTCATTATCAGGATATTTGTGGAGAAGACTGAGGAAGCGATGAAAAGTATGCCAAAGATGATACTTTCTCTAAAGTTAGAGGAAATAGAGTAATGTTCATAGTGAATAATAGGACTGTCACCTGTAGCTTGCTTTCTGTTTCTGCATATGCAGGTTCCTTTTGTAATTGGAATCACACTCAGGTGGGATTTCCAGCAGCTGGTTTTCCTGGTGACTCAGTCCTAGAGTAAGTCTTTCTAGGCGGATGATTAGCGTATAGGGAAATGCCTGTTCTGTTCCAATGGGTGAGTGTGGATCCTGGGGATTCTTCCAAGTGTGCTTGCAGGGAGACTGTCTTTCATTTTTTTTGACTGTTCTTGTCTCTGCTTCCCTTGTATTACTCAAAGAGTTGGAGTGAGCGTGATAGCTGATTTGCACTGACATTAGAGGCATTTAAGGCAATTTGCTACAGCTAGAGAGTACTCACCCAGCAGGTGAGTACACAGCTTCCTAATCTAGTTTTGAACATTCTTGGCAGAGATTGACTTATAAGCACCCAGAACAAGGGTCTTTGGTTATGCAATGGTATCATCTTCAGGCCATTATAATTTAAGAAAGAAAAGAAAACGTACAGAATAAAACAATCTGATTAAACTTCAGAAACCTTTTCTAATACACTTTGAGCCTAGCTTGTGTAGAAAGGAGCAAAAGGAGGTTGCTATGCACCACTAAATGACATAATGTTTGCCTGTTACATGTAGCTGTTATGAGATTGCACAAAATATTTTATTGTAAGGCATTCAGAAAATTCTTCATTTGTGGGTATAGTAGATCTATATATGTTCTCATAGTGTCAGGGTTCTGTTACTACCATGCTCTTACTTCACCAGAGGCAAGGGTCAGCCTGAAATTTGACATTGTTGCAGCTTCCTGTCACCAGGAAACGGTGAAAATACTGCCTGCTTTTTGACAGCCACCATGGCGAAAGCGGACAGTGTAGCTGTTACCAGGCTTGAAACTTTCCCAGGAGGATGCGTGACTTCTGTTCTCTAAGGCGTTTGTCTGTGCCTTCTCCGGTTCGAGGCCTAGATACTGTAGCAACTTAAAAGTTTTAGCAGTTTCTGGACAGCACGTGTCTCAGTATTAACCTGTCTTGCATTATCTACATGCTCTTTCACTAGTGCTCGTGTATGAGTTAAGGGGTATTTGTTTTGCCACCTGGTTTTCTAAAGTTCCTTTTCCTTTGTGCCTGTTGTCAAAGTTGACGTCGGGGATACTTGTTCTTAGTTACAGGAAAAGCTGTAAGCAGAGGCAGAGACTTCTCAAGTGACAGTGTCTGTTGAATTCACTCGTATCTGGCAACCCTCAAGACACTGCAGTTTGCACTTGTGAAGCTGGGGATGAAAATACGTCTCTACGGTTTGCTCTCTGTTATTACTTCATCTAGTTACCACAGCGTTAGTGGTTTTACCTGCTACTAAAACTACAGCATGGCAAAGATTAAGGCAAATCTATCCATATTTCTACAGTCAGACCTGCAATTCAGACGTAAGAAGCTCTGAAGAGCTGATAGACTTGTGGCAAATAGAAATTGAAAGAAAGCTCTGATCCTCTGGAGCTTAGTGTCGAATTGATAATGCATTTCTTCCAAGTTTGTCAGTTCAGCTTCGTGTTGGTGACCCAGGCACAGCTCAGAGGAGATGCCTCAGGGAAAGAAAATAATCACAGACAGTGGTCTTCTAGGCAGCTTAAAGAAATACGAACATTGCAGTTTCAGCTTATCAGATGACTTATTCTTTTTCTCCCCAGTAAGATGAATAAACTCTTCCTGAATTAATCTGGATGACACTTCCTCCTTTTGTTTTCTGTAGATATTTCAACTTCAGATCTGGAATAAAGCTCAGTCTTCCAAGCGATACTCCTTGGACTACAGCCTTTAATCCATACTGCTCCTGTACTGGTATTTAAAGCTATGACACCAAGAATAAAAAATGAAAGGGATGAGAGAAGCACAGCCTATATTGTGAGAATGAGTGCAAGCATGTTAGGAACCTTTGTAATGAATGTCAGTTTACAAGAGGAGAAAGACGGTGAGTGATGTTAGTCAGGGAACACCTAATCCATTTTAAAGCTTTACTTGTTTTTCTGTGATGAGCAGGAAGACAGATAAACACAGGGACTTGTGCTCACTTCCTAGTGCTGGACCTGAAGTGGCTAAAGATTCACATAAGTGCTTAGTAAAGTCTGAGCTTAGTGAAACACTTACTGAAAGTGGTGCCTGTTGACTATTTTAGTGGACCTCTTATGATGGAGAAGAGCACAGATCTTAATTTTAGTGTGTGGCAATCGGTGAAGAATAGTCTTAATCCCATGCCAGTATAAAATTGTGGAAAATGGGATCTGTGCCTTGTTATAATAAAGCTTTTAACAGTGGTTTGCCAAAGGAAAAGAGAAACCCATTTGAAACTCAGAGTCTGTGTTAACTGGCTTGGATGAGTTGTGTTAATAGTCAAGTAAAGGCAGGAGGGAAGCTTAACCCTGCTCAACCCTATAACTACCTAATCAGTGAAGTAGGGAGCAATCAAATTAAGTTGAATGCAGATGTAACTAAAAATTATTCTCTAAATACATTACAGTATGGATGATCAATCACTTAGCTGTGATTACAGTGGTTTCAAACACTCCTTTTTGTTTAAAGTCACCAGATAGATCTTTGAAAATTACTTAATTTTAAATGGCTACAGAAGGAATAATAACATGAAGTTCGAACCAGAGACATGATCTGGCTTTTGACAACAAGGAAAATAGTCAGCTGACTGACTGAGACTAGTTGGGTATCAAGAACAAATCTTTTCACTGGATTCCAGGGACTTTGGCCTTTGTGCCAACATAAATATGGGTGTCTCTCTAATAGCAGAATTGCATTGGATTAGTTTGTGCTTTTTGGAAATTTATATTATGAAATACACAGTTCACTTTTATACTTCCTTGTTTTAAGAAAATAGGGAATTAAATGTTGAACTGCGTGCTTCTTTTTCCTCTGCATGTTTTGAAGAGAACTGAGGTCTCCTCTTTCTAAAAAATTTTCCTCATGTTTTGTAAGTTGGTTAGACACACAGTGTTCTAAAAGCTGAGCTGCATTCACTAAAACGTTTCAGACAGCCGTGCAGGCCTGAACAGAGGGTTGTAGCTACGTAGCATTAATTTTTGCTGCTCTTAGGCTGTGCTGCAGTTCCTGTTGCTTGCAGTGGGGTCCAGTAAACAATTGGTTTGTGCTCAAGGCGGGTGTGGAGAATACTGTCCTTGGGTGAGTGAAGAGGCATCTAGTTAATACTAAGCTCTCTGCCTTTTTGATGGCTTTATCCTCTCTTGTCTTGTGCCCTTCTCAAGTTCTTGCAAGGAAGCTAAGTGTTCTACTGAAGGGAATGGATGACCTTACTATTCTTGCTAAACACAAAGCATGCCAAGTATGGGGGCAGAGAAGGTAAATACTCAGACAGACACATGATGCTACCTGTGTCCCTCTGTAAAATTCATGTGAAAAATTATTTCTTCTCATGTTGTCTTTCATCTCTGATGTGATAATTAAGTACACTCAGCATGTTCTGACAAATCTGAAATGCCCTCTGGTACAGAGTCATGCAGTTGAAAACCTTTGTTTTTGAAATGAACTGTTCTGAATGTACATGTTAGTGGCTTTTCTCAGATGTCTGATACCAGGTTGTCATCTTTAATTATTTCTCTGTGCTCTATCTTTGTTCCTTCAAAGTATTGTCTGTAGTGGGCCCAAATCTGTTTCCAGAATGTCTACACAACTCAGTGATTTTTTGGGTGCACTTGCGTCCTTAGAGAACACGAGTGATTTCAGTGAAACAGCAAAGGACCACAAGCATAAAACAGTTTGCAAAATCATAATGATTATGGCTGTATATGTGCATAGTAAAGTGCATTTCCTGCCAAGAAATGTTCTTGTCTCACAGGTTTTAGCACTGTGAGTTAAGTGTTCCTGTACTTAATTTTCCTTTTCTGTTTACTTTAAGATTACATGATGGAATTCGCGTTTTCTCAAGAAAAGCTGCATATCTTGGATCAGTACCGTTGAAGATATCTTCTGATTGCAACACCCGAAGCAGGGTTCTGTTACAAATTTGTCAAAAGAACACATACAATGGATCTCAAAGAAAGCTGCCCAAGTGTTAGCATTCCTAGCTCTGATGAACACAGAGAGAAGAAAAAAAGATTTACTGTAAGTATGTAAGAGTGTAAGCACTGTAGGCAAATGCATAGGCTATTAGTGCCTAGAAGTGGTACTTTCTCGGTTTTTTACTAGTAAGCTTGGTCTTATTTTCAACAGGTTTATGGAAATCTGCTCACTTGCTCTTGTGAGTACTGGCCATAGTCCAGTGTGAGAAGTCGTGAATGTTTTACAGTGTTTAACTGTGTTGCTTTCTGCAAAAAGTATTCGACTTTACAAATTTCTGGTATTTTTACCCCCAAACAGCAGCATTTTCTCATAGAAAATACATAAGTGTCCAGATGCAGGGATAACATTTTGATACCAAATCGGATTAAGATTTGGCATCCTACATTATTTTTCATGAAAACGTTTATTTTGTGATGGAGTAAAGTGTGGGTTTGGTTGGGGTTTTGTTTTGGTTTTTTTAAATGGCCACTTTTTTCATAGATCTCTTATACTTTTATAATTTTTTGTGTAAAAGAAAAAATATAAACGATCAAATTTTTTAAAGACCTTTTCTCTCTGTCTTCTTTCCTGTTTTCTATTTCTAATGCCTATGAGTTTTTTCCTATCCTGTTCCCATTTCCACTCCTTGTCATTCCCCTCCCTCTTCCTTTTCCAATTTGACCTGCTTTCTGGAATTAAAGTCTTCCCATTCTGTGGGGAAACTCTTTGCATTGCATACTGAAAAACAGCATGGCATGAATTTTTGTTTTGCTTATATGTATGCTAGGATATAAAGACAGCATTGTAATACTTCCTTTAAAAAGCTTGAACTATTTCATTGCTCTTGTGCAACTTCCTCTAAGCTTTTTTTTTTTTTTTTTTGAGTGACTTAGTCACTCTTCAGATGTGGAATGCAAACACCCTTAGACTGAATAGCTGTCTGAAGAATACAACAAAACAAAGACTTACTTTGAGATGTATATCTGTCTTTCCTCTTCACCTCCCTTCCTCAGAGGAGAATAATGCTATTTGATTCTACAAGTGTATCAAGATGTAATTTGGGGAAGGAGTGTGCTGGTAAAGGGAGCAAGCAAAAGGGAACTTTACTAATACTTTAAACTGCTGCGTGCATGTGAAACTCAAATGAGCAGGAAAAACTTCAAAGAAGTCTAAACTTTAGCAAAACAAGTTTGTTTTATTGCGTCAGTGCTGGCGGTCCTGCTGTTAAAATGTGCCAGTGTAGTACATTTGTGGTACATACTAGTGTTGTGATTTCCAGGTAATTTTATCTAAAGATCTGTGTGACAACCTTAGCAACGTAAAGGCACTTTCTTTGGGCGTGCCCTTTAGAAAGCTGTACAGGCAAGAGTAGGAAACTTCAGACATTGGGGTTAAGGGAGGGGACAAAAGGAGTCCAACCCAGCTTGCACTATGTGGAGGTACGCTTTGTCTTGGCGGCTTCTGCTTTCTGCATCAATTAGCAGCTTGACAAGAACTGCTTTTCACAACCAAGCTTTTGAGTATTATCACATCTATTTTAGAATTTGATAACAGAAGTGAGGGTCATACTAAACTTCGTGGTGGGAACTGTGAATTCCAGCATGTGTCTGTCGGTGCTTTTACTGTGTTTCCTCTTTTGTAGCTGTGTTGTAATGACTGGAGCCTGTCAGTACTGCTTTTGGAGGGGAGCAAGAAAGGGGTGTGGGGGCAAACAGTTCTTAACAAATTTGTGGTAGGTATAGCTGTTTCTGATAGCCATGTTAGTGCCATTTCCATAAAGAGCAATAAGAACCTTAGGGTGAAAGAAAAGGTTAAAGTGATAAAGGCTAGGAAAGACTTCAGGTGACTATTTTGTATAATCTTCACCTTACTGGCACTTACAGTATATATCACTACCGCTTCTGAGACTATTCTAGAATCTTACTGGTCTGAATAGAAACTATGAATTCCAGCTCAAACCTTACAGTGGCTCACTTAATGCTGGCATGGAAACAAGACAAGTATGTGCAACTTTGCTTTTACTAACTCTTCTTTTTCCCCTAGTGCGTGCCCTGATGAAGCATTTTTAAAAACAATCTTATCTCTGTGCAGTCTTCATTCTGATAAATGAGTCAAACTTTTCAATTTTGTCTTTGGAAATGAACTGTTCATTCTTCTTGAGCATTTTCATAACCTTTTATTGAATATTTGATTTGGTTTTGTTAAATACTGCATGCATTAGATATATTTACTACCAATATTTTTTTCCTTGACTAATAATTTAATGTTTGATTTTTTCGGGTGTTCTGGCAAGGAAGCTCTTTTGCTTCCACTTAGTTCGTGGTAACCAGCCTCTATGTATATCCACTCTAGTTCACTGTCCTGCCTTTTTCTGAAGATTCAGCATTCACTTTCTTCATAAAAAGAGCAAAATACTGGCTTGTTTTGGACCATATCTAGGCTATATTAATTGCTATTCCGTCCTTGCTGCATAGTGGGCCACTTTTTTTTTGCCTGTTTTGCCAAATAGCTTTGTTCTGGATTTCTCGCTTTTATCCCTATGCTATTGAATGTCTGAGGCTTAATTTTCTTTTCTGACCTGTTCTCTTGTCTCCCCTCACACCCCAATCATATACAGGCTTATTAAGAAATCTCTTTGAAGGGTGCTGTTTGATTAAATCTGGAAACTTCGTCTCAGATCTGTGATGTACAATACTAATCCCCAGCCCTGTGAAAATTGCGGAGTTGATTTTTTTATTTTATTGACACTTTATAAATAGTTTCATTACTTTCTCAATGCTTGCTCTCTTGAAATTGGAAAACAGCCTACCTTTTTACTTAGCTTTGTTTAATACAAACTGAATATTTAATCTAGAAGCATGAGCTACCAAAACAGAGTTGAAGCCTTTTAATTTTAATGACTTATTTCGTGAAGAAATCTATCACATCCAGAAATAGCTGGACCCTATCGTATCTGCATCTGGGAAGGTGGTTTATGGTGATGATTCTGATGTTTTCAGGAATTCTGTTTCTTTTTCTTCCTTTTTCCTTTCTCAAAGTTTTGCATTATTTATCCACCTATCACAAGGTGTGGATGCATCTTATCTGTTTTTTAGGAGTTTTCTAAGACTGGTTTTGGTTCAGGAGTAATTAGATTTGAAAAGGTTATTATCTAAGTAAGGCTAGATTCTGCCCCCCTCCCCCCCCCCGACTTTCTAGAAACAAGCATTGCACATATCTCTAAATCATTACATAGGTGTAGCTGATAGTAGTAATAAAGCCCAAAGACATGTTGTGTTTTTGGGTTTTACCAAATTCTTTGTAGATATCATATGTGTTCTTACCATTCAGTGCTTCCGTTGGTGTTGAACTTGCAGTTTCTACTTCGTTGGGTATGCAAGAGCTTCGGTGATGGTGTGAAATGGATGACCTCATATGGATATTTTTTTTATGCTCTCTTGTGTAAAAAAATGTTGACTGTGTCATTGTTCCACAGCTAGCTACTGCAAGAACAAAACTTTTTTAATTTTGAGGTTGACGAAGAGGTAAATATCATCTTGCATCCTAAGTTTTGCTTGCCTGTGCGCTTTGCAGTCTATGCATTTTGCCCTGCTGATTTAAGAAGTTGTCCATAGCCTGCTGCTTAAGTTTGTTGGCATTGATCTGCCATGCAACCATGGGGAATGAAAATGTGTGTTTGAGCACTATTTGTGGGACTTGATTGCTGTATAAGATAGCTAGTTGAGGAGGACAGTACTGAAGTCTTTGCAGCTGAAGCTTTTGCTGTTTACAGTCTAGGGAGGCTCTAGAAGGTGAGTAGCTAGGTTTTATGCTAATGCTTGTGTAGCAGTATAAGGGAAAGCTGGTTTTCTAAGTAGAGTCTTATCGGCATCCTACTGGATGCTGCTATCCAGCCTCCTGTGTTCCCCAGAGAAGACTGAGAGCAGCTTATTTGAGCAGTTAACGTAGCATGAATGCAAATCTCGGGCTAAGGAACTGATGTTGGTAGCTGCCACTTCCACTGAGGGCGTTAAAAAGAGAGAGGTGAGCTGCTGTTGCAGGACAGAAGGGAGACTGGGGCATCGGTCCAGTTTTCTACGTCAGGAATTAGCAGCCTTCTGCACTCATTTCCTTGCTGTGCCCATCCTCTCCCCTGAAGGAATAGCCAGGCTCCTTCTGGAAGCACAAGAAGGTGGAGAAGGAAGGTCAACTAGTTGCATAAGAGACAGAAGCCTGCTGGACACTCAGCTGTCAACTAGGTTTATAAAGCCAGGGATTGACAATCTGTCTGGCTACCGCAGTCCTCTGCTGCCCTGGGATTTGAATGGCCAGAACTGTGCAGCAGGTTCCAGCTACGCCTCCCTGGATCCCAGTGCTGTGGATTGTGTAACTTGGTGCTGTATTTCAGCTGCAGCAGCATTTTTTCCCAACCTGAACAATTACGTCATCTGCCAGGATCCTGACAATAATATGTATTCAGGATGTTGCAAGGAACAGTTATCTTTATAACTGCCTTCCATATGTGCTTTCTCTTTAGGTTTTGATGAAGGCAATCTTCAGTATTTAAATGCTTTATTTCTTTAATGTTAGTCTTTATTATGGATTATCAAGTTGTTAACAAATTTCATAGCAAATTTTTATAGACTGATGGCCAGGTGTTCTTGTGGATATGAACTAACTTACGAAACTCCATTAAATCAGCTTAAACACTAGGTAAGCAAAAACTATTTCTGTAAAATACCAGACTCTTCTAATTGTTCTTTTAATCATTTGTGTTGATGTCTGTGTGACAGCTGTAAGAAATACATAGCTCAACAAGTATATTTACACAATACATCTAACATGCTCTTATTTCCACCACAGGATTAAACCTGGGAGGTTTTCTTAAACTTTGCTGTTGGCAATAACTTTATCTTTGTTACTACAGGTTTACAAAGTGTTGGTCTCAGTTGGCAGAAATGAATGGTTTGTCTTCAGACGGTATGCAGAGTTTGATAAACTCTACAATACGGTAAGTAAAAGGCAAGCTATGAAATCACGCCAAAATAGCACAGAGTAACAGTTGTTTGCAGCATTATGATTTGAGTTAATTCCCTCGTGGAGGAGTTTGAGTCAACATTCAGTAACCATAGGAGCTTGTTTAAAGGAAATGGCAGGGTGTTTTTTTAAACTTCGGTTTGTTTGAATTTCAAATTCGAAATCCACTTATTTGTCACTTTTGTTTTATTGTTGGTTGGGATCATAGTGTAATGAGAGAAACTTCCAATTTACTCGTTGTCAGAACATCCAAAATGTTCATTTATTCGTGGTGGTAAAAATCACTGCAAAACTTAAAACATCTAGATAGATAAATTTCTCTTAAAATAAATGTTTTACGTTGAAGTACTGAAAGCAATGAACAAATCCTTGTTTCTTAATATAAACTTTCTGGTAAGTCAGTCAAGGAAATTGCTACCTGCAGTTTCATAGCCAATTTTTGTGGCAGTGGTCCAAATAAAACAGACCTCTTCAGCAACTAAGTATGGATTTCTTGGGTTCATTGCTAGAAGACGATTTTGCCCCTTTTTACATAGTGGGCAAGTGGGGCAAATAATTGCTCAGATGTGCAGTCTATTATGTGTCTTGTGTCCATACTTTTCTCCAGTTCTTCATGTTTAGAGCACACAGCTTTTGCTTTAACAAATAATAAGAAATAATTCTTCTGTGATCCCCATAAGAAAAGATTACCAGCTGCTTATCTGTGCCTCCATTTCCCTTCCATTGCCCCTATGGGAAGTGTGTGACAATGTTATTACAAATGCAGGCAGTGAGCTTGGAGATGTCTTAAAAGGTCTGAGCTGGAGTCAGCCTAGATGCACCACACTATGCTTTGCCTGCATCTTGGGATAGACTTCCAGGTGATGTGAAAACGAAGTATCCCCTTTTTGATACCTGCAGAGTGAGTGTTGGTGATCCTGTTCCCTTTGCCACATCTTTTGCTATTCAGATTAGGATTGCTCTGCTGAAGTTTGTTCATCACTGGTCTTTCTAACGTGTAGAGGTGGAGGTCCTGGGGAAGCATAACCAGGAGGACATTTAGTCCAGTTTCTATTCAGTGTAATTCATATAGTGTAGTACACCAAAGAGAACTTTGTGTGGCTAACTGGAAGAGATCATAGAATCATTAAGGTTGGAAAGGACCTCTGAGATCGAGTCCAACCGTTAACCTAACTGCCTGGTCCACCTCTAAACCATGTCCTAAAGCACCACATCCACATGTTTTTTGAATACTTCCAGGGACTGTGATAGCACCGCTTCTCTGGATACTGATGTTTCTAAGGAAAGAAGAATTGCTAGCTACTGTATTAGAAAACTACTCTCTTGAAGAGGATGTTAGAGTAAGATTGCTCTTCCTGGAGCGCTTGAAGATGAAACCAATCTAGTCAAGGCTTGGCTCATGTCAGTTTTTTTGATAAATTCAGTGCTGTTGTATACGATCTTCTGGTCAGTTTATCAAGTGTGGAATACAATCAAATTATTAAATGCAGTATTGTAAAACAGGCTGTTCATCTATTTACAATTTTGACTTAGGGGTAGACCACCTGTGGTTTCTGAAGCTTTAAGAATGTTGTTTGGGCAAAGCCCGGAGGCCTGTATCCCCAACCCATCTTAAACCTCGTGCATACATCCCTATGTAAGCAGGCAAGAAAAAAACAAACATGAGAGAGATAGCGAACTGATGGAGGAAGGAAGTAAAGAGGAGAATAAACCCAACATTTTAGCCTACTTGTTAATCTCGGGCAAGTGGAAAACCATTTTGCCAATATTGCAGAAGATAGCTGCAATAGTTCATAGCTTTCTAAAGCGAAATGGCCTTTGAATTGAAAAGGGTGCGAGGGGTGCAAACAAGCTGAGTACAGGTTGTTTTGCGTTTGCTTTTTTCCCTTAAGTGTACGAGTAGAGAAGGTGGCAGAGAGGAGCAGAATTACTAATAATCAGATGTTCAAACTGTTTGTCAGAAAACAAACAAAATGCAATTATTTCCAGGTACTTTGATGTCTAAGCACAATCCAATTGTGCGTGTTTTGTTTACAGCTAAAGAAGCAATTTCCCACCATGAACCTGAAGATTCCAGCTAAAAGAATATTTGGAGATAATTTTGATCCCGGTAAGTTATCATCTTGTTACTCATTTTGTCAGTTTCTTTATATGAAAATTGATCTATTCCAGCCTACAAGAAGCTATCTTAGATGAGCTTTATACCAGTCCTCAAAACAGTGACTAAACCAAAGTTTAGTCATGCTTCAGTCAAGAACAGGAACTAGCGTAGGTAGGTATTCTACCTTGTGATATTGAGCAAAGTATGGCTTAGTGGCCCAGTGCCTCTCTTGCGCTGAAGGCTCCTCCCAACCCTCCCATATTCAGGATTGTGAGAGATTCTGAACTGTCAGGTGTAATCTCTCTTCTATAAAAGCAAGAGCCAAAACCCAAACTCTTTAAAATGTACACCTAGTAAATTTTAAGCTTCATCTGTGTGACTTCCCCCCGAAAAACTGAATAACTAAAGGATTTATCTTCGAAGGCTTTTGAACTCTCTCTATCTAAATGTGCTTCCTTGTACAGTTTAGATGAAAATGAACCTCTTGCTGTTGTTCCACTTACAGAAGCCTGTCTGATGTGAACCCGATGTGATCCAGTTAGCAGTGATGGGTCCCAATTAAGCTTGCTCTGTCCACATCAAAATACTAATGGAAAATCACTTGTAAAGTGCATTGAATTAACCTAGGTGGTACCACTGATGAATAAATAAAAAGGCAAATGGGAGGCCAGGCATTTGTTCTGTGTGTTTATTCCTTTTGTTTCAGGCCATTTTTCCTTAAGGGTTTTCCTGATGGTCGTTGGGAACCTCCCACCCTCCCCTGGCTTGCTGATATGATCAGACTGTGTTTGTAGTTTCACCTTCTCCTGCACCTGTTTCAAGCATGTCATTTTCTCCTTTGCTGAAGAACAAATGGATCCAAAGATGTTGAACTTATTGGGATGTGTTGTTTTGGGTTTTTGAGAGTTGTTTCAAACAAATTAATTTTTGTCAGTGACAGTTAATCATCTGGACCCTGACATAAAACTCCCTTTTATTATTAAAATAATCAAATGCAGGTATCTAGGCTCTGATGTCCTCTTCTGATGAAGATGTAAATGATTGCCAAAAGTTCTACATGTATTATGTATACATGGATGACTTGGTTTGGTTTGGTTTCTTTGCTTTTCTCTGACCTTGGGGTTTTCAGAGCTGGCTGAAGACCTAGTAATGTCATGGAGTCTGGTCTGCTGTACAGCCAAATGCACAGGTGGATTTCTTGGAGTCAGATTTAGGAAACTGGAGTTTAAATGGGGAAAAAAAAACCCTAAAACTTTATTAAAACTATATATGTAAAAAAAACGTCCTCAGACTTGTTTTAATTTTCTGTGAACTATCCTGAAATCCTTGAAGCATGAGAAATTAAATAGTTCTCAAGATGTTTCTTGCTGGGGGGCAGGGTGGAGATGGAGCCATGATGCTTATTTAAATAATTCTTTATCTTAACATTGATTTATTGAAGCTTTGATGTAATGTTTCTACTGGCTTCTGGAATAGGTCACATACTTCACAAATGGTGAAAAGGTATTTTACTTCTGTCAATCCACGCTTGGGTGTGCAGCATTGTACTATTATATTGGAGTCG
This sequence comes from Nipponia nippon, assembly GCF_047370975.1. Taxonomy (NCBI): domain Eukaryota; kingdom Metazoa; phylum Chordata; class Aves; order Pelecaniformes; family Threskiornithidae; genus Nipponia; species Nipponia nippon. Next base: position 38,053,808 of record NW_028262290.1, on the reverse strand, counting down.
TAAGCGCAGCAGAGTGAAACTTACATATCCCTTTTCCCAAAGTCTACCAAAAATACTGTCATAACATACATTGTCATTTAAACGCTCCATTTTTATTGTCACTTAGGTTATTTCAAAATTAATCTTGTTTTAACTTCAAAAATGGGGCACAGGGAAATCATAGAAACCAGCCAGAACACAGAACTAGAAAATTACAGAATACATTTGAGCTGATGTGATGCAGGTGTTTTATCTGCAACAACATGGATAGCTCTGAAGGTTTTGCGTGGCTGATTGCGTTATACATCCGCCATACTGAAACTGCTGATGTTGGTGACTCCCTTAACATCTTTATGCAGATTTACCTTCCTGTTTGATGTCAGTAATTTGGGATTATTAAATACCCTAACAGGGATTTAGGGATTACATACCTGAAACAATATTAACATTTTTCTTAATATTTGAAATACAGCTTTTAATTGAAATTTAATTTTAATTTGAAATTTTAATAGTTGTCAGTAATCTATATGTGACAGAAAGAGTCATTGGAATACCTTGAAAGTTAATACACAAGTTAAATATTCTTTTTCCATACAAATTATTGGTGATATGAGTAACGAAAGACAAGATTATTCTGTTTTGCACTTTATTTCATGTTAAAGCTCGCTCTCAATTTCAGGTCCCTTGTGTATCTTTCCATATTGCTAAAGAAAAGTTACGTGTGTTAAAGTTTGGGTGAGGGTGGAGATTCTGAGCAGGTTTTTTTTTTGTTTTTTTTTTTTTTTACGTTAGAGATGATGTCCAAAACAGGGGAAAAAAGGCATTTTATTTAGTTATTTTTAATGGTTACATCTGACTGCCTGCTGGCTGGATGAATTGTGCAACTTTCCCACTGCCATACATATATTATGGAAATATGCTGCTTGGTGGGACTGTTCGTGTAAAAACTTGACTTGGACAACTGATGTCAAGTTTTGCCTGTGGCTTTTTTCTGAGTGGAATCATGTCCTGAAGGGCCCACCCGTGCAATGAAGGCTGCACAGGTTAGCCCACTGCGGTTACGTGCTGTTCTTGAAGCACTACAGTGCACTTTTAATCCACCTGGCTTTCTCCGTTTTCAGGTAGCATAGCAGAGAAATTGAAATTTGTTCTTTCACCTCACTTGAATGTTCTAAGCTTGTGACTTTCATATACAGAAACAATCATGAACCAGTCTCTTTTTAACTGCTGTTCAAGTCTGTAAAAAAATGAAAAAAATTTGAGAATAAGTCTTTTTCACCAGCTGACTGATCATTCTGATAAATCTATCTCTTTTTTTTTTTCTTCCAGATTTCATTAAACAGAGAAGAGCAGGACTGAATGAATTCATTCAGAATTTAGTTAGACAGCCAGAGCTATGCAACCAGTAAGTAGTTTCATTTCTGTTTTACAAGGACTATTTAAAAGACGAGTTGTCAAATACAAAATTGCAAATTAAGTACTTTAAGTAGAAAATGTATTCTACCTGTTCAGTGCTCTTAAGCATAATAAATAAACTTTAATATGGCTGTTCATTCCTTCAAGAAAAATCTACAGACTGATGAGCAGTATAAAGATGTCTTTGTTTTCTGAAAACTGATCTACAAATAAACTTGCGGGCAGTTAACTGATTTTAGTTCAAGAGTCGCAGATCCCAGTGTGAACTCTGTTGCTGTAGGGCAGGTGTTTGTTCTGCCGATAGCTTTACCGTTTGAAAACTACTGTCACTTGCTACTACATTGTCCTGGGAGCAAGTCACTGCCTGCATCCTTTTGTTAGAGCAGTTCATGTGTCTACTCCAGAACTTGTTTTAAGCCTGTTAACCAAGTAGCTTAATCAGCTTGCTTAGGTGGTTTGGGATAACGAAGCTGACCTGCCTAAAGCAAATGAATAAGCTTGCACGTAAACTGTTCTGTCAGAAGAACTGCAGGCGTGTTAACCTCCATCAGTGGGATGGTGATGAATGAGAGACAGGGATGTGCTAGAGTCAGCTCCAGTTAAATATGGAGGATAGCGCTTCTGTCTGTGAACCGATTTGGGGGGTAAACTGTGTTTTTCTTTAAGTCTATACCTAATCAGTTGAAACTAAATCCATGCAACTTTCTGCGTTACTTGAACTAGTAAAATGGTAAAGCTCTATGTTTGGCTTTAGTGTTGAGTAAATGTCTTTAATACATATGCTTTGTTTAATTAGCCTATATCTACGACCTGTGAAACTGCCTGTTTCCCACAGGAAAAAAAAAAATCCCTTGACAGACTATTGCTGCAGTTTGCAGTGTGCAATCAGGTTATTTTTTTTCCCAACAAAAGAACTATTTAATGTCCTGTTAACCTGAAATATGTACTTCCTTTCATTTTTGGAAAAAAAAGGAGCATTTTAGATATACTTCCTTGTGGAAAGGAAGAAAGTGGAAAAAATTTTGAAACAAAGTCTTTACGGTGGAATAGTTTTCCACTAGAACAAATACTGTGAGGTTTGTGATCATAGTCATGTTCTTCTCTGGGAAAGAACAGGAAGCACTTTAAAATAACTAATTATTGAAAGCTAATCTGTTTTGTTACATTAGGAAGGGACACTGGCTTCATTCAGCACAATCCCCTCCCCTCAGCCTGTTTGGTTGTCAGTATGTTCAAGTACAAAATATTTTGTGTCAAAACATACTATATTTGTTTTCCAAAGGTAAAGTGGTACTTTTCTTTTTTCAGTGCACATCACAAAGTTGTGCGCTTAAAAAAAAAACAAAACCAACCAAATCTCAAATCCACTTGCCTTCTTAAATTTTTGTGAGCTTTTAAAATTGCTTTATGTTCAAATGCATCTGTAGCTGAATCTGTGTTCTTTAATACGGCACTTAGCCTGTCTGGAACTTAAACCAGTATTAAGAAATAGGTCTTATAAAGTGTGTGGTGCTGTTGGAAATTTGTTAAATAAAAAGCTTATTAGGCATACTTCTACAATAAAACCAAAATAGAGACTGAAGTTTGTCTTGTGCTGTTCTCCTCCTCCCCAGCCTTAAAGTAACAGCGATTTTTGTGGGAGAAGAAGCAAGCCTTTAATTCACAATTCCGTGCAAAAGCATTTAATTTTATGGTAATTCCTATGTTGTTGTTCTTCTAATAACTGCAAGGTACTTTGTTTTTCTGGAGTGTGCTTTTACTTTTTGCAGTGCTCCATTGCAACAAATCATATTAATAATTACATAATCTGTCGCCTTTTCTACGTGCCAATTAATGTTATTAGTGAAGAAATACTAAAACTTTATGACTTTGCTGGGTTGTGTTTTTGTTTGGTTTTTGTAAAATCTGCTAGAAACTACTCAAGGAATATATGGTGACTGAGCCTTCACAGATAGTCCACATCCTTGCTTTCATAGACTGTTTTGCTTTAATGTGCTAATTAAACTTGATATTAGGTAAAATAACTTATGTAAAGTGAGTTATGCATTCTCACAGAACTTTAAGGAGGTCCACATTCCACTACATTTCTTAAGCATTAAAACCAGTACCAGGATGTCATATTTTTAAGTCCTACCTAGGAAAACTGTTTCACTAAAAAGCTTAAGGATGGTTCATGGTGATGTCCTCGTTTCTGGAGGGGAAGGCACCTGAACATCTGAACTGAAAAGCACAAACATCAGATTCAGTGTGTCCAAAATGGTAATATTTACATTATTCTCTGAAACATGCAGCCAAACCTTTCTGCTCAATAATAAACCCAACAAAAACCTAAAGTGTGTTAGAGTGATTAGAGAGCCCCTGTAACGGTTGATAAGGATTTTCCTGCAATTGCTGTCACATCGTATGCGGGGTGAGATGGATCATTGGCTTGGACCAAATTGGGAGTTAAGTGGACTAGCTTCAAGCTGCATTTACAGCTAACTGTATTTGATAGAGAACTCGTGTCATGGATAGAACGTGGATGTTGCAAAAAAACCAGAACAAAACAAAAAACCCAACACAAAAAAAAAAGGCAGAAGGGATGGAGATCTGATAATGCGTCCCCCTTGCTGACTGAATGGGAGCTGGGGGTTTGTTGCTTGGGAGCACTGTGAGGCCCCCTAAATCACTGAGCAACTATTCAAATTGGGCTGCTCGCCCCCTCAAATGTAGGTCTTCACTGAAAAAGTAGTGCATTTAGTTGTCTATCAGAACATGTCCAAAGAAAATCTGTTTGAATCCAAATGTATAATAGAGAATGCATTAAAGATGTAACGTAGTTATTTTTAAATAGTCCAAAGTAGCTCCTTAATGAAAATGAGAACATTTGCATAACACTTGAAGAACTCCAGGATGACAATACCCTGCAACCTCTCTGGGAAAATGACTCATCAGTTCCTTAAGTGAGAAGCGGGGTTCTGCATTTGTTCCCTAGAAGAAGATCGGAGTGACTAGATTTTTCTCGTTTCCAAGTCTGATGAATATAAAAATGAATATGAAACCCCTGGATTGTAAGATCTTGCAGTCCATGTTGGGGAAAGCAAATCTTGCATTACATTAGTTGTGCTCTTTTGAAATCTTATGGTCTGTTATGGCTTTTTGAGCCTTTGCTTTCTGTAAGAAAGATAGCAGTGGTTTGGTTTTGGTTTTTGGGTTTCTTTTTTTGTGTTTTTTTTTTGTTTTTTTTTTTAAAGTGTGTGGAGAAGATGGAGGAGCTGGGAACCGTTATTTAAATAAAGTGTGTCTTAAATGTTAAGGTTCTGTCGCTGGCAATTAATTTTACCGTTTTGCTTCAAAATTTGTGTAACTTTTTGGGCTTGCTCATATTTGTGGGTATGTCCAAAATTTCTGAGTGGCTTCATATGTTTCTGCAGAAAGGGTAATGCAGAACAAGTATCACAGAAGAAACCATATTTAGGCAGAGTTTGACACCCCTTTGTGGATTTCAGAGATAATCCATAAACTAAACTTATCCAGTCAATCATAAAAATCCAGACAAAACCAAGTTTTGCTGGTAGTATAGGTACAACGTATGTCAAGCATCCCTTCTTAAACTGTTTTCTTGATCCTTTTAATTTGATATGTGAGGTTATTTTAGGAATAGTTTCAGTTTATTTTAAAATACATTGAGTTAATACATGTGAGCTAACGTAGCATAGACATCCTACCAATCTATACAACGTTTTGCATAACATGCTGCAATCTTGGCTGGAAAGTTCATACATTTAAACTTTTTAATCACTACTTCTTTGCAGTGCTTTTAAAATTACAAATGTGAACAACGTAACATTGATCAGTTAGCTTCTGGCTGCCATGTATTGTGGAGATCGTTGAATCCTCTGCAACTGTACAGCAGCCTTTTACTGTGAACAGATTTTTTTTTTTGTTGGGAATTCAGTCATGGACAAAGTTACTATAGTAACTATTTGAGATGTATTAAAACATGCTCTATTTAATCAGCCAGTTGTCCAGAATAATTGACGCTGAAAGGTAGTTAAGGTCTGGTTTTGTTGTTCTGTTTAGTGAAAAGCATTAACCATAACTTTTTATTCTTGATGTGACGATATCCAAAGATTCTGAAACTTAAATTGTTGCATGATGAGCCAATATTACTACAGTATTCAAGCCATAGTGGTTTTTTTCTTCCTGAGATAGGATACAAGACAGACCCTGAAATAGATCAGAATTTGGAGTTCGTATAAGATGGGAAGAATTAAACTGAAACGATGGTGGGAAATGATGTGTTCAGTCTTGTTGCTGTATTTTAAACCTGAAAGGCTGAAGGTAACTGAAACAGATTTCAAATAGGGTTTAGGAATACAGAATGTAAGCGATGGAGACCAGGAGCCTCAGATAGCACAGGACATGAATTAGGTTCAGTAATGCTAATGTGAAATACAGGAGCTGGAGTAATGTCAGAAACAGCTCATCTCTTGCTTCTGATCCTCACTTTACAGAGGCGTGGAGGGTGAAACGGATTGGAAATAGCAAACCAAGCGTATCTGCTGCTTCTATAAAACTACCCTATTTAATATATACTAGGAATAAGATAAAAGAGCAGCTCCATAGTAAGTTAGTGCTGTTCTTGTACTGAATGGCTCAGGCAGACTTTCCTATCAGTGGCTGCCCTGAGACCTTCTCGAAGAACTTCTGTCTCTGAAATTTAGCTAAGATTTCTTCCTTGAGAAACAAGTTGCCTTTTAGTGAACTGAAGGAACTTGAAGGAGTCAAGTCATCTCTTCAAGTGGTATATAGGCTATACGTGATACCCATTTGTTTAGGAATTAATTTTGCCTCACATTACATTATTCTGTACTCCCTCACTGTGCTGTGGTTAAGAAAGATGTTACATTCTTTTGAACTTACTGTTGGCTAAGCCTCGCTTCCTGGGAACGGGTTCTCAGAATTCTCTTACTTTTCCCTCCTTTCTCCCAGTCCTCCTCCCTCAGTCCCCGCCAAGACAGAAGCTAGAAACCAATGGTGAAGTTTAAAATGCATCTCCTTAGGTACTGTGGGAAGCTTGTAGTCTCTCTTGCCAGTTCTTGAAGGACAGTGTTTGTGTCCTGCAGCTGACTGCAAGGGGTTTCTTACGTTGGCTTGTCAGTGCCCAGCTAGAATGCAGTCTGAATACAAAATCGCCATCTTCCACTTTGAAGCGAATGGGGACAGGAAGGTGACAACCATGTACCTCTTGGGGCAGGCATCTCTCTTTGGGATACAGACTGTGTTATCACTTTCTGTATTGTGTTGGACTGTTTCATTAATTTTGGAAAACTAAAAATGGTTTTTAAACTCTTCCATTTTTTGAAAGAAAGTTGGTTTCCTGGTGGTTGCTAGCCAGTTAGAACTCTTGCTTTGGGTAGTGTTCTTTCTTCTAACAATTACCTTTTAATGCAGTTCTGCAGAGCATTTCCGTATGAAATCTTCATATGCATATACTTCAACATACCAGTTTTTTGCAAGTGGAAAATTTTATGTACTGTATGTAACACATTCAGCAGTTGAATTATGTTGCTACAAAAGTATTTCTTGTACACAGTCCTTAATTACCAGAACTTAAGTATAAAACTTTGTGACGAGTAACTCCTCTGTACACTGCTGTTTAATCCTATGCTTCCTATGGTTATGGCTGAAAATCACGCAGGTTGTCGGTGTGCTAATGAAGTTAATTGTGTTTCTAGCCCAGATGTCAGAGCATTTCTTCAGATGGATAACCCAAAACACCAGTCGGATCCATCTGAAGATGAAGATGAAAGGAGCAGTCGGAAGGTAATAAAACGGAAGTAGGACAGTCTTCTAAATTTTAATTACTTGAGGGCAATCTTAGGTATATTATTTACTGAAAATTACTGGTTGGTTTCACAATAAATCCCCTCCATGCTCCTTTAAACAAATGTGTTCCACTGTGGGCTGTAAGATATTTTTCTGTGAGATGCGAACTGCAGAGAGGGGTAAAAGTGATTGCTAGCTTTGCCTTGCTTCTTCCCCACTTGCTACATGGGTTAAAGAAACACAGCTTTAGTCATGGCTTAGCTGTCACAGTTTTTGCAATCTCTTAAAAGATTCTTGCTAAGAACATCTGGTAAGGAGCAGGGGAGACTGAATGTTTAATTGTCTTTTTGTTTGCTTGTGTGTTGTTTTTTTTAAATAGGGGGAGAAATATAATTTTCTTGGGGGGAAAAAAGGCAGTCTTTTTAAAAGTCACTCAGGAGCATGGCTGGATTTGATTTCATTTCACATACAACACTGTGTGAGGTCTGAAGCCTCTTTTGTCACAAAAGCCACTACATAGCTAGATGGATTCTGTGAAAATTAATTTACAGCCTCCAGAAACAGTGCTGTTTGAAAAAAAGGAGTATTTCTAGGAAGGCAGAAGTGCCATATTTAAGCTTGTTTTCTCTATGGCTCGCTTCTTGGCATACAGATGTGATCTTAGTACTTCTCTTCTTATTCAGCCCCTGTTAATGATGCAAGAGTTGTCATTTTGGTTTGTGTGTGATCCACAGCAGATTTAGTGTTTTCTGAAAGTTTCCCTTCCAAAGATGCCAGTCTTTGCTGCCTTTTTTTTTTTTTTTAAAGTGCTTGACAGCACTGTGAACATGCAGCAAAATTCTAATTTAAAATATCAGTTTCCTCCTGCTTTGAAAGGTATTTTAAGTAATGTGGAATGATCTAAACCTTCTGTGGAAAATTAATGATGTGTCATGCCACAAGAAATTCCAAACTAGGAAGAGAGTTAATGCATAGTGGCCTGGACCACACTTTTTGATAGAAAATTCACCTTCTCATAAATTCACCTTCTCATAGTTACTGTAAGCGATGAAGATGAAGAATAAGGAACAAAAACAAGCCCTCAAGAAAAGGAAAATCTTAAAACTTATATAGTAGCTTTTTAAAAACTGTCTGGTACCATTGTGTGATTGGCTCTTATTAGTGAATAGTAGCATTCAGTGCTGCTGTCAGGGCATTCTCTGCTTCTGTAGGAGCACTGGTTTTGTGATGCCTGCTAGCCTGTCCCTAGGTAACTTGTATTTGAATACAGTTTATCCTTCTCTGATAAAGCCCAAAACCACAATGAGGGTACAAATACTGCTTTTTTTTTTTTAATCAAAAACAAAATGGAGAAAATTGCCTAAATGACAGTGGTTTCCTTCTCTCCCTGTAATTTACAAATTCTATCTGGGTGTGTACTGGTAAGATTCATGCTATTCCTGGAATTGAGTTAGTTAACCTTTAATGTCAAGATAGAAAAGGTTGGTAATGTTTTTCTTGGGGGGGGGGGGGGGGAGAAAGTTCACTTTTTTTTTTTAAAGCTCCGTGTCTTTCATTAATTACTCTTCCATAAACAGTGTAGGTTTAAAATTATTTTATTGATAAGATCTTGGAAAATTTAGAATAAAAGGTAAAAACATATTCCTAGAGCAAATACAGAAAGGGTTAAGTTGCAGATGAGGAACAAGTTGTTTGTTGAAACGCTCTTAACTTTTTGTTCCTAATCTTGTCCTCTGTGTCTGTACACAATTATTTTATTACCTTCATCCTTGAATATGATGTACATAGAAATAATTTGTTCACAAGGTGATGATGGCCAGATATTTCAACTTGTTAAATTCCCAATCTGGATGTTAGATCTCTTTAAAAATCTAATGTGACAAGTGTGAAGGTATGGATTGAGCAAATTAGTAGAGTATTTTGAAGTTAATATTGGTTGAAATATAAGAGAGAATAAATTAAAAAAATACTAAAAATAAACCTCTATCTCTCCCAACAGTTAAACTCTACCTCACAGAATATCAACTTGGGACCATCTGGAAATCCTCAGTAGGTTTCAATTAAATTGAATTAAAATGTAATTGAATTTACTGTAAAAATTTTTACTTTAATGAAATGTTATTAAAATTAATTTTAAAACCTGAAAAATTAGACTTACTGTAATTGTTAACAGTATGAAAAGTTCTTTGGATATATGCTTTTATTTGTTGATTTGCACTGCTCAGGAGGAAGCAAAACATTGAATCCTGTGCTACATAAATAACCACTTTTAAAACATGTTTTCCTTTTCACCTTCAGATTTTAGTCTGCTATCCTTTTACTTAAGGATCCTACAGCAAAGGTGACCTCTCTGTCTTGGGAGTGGTCGCAAAACTGTTAAGAATGTGAATGGTTTCTGAAAACAAGTTTGTTTTAATGCATGGCAAAGGAGCAGCTTGCCCTGTTGATACTACAGACCTAGTTGCTGCAGTCATAACTTGCTTCTCTGTTTAGTGTCTTCTGTAGAGTTTCTGTTCTCAGTTCTATGTGAATCTGTGCTTTCCTCATCTAGGAGATGACTGCTATTTTGGTTTTGCTTTCCTCACAGATTTGTTCTGGGTTAACAGGAGGAAATGCTTAGTAGATTGCAGTAAGGAATTAAATTTAAGAGTACTTCCCTTCAGGGGCAATAATGGAGAGGTGTATGGTGATGTAACTATTGTTTTAGAATTTGAAAACATGGATAATTGTTTTGCTGACAAAATTATCTCTGCATTGTGTATTTAGGAAAAAGTGAGGGAATCCTGGGAAATAACTCAAAGGAGTGGTGATGTGGGAAGTGGAAAAACTGAGAGTGAGTTCATACATACACACACGGAAGAGGAAGCTGTTAGGGCCTCATTCCTCTCACTGTAATTTAAAATGAGAGAGGAATGGATGGAGGGAAGGATGGGATAGGCAAAGAGAGAATAAATAGACTTGGTCCTTCCTTCCCTCATGTAAGCTTGAGAATCCATTTGGCCCTCTGGAAATGAGAAATAAGCTCCAGGAAAAGTCATGGGGAAATGGAGACTTAAAAATGACAAGAAACTAGACTATAGAGAATAAAAGAACAGTCTTGCTCCTCCTTTACTTCTTAGACTTACAAAATAAAATAAACTCAAAGGATGCAACTTGAACACTTGACTTGGAGGAAAACGGAATTCCAAAATGAAGAGGAATTGTCGTCTCCTCCAAGGGAAGGTCTGCAGAAGTCTAGGTGTTGAGTAGAATAATGAATAAAGGAGGGTGCTGACAGACGGTTCTTCTCACATTACAACTCAAGTGCTACACTAGACTGCTGTACAGCTATAAAGCTTGTAGTTTCTACCTAGATGACCTGTCTCCTTCCTGAATATCTTTCAGTGCTAAACCAACAGACTTTGATTTCCTGAAAGTTATTGGGAAAGGCAGCTTTGGCAAGGTGAGTTTTCTTTTTACTGTGTCTTAACCTGGTGCAAGAATGGTAGCTGGTGTGTGTTGCGCATACTGACTGTTGACTAGACTTGGCCAGAGGCTTTGGAAGTGGTATCTATCCGTCTAGGGTGGCATATAAACTGTCGTATTGGATCCCTGTTCCTGCTTCTTTATAGCCCTGCCATTTTTTCTGTGGTGTGGCAGTTGGCTGCCTCCATTGCTTGTTGGGAGTAAGAAAAGGGAGTTCCCTTTCTCGTTAAGAGCAATAGGGATCCTCTGTTTCCCCCAGAGAGGAAGGGAGGTACCCCTGTGCTTATGCAGCAGCTAGAGTACGAATCATGCATTTCCCTTTGTTGGCATGGACTGTTTTCTCAAACCCCTAATGCGATGGAGCAGTGTGAGCAACAGCCCACTGAAAAGTGACTTAAATATTGATATTCTGCAAAGGTGCAATAGAGAATCCATCTTGAAATCTTTGGTTTCAGGTTATTTTTCAACTTGTTGTTTTCCATTAAATTATCTTTAAAACTTACAAAACCAGCTGAAATTGATCTTGATAGAGATTCAGCAGGTCCTGGAATAAATGTTATAATTCAGTCTTTCGTATCATCACTATCATGACAGATTTTACTGAACTGTAAGCTTGCTCTATTGGTAATTATATTGCTGATTGACTATATTAAAAGCAAACAAACTTTATTGTGTAAAAATAGCATGAATACTTTCCAATTATGCTGAAACTATGAAAATATTGCTAATAGAATGTGAACTGCCACAATTACATTTCTTCATTTGTTTTGAATTTCACAGGTTCTTCTTGCAAAACGAAAACTGGATGGGAAATACTATGCTGTCAAAGTGCTGCAGAAAAAAATTGTTCTTAATAGGAAAGAGGTGAAAAGAAATATTCTTTCTCCACCCACCTCCCTTCCTTTTTCCCTTAATTACAAAATCATTCCTGTTTACGTATTGATCTTTTACTTCCTTATAGCAAAAACATATTATGGCTGAGCGTAATGTGCTTTTGAAAAATGTGAAACATCCATTTTTGGTTGGATTACATTACTCGTTCCAAACAACGGAAAAGCTTTACTTTGTCCTGGATTTTGTTAATGGAGGAGAGGTATGTGGTGGTTGTGTTTGGATTTGAGTCTCTCTATTGTGCTAGTTCTAGGTGGGAGGAACGACATGATCTTTTACAATGGGCTGTGATCAGTATTCTCCCAATTTTGAAAATCTATTATTATCTGCTGTTACTACAGACTTCTGTAGCTATATGGACCCTGTTCCTCTTCTTATCGACAACTTTAATCCCAAATTTATTCATGATTGTCAGATACAAATACAGTATTTTACAGTTACATAAATGTACCTTTATTAAGAATTAATCTTATGTTGATGTTTTTCACTATGTAAAACTGTCTTTTGTATCTGCATTAGCTGAGACACTAGTATTTCGAAAGCAGAAAGAAGGAAACTGGCAACTGAATTTACTACATTGATACTATTGGGAACCTTGGGATTATTCGGTAGCTTTGCGTGGTCTAATTACTTCTTGCCAAATAGCCTTATCCTCAGGATTCTTTGCCTTGAAGCTATGCTATTGAATCTGAGGAGCCATTAAGGAACTGGGGTGGGGGTGGGGTGAACTTGTGAAAGAAACGGAGGAAGTCTATATGTTTGAATGTACTTCTGGAGCAGTTTGTCTTCAGCTAGGGACCTGCTGCTCTTCAAAGCACCCGGTACTTCCAGGAGTGCTCAAGAAACTCATGTATAAACTGGTTGAATAGCCAGTACACATGAGAAGGGTATAAAATGTTGCTTCTGTTCCTTCAAAAGGTTCTGTGGAAAATCAAGGGCCTTGTAGACTAATAACACCTGGACCTGTCTAGGAAATTAGTTGTGATTGAAGAAAACAGTGTAGTGAAAAATTATTGTATGAAAGGAACTCTCCAACATACATGCTTTAAAGAAGATCTGTATGTCTTGTCACTTGCTGTGTTTTCAATTTGGTAATTTATTGGTATAAAATGTACACATTTCAGAAGGTCTTACAGGTGCTTAAAGCAGAACAGGAAAGAAGGATGAGACAGGATACTGGTTTTGATGATAAAACTCTGGTAGCTGAAAGAGCACAGGAGAAGGGTTAGAATTTAAATAGTTTGTTTTGGCAATATCTTAAGGTTTCCTATTATGTCACTGCACCTGGATGTACACAGACAACTATAAAGTATGCTGAATAAACCAGGATGAGATATGAACTGGGGTATACATTAGTTTATATTCATATGGCCTACTGCCAGTATTTATGGTGCTCGTAGGGCTGGCATGACTCCTTTAAGGGTCAGAGTTGGGACAAGATAGGCCTTTCTCTTGTCTAATGTACTGTCATCTTATTTAGATGGTATTAGCAAACTCCTAGTTTGCTCTGCTCTGAATTCCTGGCCGCAATGTTATTTGGCATTCTTCCAGGCAACCTAAAATACAGTTCAAAACAGCTTTCAAATTTGAATGAAGTGCTTGGAAAGCTTTGGTGGCTTTATATTTTTTTTTCCCAAACTTTGTAGGCAGAAAAAAGAAAATTTCTGTTTTATTAAAGTTTTTAGAAGTTGAATGGGTAGTATAGTTTCATCTGTATGTTTATGATTTAATCTTTGGCTAGACTTCTGTATCTACTCAAATTATTTGAAGCCAGACAGCTCTCTGTAGTTGAGAGAATTTGTGGATCAGCTTGGAATATACATCTCCTGAAGTGATCTACGTCTAGATGATTTCAGAATACAATTATATAGATATTTACATACAAAACTTTGAATGCAAGCCTATGCAGAAATGGAAGATTACGTATTTGACACCAGTTTATATTCTGTTAGGAGGCTATCTTGCCAATCTCTGTTCACAGCTTAGTGGTTTACTCTGGTTCCTTCTGACTAGTCCTGGTTTTAGGGGAATGTTTTTATGTGTTTGAGTTACCTATCCATTTCTGAGCTACAAAAGAGAGGAAAGGAAGTGAGTAAAGGATGACAAAGTCATGCAGCAAAACCAATTAGATTTAATTTTGCATTTTTTAAAAAAAGTGGATAGCTAAATAAAATTACTTTTTACTGTTAAAATTACACGTTATTAACCTGGTTTTTTGTGTGTAATGTTCTTATTTACTATTTGCATATTTACAGCTGTTCTTTCACTTACAAAGAGAACGTTCCTTTCCTGAGCACAGAGCCAGATTTTATGCTGCTGAAATAGCCAGTGCACTGGGCTACTTACACTCCATAAATATAGTGTACAGGTAAGTTTCTGAAATGTATCCTTGTCCTGCAGAAGTTCAAAATAGGACAAATTACTGAATAAAAACCACGACACAAAGTCATCTTATGGGAAACTCGAACATAACAATTTCACCAAAACTTGAAGCTTTCAGCTGAAGAATAAAAGTCCTTGCCTCTAAAGCTCTTGTGTGACTGCTGTTTTCAATTAATAGAATTTTTTTTTTTGAACAGGGATTTAAAACCAGAAAACATTCTCCTAGATTCACTAGTAAGTATGCAACATTATTGGGTTTTTGTGTTCTCTCACAAAATTGACATTTACGTGTATCCACACACTGACCATGTTTTGTTTTTAAAATACCACTCTTTCTTAAACAGGGTCATGTTGTGTTGACAGACTTTGGACTTTGTAAAGAAGGGATTGCAAGTTCTGATACCACTGCAACTTTTTGTGGGACACCAGAAGTATGTTGACAACTTTTGTGGTTTTTTGACTAGTAATTAATGACTGTTTATTATTAATACTTGTGTAACTGGAAGATCAAATATTCCATTTTGTACTGTTGGAGATTTGCATTCTTTGAACAAGCTCTTCCATGAAACCAAACCAAACGAAAGACAAGCTTCCTGCAGATCTGTTCTTTGTCCTTTTTACTAATACACAGTGTCTCCTACTTACTACCCACATCCCCATAACTCATCTCTTCCTTCCTCCTTTTTTCCAGCCCTTTTCAAACATTCTGTTCCTCCCATGTCTCCTAACTGCTGGCTAGACACGGGACAGTTAGCTTGTGTAACAGCTGCAACAGATTAGCCAATATGAATCTACTTACCATATTCTGCCACTGATTTTTTAGTAAGTTTATAAGGACTTAATACATGTGAGTCTTGAGCAAATTTTGCATATGCATGAAACTCAACTTGTTGACTGAGTTTATTCAACTCTGTCTCTTTTTAGTAAGAAAACTAGGCTGGAAAACTCAGAATCTGGAAGTCTTGAACACATATGAGGGATTCACTGAAATGCCAGGATTAGTGGCTTTGATAAGTTGATAAACGTACTTTACGGAAAATGCCTTTGAAGGCAGGGAAGGATGAGTGAGGAGTAGTATGTAGCTGAAACATTTGAACTCAAAAAAAAAAGGCAGGTGACAACATGTGACAGCTTATCCTAGTTATGATTAGAGTAGGAATCCGTAAAGCTGAGTGGTAAATGTGAGCTGAAACAATATTTGTTGAATATTTTGGAAAGTTCAAAGGACTATATAGGGAACACTGGTAACTCTGGATCTGTTTGAGAAAATCTGTGGGTTTTTTCCCATGTTCAGAGGTTTAGTCTTCACACTTACCTTGGACTTGCACGAATTGCAACATAAGGGGATGCTAATGCTGTTGCTTCATATGAGTTCTTAAAAATGCCAAGACTAAACATAGCAGTTGTGTATTAACCTCTCTAATCCAAGATTTAAATTAAAATCTTTCATGATCCTGCTAAAAGTGTAATGATCTTCTCAGTGGTTCTAAAAACTGAGGTGAATCACTTGGTGAGTTCCAACACCTAAAAAGCTCAAAGGAGTTTGTGAAAGATTAGAAAAAGTAGTTGAGTTCAAAATACTTCAGCTGCTTTTCATGCTTTTGCAGCGTCATCTATAGACAAATGAGTTACAGGGCACTCACATACAGAAAGCTTGAGAAAGATTGATGTAATTAAACTGTGAGTTTAAGTCTGTGCCTTGTCTGACAATGCTATCATCTATTTGTAGATGAAATTTCAGAATTTGAATACTAAAGTGATAGAAGTGAGCATCCTCTTGTTTTGAGAGGTTAGAAACTGTGTGTGCTGTAGATGAGGACTGAGATGATGATGATCCAGCCATAGTAATTTTATATTACATATTCACAAACAACAGTCTCATATTATGAAGTGGCTGTCCTCGTGCGGTAGTGTTAGTAAGCTCTGAGATGCTGAATAGATGTCTTGCAAGGCAGATCGAAACCAGTTAGCGTTGTCATTCAGTGTTCGGTGGTATCGGATGTTTAACACAGATCAGTCAAGTGATACCTGTTTGACAAGAATCTCTAATTTAGCAACTCGCAACTCATGCCCTCATTGAGATTTACTGTGAAACTCTATTGGTCATACCATTTTTCAATAACAATGGATTTAAAGCAGAATTAAGACCTCCTTTCATTTTTATGTACTGGATGGGGAACATTCCAGCTGAGGATGGCAGAATAGGCATGGCTAGTAGCCAGCTTGCTGAGAGATGTTGCCTCTGCAACAGTGCAGCAACCTATCTGAAATGTAAAACAAGTTTCTTAATAGAGGTGGCAAAGTAGTTTGGCAAAACAATAATGTGTAGGATCTATTGTTTCAGTTGGGAAAACAGCTGTCCTACTTGGTAAATGACCAGATGGTGACGAAGTATTTGCCAGGTTTATTGAAGGACAAGATAAATACTTAGCAGTCTTACAATTGCTATGAAGCAACTTTTCCTGAAGGTGTTTATTGTGATGTGACTAAAACCTAGGTTTTATTCTTGCTAGCCTAATGCTCTAAAATACTTTTTTTTTTTTTTTTTTAATTTTAGTATCTTGCACCAGAAGTCATTAAAAAGCAGCCCTATGACAACACAGTAGACTGGTGGTGCCTTGGTGCAGTTCTTTATGAAATGCTTTATGGGCTGGTACGTACTTAATATGTGGGGGGACAGGGGTTGCTTCCCCTGCTCCTCCCCCTTTACGTGATGTAACCCTGGAGTGTTGTTAAAGATGCTAACTTTTGCAAAATATTGAAATACTCAACTTAAATGGATGAACAGTTTGTCTTATACTTAACATAGCACCTGTTTTTTCTCTTTTGGATTTTGCGTTGCCTCTTGATGTCTAAGATTTTGCTTTCCAGTGAACTGCTGGACATCAATGAAGACAAGTAGTCATCACTTTGAGGGAATGTGAGAGTTAACCGATTCAACAGTGATAATATCCAATAAAAACTCCCAGCTTATAAGTGAAATCTTGCCAAATACTGGAATAAATAAAATTAAAAGACTTTATTTTACTTAGGTCTCCCAGAATTTCTCCTAGCTTTTCCACTGCTTGATGCAGCATTAAAACAAAAAGTGTTACTATGCTGCTTCTACTCATATGTCATCACTCCAGTAACAATCTGTTCTGTTAGTTTTCTTGAGTTTTATCTCTTCCCATAGGACCTTAAATAGGGAGACAGATTTGTTTTTCCACTCTCATGTTCTTTTCAGGCAAGTTCAATGGGGGCTTTGAAGCTGGATGGCATCTGTGGCTACTTACGATTGTGAGAACATGTTAGGAGCAGCAGAGTTGGGTGGGGAAGCTCTCAAGTGTAAAGATCTGGCAATGGTGATGACAATTAGAAGTTAGCAGTGCATAAGAAAAGGTAGATTTCTTCTTCACTGCTAGCAGTTTGTATTTCTTATAAAATTATTTACTGGTCCGTACACGTGAAAGAAAATGTCGCATGGGGCTTCAAATTCATGTATAACTTTTTTTTTTTTAGCCTCCTTTTTACTGCCGTGATGTTGCTGAGATGTATGAGAATATTCTTCATAAACCTCTAGTTTTGCGCCCAGGAATCAGTCTTACAGCTTGGTCTATTCTGGAAGAACTTTTGGAGAAAGATCGGCAAAGCAGGCTTGGAGCAAGGGAAGACTTTGTATGTAATGTCCTAATTTATCAAGCTGTACTTCATTTAAAGGGACATCACCAAATTTATGTGCACAGCACAGCTTCAACAGTTGGAGACAGAGATTGCTCTGTTATGTCTGTCTTTGTTTTCTTCCTTTTTATTTCTTCATTAAAGACACCAGTGTGGTCAATCCCTGAAAGCTGTTGGGGATAGGAAAGAGATGATTGTTGTGGGATATAAATATTTTGAGCTTGGTTGCTGCTGTACGTGCCATCAAAGGAAATGCAATTCCTGGTGTAGTAGTCACTAAGGTGTACTAAGAAGGTAGGTTTCACTGTTCATAGTGAAACTGGGAAATAATCAAAAGAAAAGGCCATTTTCTGGTCATGTCAGTTTAACTAACTACATGAAAAACAGTCTTCAGATAAAGAGGAACACTAGTACCATGCAAACGGCAGCTCTTTTTTTTAGCCTTAAAATCATGGCAAATGTTTTCCCAGTGTAACAACAAAAACTTTGTTTGCAAGAAGCTGATGTAAGAAGGTATAGATGTCTTCAGAACAGTGCGATGAGGAATGATCTAAAAGGAATTCTTCCATCCATTGTGAGATCTTCGTAGTCTTCTGTTTGCAGCCTTAACGTTAGGTAGTCTGTTGACCTTGTAACAGAGCATTTAGACTGTGACATCGTATTTTCACAGCGTGGAGCAAGACAAAAGGATGGAAGCATTTAGCGTAGCTGTTTGCTGCTTCATAACTAGTAAGCATATTGCAGAGTTGTTGAAGCAGCTGCTTGTCAGACTATGACCTGCTTTACAAAAACTAACAAAACTTTAAGGCAGGAGCAGAGGTACTAACAGAAAACACTCTTGCTCTGTGGCAGACTTCAAGGTAGTTGATTTTAAGGCTTAAAAGCGGAAAATATGATCTTAAAAGGAAACCAATTTGTAGAGGCAGCCTAACAAATTTTAATTGCTGTTTTTACCAACTATAGCTTTTATTGCAAAGTAAACTGTGAATAAATAAGCTGATGAAGGACTTCTATGACTTCCTTATGTGCATGCAGTCTGAAGCATTTACTGTGGTGCACAGGATGGATTTCTGAAATATCTAAAATCTTTATTCCTTACTGCAGCTCGAAATTCAAAAGCACCCGTTCTTTGAATCTCTCAGCTGGACTGATCTTCTTCAGAAGAAGATTCCACCACCATTTAATCCTAATGTGGTAGGTGCCTGGCGCTGGTTTAGTTCATACCTGCCAAACTTCTGCTTTTGAGGGCTCATCTGTTTGCAAAGAATGTTTGTTTCAGAATGGTGAAGAATGGGACCCCCCCAGTGCTGACTGGCCTTTTGAGCAGTGATACTGTGGGGGTTTTTTTGGTTTTTTGTTTGGGTTTTTTTTGTTTGGTTTTGTTTTTTTTTTTACTTAAAACTCAGTTTGACGTATCACTGTTTCCTCTGCTCATTCCTGTCAAAGTACTGTCAATTTTTGTGGGGTCTGAAGACCAAAGAAGAAAATACAGATAGGCTGTTCACTTGAAGACTTTCCAAAAGACTGATTTCCTGCTTTTTTTGTAGTTATTAAGCCTTAGTTGCAGCTTTTCTTTATCCTCCCGTTAGTTTAAACTGTGTCAGTCTGTGACTGCTTGTCCAGAAACTCAGGGAGGGTGGGGAGGAAGTCCTTCCTGAAGTCACATCAGAGCATCACCTTTCGTTGACTCTCTGTCTGTGTGGTGAAGAAGCCTAAGCTGCCTTGTCTCTTCTCACTGTGACTAAATATTACTATGCTCTAGTTCTTAGGTGTCTTACTGGGAAGCTCATGTATCATAACAGTACCATTGCTAGAATTTAACACTTAAAGTATTATTGATGGAAAGGGGAGAAAGATAATTTGGTGTGGTTTGCGTTTTTTGTTTGGTTTTTTTTTTGGTGGGTTTTCATTTTTGGGGTTGTTTTGATTGGGGGGGGGGGGGAGTTAGTTTTTGCATTTCCCTAACAGTCACTTAAGAAAGAGACATTTCTTCATATTTCTTAGGTTTATTAGTTCATAAAGGTATGTAGGCTTTGGCCCAAACTCCAGCCTAAAAGAAACAAGCAGGCTTTTAATAACTTCTCAGGGATGCTGTGGTGTGCTTCCTTAAATTTACAGTACTTAAAATAGGGAAGAACGACATAAAGTAGATAGCCTCAGGAGTTAAATTTGAAACCTAAAGGACAAGCACAAGTTTAAAACACAGCATTAATATGACAACTGATAGATCTTTCTGTTTTCTAGGTTGGACCAGATGATATTGGGAATTTTGATGCAGTGTTTACAGAAGAAATGGTCCCATACTCAGTTTGCGTTTCTTCAGATTACAACGTTGTTAATGCCAGTGTCCTAGAGGCAGATGATGCCTTTGTTGGATTTTCTTATGCACCACCTTCTGATGATATGTTTTCCTAGGAAGTTAGAAGCCAACAGTGTTTTGGAAGTCTTGGGGTGAACTGAAATGTTAGGGTTTATGGACACATCCCAAATAGTGTAACTAGTGCCTCGTTTTGTATGTAGGTTTGAAACCTATGAACAAACTTTCTCTGCTGTATAGGAGGAATTTGGGCATTGTGGATGGCTTTCTTTGGGGTTTGAATTGTTTGTTCCTGCTGCAGAAAATATTTTTTAAAACCTTTAAAAAGCGTTCTCTACATATTTTTTAAGCAAAAACACTGACTGTTCTCAATCCCTTCAAGTTTACATTCATACCTGTCTAAGATTTGGCTGGCACAAACAGCAGCAAATTTAGTAAATTTATAAATGCTTTTGTACCTATTTACAGTGACTTTGTGCTTGAACTGTAACTATGCAAATTGTCTTTTGTATATCCTGGTTTAAAAAAGGTAAATGTTTTCCCTGTTCTATCAGTTTGAAATATATGTTCATTTACCTGTCAGCACTTAAATGAGGGGATTCTTAAAGGACTTCAACAGAATGAAAAGTTGGTGATATAAAACTGGATTGTTGCTCTTGCGCTTGCTGAAGTACCCATTCACTCAAGTGGATTATCTGAGGTATGGGGGATTGCTCAAAGCAAGGATGGAACAAATTAACTGGCTTGATCTGATAACATTACTGATCGTGTGTTCTGCTTTTCTTTCCTCCTTGAGGTAAATATGTCTATATTTCAACTACATTAAAAATATTTTTGGTTAAAACTCTGCTTTTCCAAAGATAAAATATGCAATAATCACTGTTACTTTAAAAGGCTGTCTTGCTTTGACCTTTTGGGGGTGGGCGGTGAGGGGATCATGCCAAATATTAGGGATTTTTTTTCTCACATATTTATAGTTTGAAACACTAATATGTTCCAAATTGATTGTATTTCAGTGTTCATAGCTACTTGTCTTTGTGTTCCAGTTTGCACCATTTTTAAATCTTCACTTGATATTAGGGGAAAAAATGTAAATTATGCTGATAATTTTAAAAATGTGAAAAGCTATTGTATTTCTCATAACATACACATGTATGGACAAACTGATAATTCTGAACAATTTCTGTTTAAGGAAATTTTTTTAAGCAATGCAAAAATTGACTGCAGTTACAGTGTATAAAGGCCTATCATGGTAGTAGTATTGTTATATATATTACTTGTAAATAACAACTTATTTTTGTCTGTTACTTCAAAAATGTTCTGTGTTTTTTGTTCATAAATACATTCAATTAAATGCCTTGATTTGAGAGAAGTCCAGTAAGACACTGATGAGTAGCCAGAGTTAAATGTTAGATAATTTCAATATCTAAATCATCTAATTTTTGACAAAATGAGAACTAGCTAAGAGAAATGCTATCTGTATTGCATCAAGATCAGTTAAAAATTGAGAATATTGGGGAAACGAGTATATCAAATCATAATTCTTTTGAAATTAATGTTGTGTCAACAGTGAAACATTAGACAAGTGGGAACTAAAACAGAATTCCTTGCTTATGTCAAGGAGTATCTCCTATAGCACTGTCTCCTGCATAGTGCTTAAGCGATGCTGAGCAGTTGCTACGTGAGCTGTTGGAAGGAGCGGCTGGGTAAAAGAAGAATTGACATTGACATGGAAGGGAGGAGGGAACTGTATCGTTTGGGGGAGCGGCTGGTGGCTTGGCGCTCCTTTTCCATAGTGCCGCTCTTTGGAAATAGCTATGCAGCTGTTCAGGACAACCAACAACTACGTGAATCCTGTTCTTGCACTTAAAATCATTTGGAAGCAACAGCCTTATCCTTCCCCCCCCCCCCCCCCCCCCCTTCCCTTTTTTCTTTAAACATGTCTTTCTGATGGACTGGAAAGCAGAAATTGATTGTAAGGAAAGTATCCATTCTCATACTGAGTTTTTACTCTCAATACTCGTGGAACGATTGTGGGCTACTGTAACTGCCTTCTCTTTATGGCAAGGAAGCAGATGCTGTAGCCGCTTTCTGCTTCTCCCAGCAAGGAAGTGCAGTACCGTAGAGAGATGGGAAGGAGAGGGAATACTTCAGAAGCTGTTGCTGTGGGAGCTAGCACCCCTTTTAGTTTCTTCGTCTTATATTTCCAAGATGTCTATACCTAGCTGCTGGACTGGGTGAGGGGTTTTTTCTTTTTTTTTTTTGTCATAAATTTGGGGTTTCTTTTTTTTTTTATTAAAAGATGGCAGTGGTCGTTGAAGTTATTTCTAGGAGATCAGCTTAATTGCTTACTAAGCTTTTTCCTTCAGCAGGCTCTGCGTTTTTGGCGAAGTGTGAATGTGTTAAACATACCACTTGCAATACGTAAGCTCACTTTGTTTCTTCTGCTAGAAGTTTATATTGTGAAATGCCTCGGTCGGGTCAGGACTTCTGAAGGTAACCCACTCTGTGTGCAACATCAGGCAGTAAAGCCTCACGATACTTCTGTCTCTAGTGCTCTCGTTCTGCATCTCCGTTTCAGGGCGCTGGTTTTCAAAGCGAGATGCTGGCTTCAGAGTGCAGCAGCCCCTTCACCCATGCTGAGCTGGAAAGTGGCACCTGGGGCACTGGTAATGGTAAAGCCTAGAGAGGAGATCGTCGAAGAACCTACACGGGAACCACCGTGCTGCTCCCCATTTTGGCAGATATGTAATAAAGGGAGGTAAAATTTGTCTTTTTGTGACTAATGCAGGGGGTTTTTCCCTGTCAGTAGCAAAAGGGGATGGTTCCTCCCCTTCCGGAGCGGGGCAGCTGAAGGCTGCGAGGAGCAGGCCTTCTCCCCTGGTGCGGTGGAAGCAAAGGAAGGGTGCCGCCTTCGTGCTCCCCAGGCTTCCCCTGGGAGGAGAGAGAGAAACAAGACGGACTGACTGAAATGCATGGCGGTTGTAAAAATATGCACTGAAATACAACAGAAGAAGAGAGCTTAGAGGTGCTGTCCTGGGAGGTAAGTTTGTAGATGGCTGGCATGCCAAAGGCAGCAGGTAAATATGCAATATTTATGAATGAAAGAGAGAAAATGGTTTTACAAATAAGCTGTCTTTTAGTGCTTGCTACACTGTCAGTGTGTGACCCTTTTCTAGTGACCCGCCTAGGACTGTGGCCACAGTAAACCCAAGGCAGCGCGCCCCACAGTAGCTGCGTGCTGAACGGGGCAGAGTCATCCAGCAGAGGCGGCGGCTGCTGCGCTTGTGCAGCGCTGGGTAACGCCCGGCTTGGGTTTCGCCTTCGCTAAGGCGCCGAGGGCGTCGTTCTCAAGGCGGGCGCTGCCCTGCAGGGGCTCGGCAGCGGCGGCCCGGAGAGGCGGAGCCCGCGGGGGCGGGGGGAGCCGCGGCGCCTTTCCCGCCTCGGCCGCGCGCTGCCGCCGGCTGCCCCCGAGGCCGCCGAGCTGCCGGCTGAGGGGGCGAGGGAGCCGACCCGGCCGCCCCGTCCTGCGGCTGTCGGTCCCGGCGGTACCGCCCCGTCCTGCGGCTGTCGGTCCCGGCGGTACCGCCCCGTCCTGCGGCTGTCGGTCCCGGCGGTACCGCCCCGTACGTGGTCCCGCTGACCGCGCCTGCGGGCGCACCGGCGCCCTCCTGGGGAGAAGGCGGCATGGCCGCTCTCCCCGCTGTGGTGCGGGCAGCCTGGTCGCCCTCAGCGCCCATTGCTGCCGACACAGCAGTGCTGAAGAGGGGGGCATAGGGAGCCTGGAGAATATTTTGGGGAGGGCGCCGGTGAGGTTTGTGAGGCGGGGGTGCTGATGGCAGGAGCTGGAAGCCAGGAGGGCGATGCTGGGTACCGCGGCGTGCC
The DNA here is from genome assembly GCF_047370975.1 of Nipponia nippon. Classification (NCBI taxonomy): domain Eukaryota; kingdom Metazoa; phylum Chordata; class Aves; order Pelecaniformes; family Threskiornithidae; genus Nipponia; species Nipponia nippon. Next base: position 38,030,002 of record NW_028262290.1, on the reverse strand, counting down.
AGATGCCGGAGCGCAGCCGAGTGGGGTTAGCTGGCTGTGGGGCACTGATGGACATGGTCTCCCCGCCAGTGGGACTGGTCAGGTTTTATTTTTCCAAGCTTAGGCAATGGCAGTGTTTCGTGCACAATGACCCAGGCCATAGCTTAGTCCTTCCTCGTCATGTTTGTTGTCCTTCTAGTCTAGGGAACACAAGGGCCCAGGGAGATATGGTGGATCCGTGTGTGTGTTTCTTTAATCCCTTCTTGCTGAAGATTTCAAGGGATGGAGCAATAATCGTGTGAGACTAATCCTACAGAAACTGGAAAAAAAAAATCCCTGCTATAAATTCTCTTTTAACTTGTGCTCAAAATTTGATACTTCAGGCACTAAACACATCTACCAGCCCACAGCGTACAATTCTCAGACGCCAGGGTTTATATACGCTGCTGCCGCACAAGTGTGGCACTGGTATCCAGTCACTCCTCCCTCGGGTGTTGATCTGTTTGTCCTCCCAAAGCCAGTTCTGTGAACTCCTACAGGGGATCTTTCATATGCTATGAGCTTTGCTTCCTCATCAGCCCAATAATTCTGTGTCTTGTCCTTTACTAGGTAGCTTAATCTGTTTTTGAAGATCTAAGTGGCATTTCATGTTGGTCATCTGCAGAGAGGAGAAAGGACACTTTGTAGAAGAAAATCTGTAAGACAGTAAAACAGATATACAAATACTATATTTTGCCCTTAGTAATTCTCCCTCTAAATTCAGGAAATAAGTGCTTCATGGTACGAGATTCTACTTAAAAAAAAAAAAAAAAACCACAACATGCAGATATGTGGATAATACACAGTGAAAACAGCGCTGAAGAGCATGGTCAGCCTCGAAACCAAAATCGTTGTGCAAGTTTTGTCTATAGGAATCAGAACTGATCTTCTGTGTACGTGGATGGAAATAAGTGTTTGCAAGATCAACACCTTAAGTGGGTGCTACAGGAGGTGACAGCAGAGTAGGAAAGTCAGATTTAGAAAAGGGAAAAAATGTTGCCCAGTTTCACACTTGTAGCAGCTATGACAGAATTCTCAGATAAGGGAGGTACTTAAGTCTTACTTTTAATAGGCTGATTATAAAATATATAGGGGAGGTTAAATTAAATGCAAGCTTTAATTTCATGGGTTAGGGAATTGCACAGTGAAATAATTCATTGAGAAAAGAAAACACTAGAGAGTATTCTTCAGGAATTTTACTTTGGGAACGTAGTATGCTTCAGCCATCGGAAAGAACTTTCCACTGAATTTTAAAAATCCTTAAAGAATTGCATAGTTTGAAAAAGAGACTATTTTAATTTTGTATGGCTTTGTTAATATATACCTTTATTATTATTGTAGCACAGCCAGTTCTAAAGTCATTTCTTCACAGTTTATTCCAACATTTTGATAAAGAGTGCGAAGAGCTTTCTTGGAAGATGCATCGTGAAATACAGAAAATGAGGGAAATTGCCCTTGTTTACCTTGACAGAAGTGGTGGCCTTCAGAAATTCGTGCACGATTGCAAAAAATATAATGGTACTACTCACTCAATAGACAGTCTGTTAAATTGATACGTAAAAAAAAAAGTAAGAGATTTGTGTAATATTTAAGATACTTTTTGCTCCTACAGACTCAAAACAAAGTTACGCTGTTTATCGTTTCATTATTTCAATAAATCCTTCTGACATTGCTGAATTAGATGCAACTCTTGGAAATTACATTCTTCATAATCCCATACAAGCTGCACAGATTTTTCAGTCAGTAAGTATGTATTTATAGACAAGAGTAGACAAAAGTACATCTTCTGTATTTTAACTAGGTTTTCCTTTCTAAAATGAAGTTATTTTTCAATATCACAGGTATGTTTCATAGCTATTAAGACATTATCATTAATTGAACAACTGCAGACAGAGGCCCAGGTGAGTCTGCATTGTTTTCCTCCATTTAGATCTTAAATCTTTTAACTATGGTGAAGTATTAACAAATATAATTTTTGAATTAACTTTTCAGTTTTCATTTTCCCTTTGGTTGTAGTAGTATTTGTAATTAAAAATAGCTGGAAGTCTCACCCAACCATATTGCAAAAATTTTGAGATAATTAATATGAAACCTAATTACTCTTACACTTTATGTGTTTCTGAAATTTTTTTCTAATAGCTATGTATTATCTAAGTAAAGCAGTTTTAAATAAAAAAATATTTTTACGGTATTAATGTAATTGTGTCTCTTGTTAGATTAGTATACTGCTGAAACCAACACATTTGCCACCTTTACCAAGTTATGTTCTGAGTCTTTCTGCGTTTCCCTTTAATTACACATCTCAAAGATTTTATATGTCTGAAGGAATAGTGATTGCAATGGGAACTGTAACAAAATATACACAAGGAGCAAGATTTCTTTGTACTGAGGAAACCTGTCCATTTTCTGAAGGTAGTAAAAAAAAAAAAATCAGTACTGTTTCAAAAGCTATTTAATAATTTTCATAACTTAACAGAGATTAAAAACCTAGCATGAAAAAGGCATTTCTCTATGCAGTCTTATTATGCAAACATTTTTGTAATGAGCACAGCATGATTTTTACTAATTGAAAGCAGTGGACCTTGCAGGGGTTGCTCAGCATTATTAAATGTTTTGGAAGCATAGCTATGCCAGCAATCCCATTTTCCTCATGTTGAAGATAGTTTATATGAGAAAAGATATGTCGCCAATATAATTTAATAAATTATCTGAAAGAAAAAACGCTAAACTAGTAGAATACTTTTTTTTTTCCCTTGGAAGCTGTGTTTATAAAAAAAAAAATGCCCCAGAAAAATATGCTTAAGTGACGGGCAAAAGATTCTAGCATAGAACAAGTTTGCTTTAATGAGTATCTGACTTCTGTGGAACTACTTCTTTGAGTAATATCACCTTGCTTGTACTGTTGCAGGATTAGGGCTGAAGTACTTCTAAGGCTGTTTTGTTTGCTTCTTCCTGTAACAGAGACCATAAAATCAGAAGAGAGAAGCAAATCCCAAAGTTAGGAGACTGCAGAATACATCATAATGACGTCTTTATGAGGGCACGCACCTCTAATAATGAATATCCATATCCCGTGTCATTTCCACGCAAAGCAGAAGTGGCAGTCGCTTGCTCCCTGCGGCTCAGTGGCCAAGCTGTTCTACTTGGGAATGGGCAATGGGAAATTCTGACATCTTGTGGACAACCTGTAATAGATTATACAGATCATTTTAGTGGAAGCATAGTATATGAACGTATGCCCATCTGAAGAAACACGTGACAAATCTGGAATTTCACTGTCCAATATACTAATCACTTCTATTCTTAATGGGAAATTTGAAATGAAAGCCATGTCCTCGTTTTAAATTTTTGGTAATTTTTTTTTTTTTTAGGCTTTAGGTACATAAGGGTGCATCTGCCTGGAGCCACCGAATCTGCCACAGTGAGGAATGATTTTGTGTGTAGTTTGTGTGCTTCGCCACTGCGGGAGGACATGAAATTTAGAGTACTTGGTGGTAGGATTTATGTAGTTTTATTTTTAGTTCTATTACTTTCCTACTTCTGTTACACAATAAGTAAACAAAATGGTTAAGTGCAAAAAGCCCCCAAATGCACCAGCCATTTAGAGAAAGAAAAAAAAAAAGCTGTATTGTTTTCAAGAGAACTAACCTTTTCTTTGCCTTTATTTTGAAAGATAAACAAATAGTTGAAATGATTGATGCAAAAGTTCTTAATGCTTTGAAAGGATATTCCAGTGATAAATCACATTTTAGGATTCAGACATTTACAGTTTTCTTGAGAGGTAAGCTGAATTTTGGAGTTTTGTCAAAAATGTTTTAGAATTGAACTGTAATAATCCCTTGCATTTTCCTTATAGGTCCATTTCTCTGGATAAAATGGTGAAAGTCCTAATTTATATTGCAGTTCTTTCATAAAATTAGGGGGGTAAAATACATAAAATTAGCTAGGTGATTAAACAGTATACACAGGTGATTTAAGAGTGCACACGACAAAACTGTTGCATTCATTTTTATACCTTCATTTAAATAAAATCCCCTGGCCAGCTCTGCAGTATTGCATTCTTACTGTAGCTTGTTTTTTCTTCCTTTCTACTTCCTTTGGTCACACTGTTTTGTAACTTCATGCATTTTTAACATCCTTCCTCAATCTAGCTGTTTTCTGCATTCCATCAGGATTTTTGGCTTCTACTACTACTACCTTCCGCTGCAAACATTAAATGATTTCTAATGTGAATATCCAACTAAGATCACAACTCACCAACATAATTCCATTAATTCTCTTAAAAAAAAAAAAAAAGTGCCATTCAAAGTCTACGGAATTATATGGTTAATTTCTTGAAAACTAAATAGCTCCAGGATCATGAGAAACACTTAAAAACTGACGCTATGCATGTATGGTTATAAAACAGAATCTATGGGTGAGATACTGCCAGTCATGCATGCATTAATTTCCACTGGCTTCAGTGATCAATGAGGTTAGACAGGGTCTCAACAGCTGAGATTCGTGTTTGATTGGACCTAACTCTCATTTCCAAAAAATAAATGTGATTTTTTTTTTAAATGCACAGAAATACAAATGTTCCCAAAGCTATTTGAAACCCGTTTAGTTTGGATCGCCTTTTTATTGTGTGTTTTTTTTTTTTTTTTTTTTCCTCCAACATTTTATAGGACAGTAAGTGATAATGGCGTAACCACAAGTTTCAGAGTAGGAATGCATACTTGCAAACAACTGTCCATTTTCTTCTCAGTGCAGAACTAAATGGATCATCCATTTTCTTTATCAGGAATCTCCTTTTCCTCACCCAGTGTGCCTTCCTTACCTCTTGCATCCAACTGTTGTTTTCTGCAATTAAATCATAAAATCAAACTGTTCAGAATGTGAAGAAAAGTTTTCTGACCATGTCTTTAGACCTGTTTTTATGCCCTAAAACACATCTGCAGGTTCTCCTCCCCCCTGCCCCCCCCCCCTTTTTTTTTTAATTTCTAGACGAACTGGCCAATAAAATGAAAATGGGAAACCACTACAAGATTATAGGAATTCCAGCTTGTGTACAAAATGGCTTACAAAGTACAGCATGTATAGAAGTCAATAGTGTACAGCTCTGTAAATCAAATGGTAAGAAAGTTCCATTAAAAATTGACTAAAAAAGTTGGAAAAACATTCTAGAACAAAATCTTGAGAATTGGTACAGTCTTCTGTTATCTAGAGGTCCGGATTACAAAACCACTCTGGGACTTTCCTCTTACAGTCTGAAATGTGTGCTTACGGTTATTTGAGAATATCTTCTTTTGCCCAGTTTCCATGCGTTGGGAAACTACGTAATTATTTACTGCAGTTCTTCAACTTCTCTTTCCAACTTCTCCTATCCATTGGAAGGTACTTTGAAATCATACATTAAGATATTTTAGTTTGTTAGTAGTTTGTTATTAGTTTGTTATTCCTTTCTTAGTCCGCCAGTTTTAGCAGATCATGTCTGCTACCTTTTTCGTAGTAAAATTAATAGTGTCAGATGTTTAAATTCTGAATTTGAGTAAACATACTTGTTCTTTGTAAGTTTTGTATCAAGACTGGAACGGTGATTTGTTCTAATATATCTGCATAGCGCTCTTATGAAGTGTTTGTTAACCTGTACTTTGTTTTCATTAGGTCCTTCTTTTGTCAGTGACAATTTTAAGTATCTGCTCTCCCTGACTTCAAGTTCATGCTGGAGGTTTACTGCCATCCTTGCCAGTAACTTTGCTTCTCAAGTTGTTCCACCAGGCACTTACAATACTCTTAAACTCGCAATATTGCTGAGTCTAGTACAGACATGTGAAAAAGAAAACGCAGATTATCTGGATCTGTTGATTGTGACAAGTGACACGCTAGTAATTGATAGGTAAAGAGATCCCTTATTTTTAACCTAAATTAGAATTAAAAACATGAGTATTTTTAAAGATAATAGGATCGGTCTTCCATGAAAGGCTAAAGAGACTATATTTTAAAAGAATATACAGGGCTCCAACTCAGTAAAAATACCCCATTTTTATCCCTGGGACATTTTTCTTTATTTCAAGTGATAAATCTAGATCAGAACTTCACGAGTAATAAAACCACTTAACAGTCTCATAATGATCTCAACGAGATTTTAACACTAGCACTGTTTAGCAGAGCTCAAATAATACATTCTTCTAAAATGAAAACTGAAGCCGGTCCCAGAAGCTGGTAATGATGAAAGCAAAGGGCTCTGCTTTCAAATCTTGTGTCACTTTAAGCCTTTTCATCACCGCTTCCCAGGTATCAGCATTTTCAGTTCATAAGCAGTGTGTAAATAGATACTTTCATTTTTATCACTCTTTTTGATAAAAACTATACTGATAAGGTATCAAAACTCACGTACGTCTTTACACGTAGGTCATAAATCCAGCTGTTGTTGCCTTTAACAAAATGTTTTCCTGTATTTATGCATTTTATGTATTTACCCCTTCGCACAACTGTAAACTGTTCACATAATTTCACATACACTGCAGAAAAGTACAATATGCTCACCTTTAAATTTATATTAATTTAAACAAAATTACTTTCTCCTTCCCCAACTCAAAACAGGGCTTCGTTTTTATTTTTGACAAAGACCTTTGAAAGTGGCATGAATTTTATTTTCATTTGAGAGTTTAACAAATTCATTAGTATTTTTTGTTGTGGAACAAAAAAAACTTTCTTAACCATTTTAAAATTTAGCTGTAGAAATGAGTTCAAATTTGAATAAAAAGTGGGTTGCAGGCTTTCTTTCTCAGGTTAAGAGTAAGATGTCATAAGAGAAATCATAGGAGCTCAGAGTGTTTTGAGAATTAAAACATCTGGTTAATATTAAAACAGTTGCACACTGTGAATCTTGATCAGTACTGTCATTTGTACTGTTTTGTATGTGCACATAGTATTTTATTGTCGGTAGCCTGTCAAAATAGGCATTTCTACATCATATTTATATTGGTATGATAGCCTATTTATGAATACTTATTAATTTTAATTAATAATTTTCTCCAAGTTAGTAATAATAATAGGATAAATCATGCTCTGACACCTTAAAATCATTAGGAGCCTTGGATTGTGGAACCAGACAGACAATTTGCAACCTCTTTGTGCCAAGGAACGGAGTGCAGGGGATGAAAAAGAAATTCTATACCTGCTTTCTCAAAAAGAATTGGGGTGGGGGGCAGTAACCCAGGCAGGCAGAGCTTGTGTGTTCCCAGCTTTTTCATTTTTCCCAGATGGCCAGGATTCCTAATCCTCTACCCTTTTAAATCACTGGAAAAGTTTCTCTAGAATAGGAACAGGAGTTAACAACGTGGGGTTAAATTATGAGACTTCTTTTTGACTCCCTAGGAATTACTTCTATTGCAAACCATGATTTGTCTCATATGTTATATCCATAAGAAATTTTTGTCCTGTTGGCAGCTGTTGGTGAGAAAGCCTGGACGTCTACCTTTGTATTCAAAGTTACTTTAAACATTTAATTTTGACGCTGTTTTTATGTTAAGGGTGGTGGTTGTTGTTGTTTCTAAGTGAGTCTTAATATATATAAATACCATTATAAAGTATTAAGTGTAGTATTAAGTTGTTCAAGTTTTTTAAAACTGAACAATAACAATTTGTGACTAACAGAAATATTTAATCCTCTAGGCTTCTGAATTACAGCATATGTCTTCTGCCTCGTGGCATACGACACCCACCTTCTAGTGAAATTTTTCCTTCTGTGTCCAAAGATAAACACGGAACTGGAAGTGCTAGTATTCACGCCTGCAGTGCTGCGCTGGCTAAGGGTGGTATCTGTTACATAGGAGACTTATCTTCATATAAAAAGGACAAACTTGAACTTCTACAGTCCGGTAATCTCACACCTACTAACGAATGAGGGGACACAACAAAACAAACATGCAGATTTGTGGCGAGCTTCGTTCCCCAGCTTATGGCCCTCAAATGCTGGGAAAATCGATAAGCTATTTGTCACCAGTCTGTGTCCAAAACAAGGACAAAAAAGCCAAGGTCCTATTAGCTTACATTTGCTACAGAGATCCACTGATTGTGACGATTCAGTGAAATACATAATCGTGACTGGTTTCAGACAGTGCCTGTGGGACTAGAATTTATAGTTAAACTACATCAAAAACGTAACTGATGTATTTTGTCCTGTCCTAGTGCTGGAGAGCAGAACGACAACAGTGTTCATTCCTGGGAAGAAGTATGGAGAAGAGGCTGACCAACAAGTTACTATTTCAGTTCAGACCAGTTTTTGGTCTTTTGTAGATGTGGATGCTTCCACAAAGAAACATACGCAAAAGGATAACTTTTTAATTGGGCAGATGGTAAAGCACATGCCTTGTTATGACAGTAACTGTACTACAGCAGTTAGTTGTGTTTACGGTTATTTCAACTTATAATGAAAACAATCAAATTTGTTAGTATTTCCAAAAAGTCACAACTTCAGTGACTTTAAATCAAGTATCTTCTAAAATGAGCTAGCTTTCCGAGAAGCAGCTATCATTTATATTATTCAGAATAGCTTTTGACAACTACTATTGAAACAAAATTTTACTGCATATATTGTAGGTAATTCATTAGATAATCTTGCAGGACTCAGTATATATGGATATTGAACGTTTCAGACTGAAAAAACTGTGAGGTTTCTACAAGTCAAAAGGCCAAAATAAAGTAATTGTGTTCTTTCTCTGGGTCTTCTCTTTAGGATGTGAGTTTGATTCCACCTAACCTCCTAGATGTTTTTGGGCTTTTGATATACAGTGAGTTTCCTTCCTGTCGACTATCTTCTCCTCTTGTGCATCATATCTTGAAAAAAGCCATTAATCCTGAGGCCGTGCTGTACAAAGTCTCACAGCAGTTCAGAACGCAGGATTATGAGGAGGTAACAGATACTATCCAGTAACTTAGAAATGCATTATACTTGGGAATATCATACTGTTTCTGGAATCGCAATGTTCTCTCCGCGCATTGTGACTGCTTATTTTTAAACCTGTTAATACTCACTTCTTACTCTTTCCCCCCCACCATATTCCCACTAGAACTAATAATTGATACACACACTGATAAAATTAGCTTCAGTTCTTTAAAAGGGGGCCAGCACAATAAATTCAGTTCAGTCCTGCTTCTGAAAAAAATACTAGGTTAACATTCATATGAGATCTCCGATACCTCATTTTGACCAGAATAGCTTACAATCAGCAGTAAAAGTTAATATTCTATTCTAAATAAACTGAGATCTATCCTTACGCATAGCTGAATGGTGACAGTTGTCTTTATAAAAACTATTGGTAGAATATATTGTCCAAACTATGTTACTATGCCACTGCTGTGAAAAATGTAAATTCTTTGTTTTCCAGTTAAATATTTAAAATGTATACCCTCTCTCTAGTTTATTTTGTTTGCTAAGAATCTTCATGTTGAACTGAGTTCAGAAGCAGAAAATCTCATTCAGGGCTACTATCTTGCAAGTCGCAGAGTGAGAAGAGATTCTATTAATGGATCAACATTATCAGCATCTGCACTAAAAATTCTGTACGTCCTGCTCTTCCTAGTAAAGGAAACACATCTATGTTTCAAATAGAAATTGTGCTAGCCTGCTCAAGAGCTTGTTAAATAAAAATCTAGACAAGACTTTTAAGTTTTGAAAAGTTCAAGTGTAAAGAATCTTATTTACCATTTATGAATGCTGCTTATCTTATATATTGAAGTTGCAAAAAAAAAAAAGTTTAAAGAGTTTTAAAGTTTAAAAAGTTTTGTGTTTGGTTTCCCCCCCCCCCCCCCCCGGCAAAAAAACAGTGATTTAAGAGACAATTATCACTATTAAAGCTACCTAGAAAAACAAAAATGGGATTTAAATTATCACAGCTTGGTACTATGCAAGCAAAAAATGTATTAACAGTAGATAATATTCTGAGTTCCACTGCCTTCATAGCACAAGAAAGTAATGCAGAGTAATATGTACTTTCTCAGTGACAAGTATAACTGCACTATTTGTGGGAAGTTTACACAGCTGAAGTATGGGGGGAAAAAAACCCGCTCCAGTGTTAACTTTTTATTTACTGCAGTGCTTGAAACAGGGCAATACATACTGCATTCATGTCTGCAATATCTTTTATTTCTGACATGCTTATATTCGTCTCTTAGGATTTCACTGGCTAAGGCTCATACTAAACTAAGTTTAAGAAAGAAAGCGCTCGAGGAAGATGCGTTGATTGCCATCTTGTTACTTGAATCCTCTCTTACCCTAAAACATGGTAAATAATGTAACGGTCTTTAGTCTTGGGTACATCTTTTTCATATTTTGGCAGTTTGAAAAAAGTTCATATCGATTGACTGCAATAGTAGTTAGTTCCTCTCAAATCAAAGTCCAGAATTTCCACTGCCTTTCAGTTCCCTGCAAAGCGTCTCAGTGCTGTACGTCATTAGGCCGCAGGCCAGCACCAAGCCTCCACCCTTTATGCTGGCTTATGAGAGGCGCAGCTCCGCTAACATCGATCCAGGTTCAACTAAAGACAGATTCCCTCCCTGGGGAGGGAGAAGACAAGGGTTGAGGGTTTTTTTTTTTGTTTTTGTTTATCTAGCATCACAGGCACATTTGTTCACACAAATTTGGCAGAGGCAAGAATTATGATGCAATGCTTAAAAATGGAAACATACAAGATTGCATTACTGAGTCATCTGTCACAGCTTTTTTGCCCTCAAAGCCCTGGCAAGAGTTTATCAAGTCTTGTAGCACAAGTCTTAATTTCTTCTTTGTTTAGGCAAGTCTGCATTATGCATAGCACCAAATCCTGTATTTCCATTTGACCTCAGTGATGAAAACTCCCTGCAAGAGCGAGATAGTTACCTAATGCAGTGTCACCATCAACTGCTGAAGTTTATTGGTGCATATGGCCCGGGAACTCATATTAAGACTAACGAAGAGTGAAAACTCCACTCTGTAAGTAAAGCCTGAAGCTTCCACTTTAGCCTTTTGAGAGACTGCAGTTAGAAATATACTTAGAAATAAACTTAATAACTAATTAACTTTAGTTTAGTTATTAACTAATGTTAATAACTTAGAAATACAGTTTTTAATATTTTGGTAAGACTGTTCAGTGCTGTTTTGCTAAGGAATAAAGCATAGCTGACAAGATTCAATTACAAGTTTTGTGACAGTGTTGTTTGAAGGCAGGAGTGACATCTTTGTCCTAGGAGGCCATGGCATCAGTGTTGTTTGAAGGCAGGAGTGACATCTTTGTCCTAGGAGGCCATGGCGTCAGAATAAAGTCACAACCGGAACTTCTCTTCCTGGCTACCACTGTTCATCCACGCTTAGTGACAGGAGTAAAGCAGGGTTTTTAATAAGACTACAACTAACAATTAAACCAGGGGTTTAGAATCTAATGTTTCATTTCAACTACATGAACTCTCTCCGCAGTTTTTCTTGTTGCTTCTTTTCAAATGTATCACCCAATGAGCATTAAATTGTTTTAAATACATTAAAACTCTTTTTCTAGTGTAAGTCAACTTTTTAACATTATTAGTCATGTTCTGAAAGGTATAAAAGTATCGCCATACTGCTTGACGTTCTATGTCTTTGTTTTACATCACAGCAACATAGTATTAGACCAGGATGCTGGTGTGCTCTTGCAATCTGAAAAAACCCACAGTATTTCCACGTTACAGACCGCAGGGGATAGCAGAACCCGACAGGAGAGTGAAAAAAAATGTTATTGGACGACCTGGTAGGTGGGCAGCTCAGCAAGTTCAACTCTACCTCACTGCAAAAACAAGTGTAAAGAGTGGTGTAGTAGAAGATGAGCTGTCTGACCTACAGTACGTTTCTCCAACTGTGGACTTTTCTGTATTTTATCTTCCTAGTAAGGATATAGCAGTAGACATAATACTGAGCAAGTTTTACATCCAAGAAGTCCATGTTAAAAAAAAAAAAAAAATGCAGCAGAAAAATTGTAGGCTTCCTGTCAAATCTGGACAAGCTGAACGGCTTGGTGTGGCTCCTACCCAGGCTGTCATCCAGCCGGATCGTGGTGCTACTGCTCACGTAGCCTCAACAAAAAACTACAGGCACTGAAAACAGAAATCCAACGGTTTTTTTTTTCATACACACACTGCCTTGGAGATAAGCAGAAAAGCTGCCTCCACGAACACTGTAAACACTCTCATGTAGAAAAGATAACACAAGTTTTCCTACATGTTTTAGCTCTTGCTTTATTCCATTTTATTCAATTTGTTTGGCACACTTAAATATTCATACCAAGTTCTAAGAGTGTCCACAAGGCCACCTCCCTTTCTTGAGTGACACGCTCACCTGAACTCCATTCAAGGATTATTCACACATTTTCACTAAACAGCTACTCCTCTGCCATACTATTGAACCAAGCAGTATTTCTGAGGAGCAGGAAGGGCCGTGAAAGCATTTGCGAGGGCATCAGAACTCCACGTTTCAGGTTGCTGTTTTCAAGCTAAAAAAAAAAAACACAACAAAAACCAACTCAAAATAAGTTAATCAGTTTTCTGTATGCTTAATCAATCTTATACAAAGTTAGTAACTTTACTGGCATTTCAGATTCCAAGATACACATCAAAAAACAGTCAGATGGGTAAACGGCAAAGATTTCATCACTATGCCAGCAAAATTACTTCTAGAATAGACTTAAATAGAATTCCTTCATAAACCACGATTTTTGAAAAGCTGTATTAAGGAACATACATCCTTAGGAAAAAAAAAATCTGCAAAAAGAGCACAACTTTTTATCCGTACCTCTCCCCAGCTTCTCCCGTGACGTGTTAAGCAAAAATTAGAAGACCAGTAGCAGTCCCACAAGTAAAGAACAGCATAGTCAGTCAGTAGCCCAAAAGCGCCCTCGACTAACAGGCCGCACCTTCGGCTGACGTAAGCCGGCATGGCTCCAGACAGCAGCAAACATGGCCAGTACAGGCCTTCAGCGGCTAGCAGCGTAGCTTACTGGAGCCCGAGTACTGTAGCATCGCAGTAAAAAAGCAACTTACCTTCTTAAACACCTCTACTTCTAGAATTGGATGGAGTCTGCTGTTGGCTGTATGTGCGTACACGAGCCTCAAAGACAGTGGAGAAAGAAGGTCATCTGATGTCATAGCGCCTTTAAAAAGAATAAGCGAAATCAGAAACGATGGTAGCAGATCAAACGGGAAAAATCCTACTCGTTAGCTGGCACATCAGATACAACATTGCTCATCACAAAACTCAGCTGGGTAAACGGCAAAGTCGTCATCACTAGGCCAGCAAGCAGTCTCCTGCCTGTGCTAAGGCTGGTGTAAGGCATCAAACGCAAGGGGGTCTGTTAAGTTCGTCGCAAGAGATGCACTTCTATACATCAAAGTAGAACCTTGTTTTTAACTGTTAAGCACAGAATGGCTTCAGTAGAGCCAGGAACAAGAGAAAAAAGCTCCCTCTGGGCACAAAACCACAGGCCCCTCCCTGTTGTTAGATTCAAGCTCCAGATGCCAAGTATCTTTCTAGAGGGAAAGTCCACTGCCATAGTCACCTTTCCCTTTGGAATATATTCCATCAGGCTGATACGGTTAAGTGCCAGCAGGGATGGTGATTTGAACACGCTGTTCTTCACTTTAGCCTCTGACTTCCAACTAGCATCTGCTAATCCTTCAAAGCAGAAGTCTCGTTTCTCTCCCCAGTTAAAAGCTAAATGTTCTGATACTATTACAAACCTTTCCCCTCCGATTCCTTCGGGATTCTTGGCTTGCACCTGATTTGTTCTGGGGAGCATGTCTTAGGTTATATAGCTATCATAATACCTTTTGTTTTGAATTTCAACCGCTTAACCCTACATGCAAACAATCATATTCCTCCTTGTTCCATCTGTAAGAGCATTTACAAGCCATAAAACAGCTTCAGAAATCTAGTTTTCAGGAGGCTTTCCTCAACATTTTTAAGTACAGTAAGAAGGAATTACTTCGGTAGCTCCAGAATTCAGGTGACATCTTCCTGGTTGCAAGGTAACAGCGTAGCAGAGTCCAGACTGGAGATTCCCAAAGCCGGTAACAAGCTCATCTCTCCACCTGCTGCCTACAACAATGAAAAGAGATAAAAGATATCCGATTCAGAGAACTCCGCTGCTGAGCCAGCAGCAGAAAGCATCAACATTTCCTTGGGGGAAGTAAGCCAGTCAAAGAAATACCAACCCCCTGGGCAGCCTAATTGCTGGCTTTATCACTACCTGGGGAGAAAAGTACAGGCAGGATCAGCCGAGATCAAGGTTACACAGAGGCGTGATCATTTTATTACCTAAAGCGCACGCCAGTACGAAGAATGACTGATTGCAGGGCCGTTGTGCTGCTCCTAACGAACAGCCGTGGCAGGGGAGAGGAGTACCCCAGCAGGGCACAGCCTGTAACCCCAGTTCACATGCTGCGCTCGGGGGAGCCTACTGACGCGTTTTCCTTTTGGTTAAGGTCAGCTCTGGCGCTGCGGCCCCGGCAGGAGAGCGTTACCGCAGAGACTGCCGAGAGCCCCGGGTCCTGCCCCTGCCAGAGCCCCCCGCTCGGGTCTGCCTGCGATCCAAAGAGGGCATCGTCGGGGTCGCCGTACACCACTGGCCAAATTCCCCAAAGAGAAAAAAGGTAATTTATCTTTAGAATTAGGACATGCATTTGCCAATGAAAATGATTTATCAGCAAAACCAAGCCTCTTTTTGGATGTCCAATCTGTCATTCCTTTGACGACTTGAAGAACCAAGAGATGGCTCGCAGGAGCCACCACGGCTCGCCAGCGGAGCAGCACATGCTAATGAGGTCCATCCTAGCCTCACGGGACGTACGCGGGTCCCTGGAAAGCCCGCGTGGCTACTGAGCGTCGGCTTCAGCTAGCCCGCTCCAGCAGCCAGGCTGGACCACTGCCACTACGCTGGGCAACCAAAACCAAGGTACAGTTACCACAGCGTGACCATCGCTCATCTTTCACGTGATGGCTTACGCCGTTTAGAAAACGGTGCCAGCAATACGCCCCTTCAATTCTTGAGGTTATACTCGTTGTTTTGAGCCCTCAGAACGGGATTTCTCACATTAAACAGGAGGGGATATTTCTGATTCCTCTGAAAAAAAACGAGAACTCACTCTACTGTTCAGACGAGCGTGTGCTTGGACTGAGGAGCTGAGGAGCTGATTCAAGGAAGCAGCGGCACCAAGTCGTAGGCCGGGTGGCTCGGCCGCTCCCGACGCCCCCGGCAAGGCGGCCGGGCCGCTGCCGCAGGGCCCGTCCCGGCGGAGCGGCATTAGCCCCGGCGGCCCGAGCTGCCGCTCCGGTGCCGGAGGCAAGCAGGGAAGAGCTCGCGGCCCACCCAGCTACCGGCTCCGGCCACCGTGTCCCCGCGTCCCGCCCGCCGGCAGGCCCCCGCCCCCCTCCTCAGGGCCGCAGGGCGCGGAAGGAGCGAGCGGGGGGCGGCAGGCCGTTAAATAGTCCGCGCGGCACGGCGGCGCTTTCCGGCAGGGCGGGGCCTGCCCCGGCGGCGGGCGCTGGCTGCCCGCGCATGCGCAGGCCTGAGGCGGGCGGCGGGGCCGGCGGCGGCGGGAAGCGTGTGGGAGGGAGGCGGGGTGAGGGCGCTGCGGCCGGGGGCCGGGCGGGAGAGGCGGGAGGCCCCTCCTTCCTTCCTTCGGGCGGCGGCCGATCCCCAGCGGCTCTTCTGCGTGGCACCGGAGCGGCTGGGTGCGGTGCCGCCGCCGAGGGGGGCTCGGGGCGCGGGCAGCAGCCTGCCCTGCCGGCCGGGCTCTGGGGGAGCTGGCGGCGAGCACGCAAGTCTGCGGTCACGGGGCGCTTTATGGGGCCGCGGCTTCACTGAGGAAAGCGAAGAGCTTGTGCCAGGCGGGTTAAGAAAGTGAGCGAGACTACCCGGGGTGGAAGCACCATCGCTTGCTCTTTGCTGTGTCTTAACATACCACAGTATTCTTAATAAAACCCAGCTTTTTCAACCTTAAAATGCTTCCGTTCTCACTGAAGAGTCAGTCTTTTAGAAGTCAAAGCCGTGGAAAATCCACCTTTTTGGTGTTGTCGTTCTTTGGTTTAGACAAGCACAAGGAGCGCTTTGTCCTTAACGGTCCCTGAGGGACGAAGGAGCGATTGGCGGGGGGTGCGCTCAGAGAAGGCGATGCAGGGCCGGAGGGCACAGCGTTGTAGTTACAGCTGCGCGTCTGAGCAAAAAAGAAAGACCTGTATCCAGCAGGTTTTGCGTAGGCGGGTTGTTTGCGTACGGCCGTGCGAAGCTCACCGGTCCCATCCCTCTGAAGGAGAAGCTGCGATGACAGTAACTGAGGTTTGCGGAGATCCTGAAGTTACGCCATGAAAAAACGGTTCCTTTTGGTAGCAATGCGCGACCATTGCAGAATTTTATTCCTAAACACAGGCCTATTTCCAGTGCCAAACGCCAAACCGTTCTGTCTCCGTATACAAGGATACAAACTGTTCCTAAGAAACGCCATGTTTGATCCAAACATCAGGTTTGAAGCAAACAGGTTCAGAGGGTCTGCTTCCATCCTGGTGTAAATTTCTGGAAGACAAGAGCTCCTGGGCTGGTCAAAGGGAGCGAGTTGCCTAACCTGGTGTCTTGGCTCTGGGAGGAAAGGCATAAACATTTGCCGCTGATGCAGAATAATCTGTCTCGGGGAAAAAAAAAAATCCCAACTCATCAATATGGGGAGTTCTTCTCAAGTAAAAAACTGCTGTTTTAATTCTGCATGTTCTTACTATCCTTTAATGCATCTATAAAATGCTGCTGAGGTCTTTGCATTGTCATGGATGCGGCCACAATTTATACAAATGTTGTAGGTGCAAAGTACCTCTGGTGGTTGCTGCTCCATTTCACTGGCTGGCTTCTGACCACTGTAAAAACTCCTCCCGTACTCCAGTAAAAGTCTGAGTAGCGATGTTTTCTCCAAGCCATCCGTTCCTAACTTTCCATGTTTCTAACCCTTATTCCCATCCACTTTTCATGCTTGCTTCATGCATAAGCAGTCAGAATCTTTCACTTACATTTAATGGAAGAAGCCTTTAAAAGCTGGGAGGGGGTGGGGGGTGTCTTTTCCTTTTTTTTTCTTGAATTCTGCCCCTTCCAGGTGTATTCTTTAAGAGCCTGTGAAGTAACCAGCACCTCTGTGCTAGGTAAGAGCATGCAAACCATGCAAAACACCACAGCGTTTTGTGTTTTCCCCACATGATTTGTATGCATGATCATATGTGGTTTGTTTTCATTACCAGACCACTGCTACACAGTGGCAGCTCCGGGTTTGATGTTGACTTCTGGCTGAGATTTCGCTTGTCCTTTTCTCCCTGACCTGATGCCATTCATTTAGATCTCAGTGACATATAAAACTAGACCAAATTCTCTGTGCTTCAACGTTGCTACTTGTCATTTTATCAGTCTAAAGCGTAAGCTGTGCCTTACGCCTTCATCTTCTACAGCAAAGTATTCCTGGAAGCCCCGACTGTTCTGTCACTCCTTCATCTTCCTGAACTAGTGTCACCTTTACAACTCCCTCGCATCTCCTCATTAATATCTCTGAATATGAACAGCTGTCCCCATAAGAGGTGGTGCTAACCCACTTTTTACTGCTATGGGAAGTGAGTACAGTTCTTTTTAAAAGTCAAACTCTTATTTACCTAAGAGTAGATACTTGTCTAGGCAAAACTGCCCCTTTTGTACACATTTTTTTTTTCCCCACAAAATACAGGAGTTTGTGTGGTTGAATGATGCTCTGGCTATGTAATTCTCATAATAAACCACTTACAATTGTAAATAAGAAATACATGCCTAAAATAGTTCAAATATAAAGTATTTTTACTGTTTAAAAGAATAATCTTTTTAAAAAGCTCAGAATGCTGCAGGGGTGGAGGGCAGTTCCAGATTTTACCACACTTTACAGCTCTCGCATCTCCTAGCTGGTTTGTCCAGCTCCTTCTCAAGGCTCTGCTAGTTTTTATATACTTTCTTCTACCGCAGGCCTGATTTTCTGCGATACTGAACACAGCTTGCAATGACATACTCAGTACCTCTGAAACGCATCACGACTTTGACTCAAGAATGAAAGCAATAAAATGACTTTTTTTTTTTTTTAAAAAAAAAGGTTGTTCTTGCTAGTATTTGTGTTTTCCTTTTCTGCCAAATGTAACTTTAAGAAGTAAACTGAGGAAGTCCTTCAGAAAGAAGTTGCTCTAAATGTCAAATATTACTATTAGAAACTATCAGTCCTGTACAATGAGAAACTGATAGATTTCGCAACTCAATAAATACATAATGTCCACTGAATAATATTTAATAAAATGTTTACTTCAGCAATAACGAACTATGAGAAGTACAGTGTTTTACAGAACAGATACATTAGATAGCATTTGTGCCTTTCATTTCAGCTTTTCTTGCCTCAACGTAGAAGATGTTTAAGTGAAAAACGTGCTACGGACAAGCCGATGCTTAAGGCTCATTTGCTTAAATGCACGAACCTGCTAAAAGGCAAGGTAAATGAACCTTGGTACCTTGAGCAGACAAGCGGTTGTACTGGGGTAACACGTAAACACATTTTAAACCCTGTAACATGCAACACCATCGTACGGCTCAACACAAGCAATACTCAATGTACAGAGCGGTTTGTGTCTCTTGTACGTGGCGCCGCGTGTACGCGGGAGAGATGTCGGCACGTTTTTACTTGAGGTGAACATGCATCTGCGTTCTCCGGAATAACTACCTACATTTAAGATTAATATTACCCAAAGGATGAAGCCCTGACCCGACAACCGCAGCCAGGGGGGTTTCGGCCATTGCGTTCGCGCAGTGAAAAAAAGTGCACGCAGGATTTCCATTGCTATTTTTAGGCTTGCCCTTTGCTTCTCCCCCAGGCCGGTATTGCTCTGCGCTAAGCCCGTGCCGCATCGCTCCCCTTCTCCCCCTTTTCTGCAGGTTCCCCGTCCTGCCAGCAGCTCTACCTTGGCGGCTGCCTCTCCTGCTGGTGCCGACTGCCATCACCTTCATTTCCCCCAGTGCAGAGCCCAGCAACGTCCTCTATGACAGAAACCAATCATGCATCACATTAACTTAATGAGGTATTAATTACATTTAAGAATCAATTCCTTCTCCTCTACAAACAGTATTTCAGCAATTATAGTTTGTCTGTAGATATTATTTCTTAACTTAAATATATATAAGGTGTAATAAATAACTTTTTTTTTAGAAGCGAGAAGGGAGATTAGATTTGTGAAGTTGTCGATGTTTCTCCTTGGTTTGCGCCGTCTCCTTGTGCCGAGTGAGTCAGAAACTGTCCTGTAGCTCCGATGTATAACCTGGAACGCATTGGCCACTTCTGCAAGAGAGGAGACAGGCACAGCCCTGAGATACACGGGAACTGCGTGGGTAGGAGCAGTCTGAGTGTCGTTCTCAAAGCTTTAAATGTTGGTGGAATCACAATACGAGAAAATAGGAAACTGTTGCTATTGCCGGAAAGTTCCCATTTTGTCCTTTGTTGGAAAAATGTCGTTAGAAGCTGTTAAGGGAACCTCAGCCTGAGTATTCTCTTTGGTAATTAACGGCGAGGCACAGCTCCTAACCCCCCGGGACCCAGCGCACCGGAGTAAGTCACGCTGACCAGTCGTCGTGCCACAATTTGTATAGTGGGTGCTCTGTTGGTAGAATAAAACAGAGCGTCCTCTCTACAGTGCCAGGGATGCCGCGGGAATATACCGACGCCCGTGGAGATGGCAGCCCTGCGTGCCTACCCGTTCCTGCCAGCCCCCGCAACACCGACCGCAGCACAGGGGCTGCTGAAGACTCTGCTGGAGGGAATTTAATATAATTGCTCCTTGGTGGTCTTCAGCACTGACCGCTTCTTGTTCTTGGTCAGCTCCAATGATTTCAGAGGAGACAATTCATCTTTCCATTCATTGATTATTGGAATAATCAGTTAGACTGGCGTTAAACATCTATTCTTACAGCTCGAGTTTCTTAACGCGAGCGAGTTACTGCAAGTGGCCCTGCAGCTGTGCGCCCTTCTCCTGGGAGGAAGCACTCGGCTCCAGTTTGATGTGCTGAGTTCGTTATTAGAGAGCTGGATGTTTGAAAAGACAACTGGCCATACATACACAGCTGATGCAAGAATACCTGAAACACAGCCGGCATGTTGGTCCAAAAGAAGAAACATTTTTTTAAGATACTTTTGGGAACAGGCTGGCACCTTTCCTGTGGGTAATGAAAGAGAGCCCTAAAAACTAGAGGGGCTTAATACTGCAGTTAGATCTCAGCTCTTCTATTTAAAGACATAATGAAGCGGCATATTCCCACTTGGAAACACAGTACAATCTCATTCAGTATTTTTATTTCAAGAGTGATGTTATGAATGCGTTACCAATAAGACACCTCAGTTTAAAGTCATTAACCATATTTTTTTTTGGTGCACACACAACTGTACTTGATATTTTACTTTCCTCGCTATTTGGAGTTACTGTGCTTGATATATGAGCGTAGTTACAGCCCTTATCTGTACTGGCTGTCTCATATCCTGCACTTGGGGTTTTTTTTGACGCATGTGCTACAATTTACCCGTGACACTTTTGTGCTAGTGCCAACTAAAAAAACTAAATTACTACCAGGAATAATTTGAAAGATTGGTTAGACTCATAGAATCTTTACAAAACTACATACAGGTAAATGGCACATAAGTAAGATTATAAAAAATAATTGCTAGATGAATCCAGTATTGCCATATACCAGTAGCCCAGGAAATCTGCATCTGGATCATTTAACTGCTGTAATAACTATTTAAAAGTATTTTCTGCCACTAATAGTTGGCAGCTGATAAAAAGTACCCTAAGAGACCTGTGTCCCTTCACTCTGACCAAGGGAACCAACAGAAGCTACTTAAAACTTATTTTGAAATACATCACGATATTTTTTTTCCTTAAGTTATAGCCATCTTCTAATTGATGTAAAGGTTTTGCTTTCTTAATGAGCCTCCTAATCATTTAAATGGCCTCAGAAGCCTACGTTCACATCACGCTCTTTACAGCGACCCAACACTGCGAACAAGAAACTCTCTGTGAATTAGTCACTTTCTAGGAATTAGAGATTACTTCACAAATTAATCTTAATTAAATCATTCTGAATTCACCAGACTTTAAAAAAAAAGAAGAAAAAAAACCATGCCAGTGCTCTGACTCACTCCCTGAGACCAGAGCCAAAGAAAATACCCCGTGGTATTTAAGAGCCCCGTCAGTCACTAAGCAATGCATCTGAAACCAGTCTCCAGCCCCAGGCCCCCTCCAAGAGGGGCTCCCCTTTCTCATCCCCTCTGCATCGCCGTGAATTTTGACAAAGGGAAGAGCAACAGCAGCGTAAACCAAGTAGACGAAATAAATGCATCAGAAAAGCACTTTCATGGAAGGAATTAACATGTGGCCAGTAATTAACGCCACCTCCCACACCTTGGCTGCCTCAGGAGAGCCAGAGCAGGCCCAGCCATGGCTGGGGCGGCCGCCGTGGGACAGCACATCCCCGCAACCGCAGACATCCCCTGCGGTGGGTCCCGATGGGCTCGGTGGGGGATCCCCAAGGTTTCCACGGGCAGACCGAGGTGCTCGTGCTCCTCTGGCGCTGCCCTCTGCCTTCACTTCCAAGGGACCACGTCCCACTGGGTTTGGGCCTACACTGTATTTGATATTTTTGTGCAAAGTCCCTGAAGCTGGAGGGACAAAGCTCTGAGACGTTTCCATCAGGCCCCTAGCACCTCGATGCAACGGTTAATGCAGGCAGTCTTTTCGTGTATTAACTCTGGCAAGGTAAAGAAGCTTGAAATCTTTAACACCTATTTACTTCTTCACTGAGAGAAGATGGTAGCTGCTCCTCAGCTCTCCTACCTTGACAGGGTGGAGGTATCCATCCCCTCGGAGGGTACCCAAGCCCTCTCCCGGTGACTCTTCCTCATCCTGAAGGCTGCGCGTGAGGTGCGCGATATAGGTGGTGGCCAGGAGGAGCACATCCAGCTTGGAGAGCTTGGTGTCGGGCGGCACCGAGGGGAGAGTCTTCTGCAGCTCGAGGAAGGCATGGCGCAGGGTTTGAACCCGACTGCGCTCTCGAGCGGCGTTCGCAGCGGCAGGTCTGCCAGGAGGAGCCCCGGCCCGCTGCCCCGCCGCCGAGGGCGGGCAGGAACTGCTGCTGGCAGCAGAAGGCAGCAAGGAATCGGGCTCTGCACCCAGGCCAGAGATCTCCTCGCTGCTCTCCGCTAAGTGTCCACAGTCCATTGGTGACTTCCCCGGCAGGGAGGGTCCTGCAACCAACAAGAGCATCTCTAAAGCCAGCCGCCACGCTGCGCTGAAGCAAACGCTTCCTAAAACCAGAGATTATCAGAAATGTGAGGGCTGCCCGCGCCAGAAAAAGCCAGGATGCGGCTGTGCAGCTGTAAGCTGCTCCTCTGCTTGCTGCTTATAAACTTGATGTCACACACAGGTACAGAAACAGAAGTTAAACTCTTCACAAAGATTTAATTTTGGGGGGGACAGTATTACACAGAGCAATTTCTTTGAATCACTCCTAGCTCAAAGATCACCCGGCTTTTCTGAGAAAATCCACCAGGCAACACTGAGCAGCACTGCCCCGGTAGCTTCCAGTTACAATCAACTAAAAATTAGGCTAAATGCGATTTTTTTTTTTTTAAAACCACATTATTTGTATGATTTGGGATGTGGGACTATGTGTCTATTTTCTATTTACCTGCCACCATTTTATTGACAATCTTTTAAGTGATCAGTGCTCCATGGATTACAAAAAGAAAACCATTTTCAGACGCAGCGGTGAATGGCGCCACGGAGCATAGTACTGAATTTTTGAAGGTCAAAGCTTGGTCCACGATTTTAAAGGATCAGCCACCAACTTCTGTCCTCCCACCCCTAAGGCTACTCAAGAATTTCTGTGCTTATCCTGGAGCTTCTACATTTTCAAACATAAAAGCATCCTGTAAACTGGATTTTGGCCATTGGGGGGCAAAAGAACCCTTTGGAAACAACAGCAAAAAGCTCCTTTTGAGCAAAGCTGAAAACAATGACTGCAAGGTCTTTCCCCAACTTTCAGAAGAGACAGTCAGCTCTGCCTCTAATAAAACTCACCGTCGTTTCATTCATTCAGTTCCACAGCAAAATGCAATTCAACCAGTATTTCCCCAAACTTCTTAGCCAGAAGAATACCTGACCCTGTTGTCCTTAGTCAAGCAGCCCTTCGAGACGTCTCAGACAGATCCCGGCTTTCACGTGTTGGGAGCGGCTCTTTCTGGGATGGCCCAGCTAGACAGCAAGGGTAAGAACAAGCTATTAAAACTTTTAATTTCATTCAAATACTATGTAATTTTAAAAATTTAAGTAAAATCGATGCACGTAAATGACTGAAGATCTAAATTTCCAAAAATTAGCCCTTAATTTTACAAAGCCTTTCAACCACGTGCTGAAGTCCCACTGATGTCCCTGTCTAACTGTGGCTGATAAAGGCAAAAAACCCAAGACAATGAACCCAGCCAAAGATTTATAGCTGAGAAGAGGAAAGGTTTCTAAATAACCTTTTTTGCAATGCTCTAATTTGATGGTATTTAGAAGACATTATTATTTTTGGTGTTTTATTGTGATTCATTTGCTGTTAATCTGACTCAGAGTTTTATCAGGTAATGTTCTCTCAAATAGTAGTCAAATTTAGCCTGAAATTATTTGTGAAATACTCCGTGTGCGTTATAGCTGTAAACAAAAGGAAAAAAACTCATTATTCTTTTTTATAGTGATAATTACGACCTATATAAAATAAAACTCACATGAAGTCCACATGAGCTTGTCTTGAGTGAGGGCTGAAAAATGGTCCTTGAATTGGCCATTTCCTTTAACTTAATATAAAAAAGGTCCCCTGTGCTTTTTTTTTTTAATTTTCTCACCATGTTAACTGACAGTCAGATCTAGATGCACTTGAGTGGCAAAAAAAAAAAAAAAAAATCATCTCTGTTGCCACTGCAGAGTCAATACAATCACAAAATACAGCAAAGTCGTCTGTCATTTCAGGGTTATCAGCAGGATTTCTCATTTGCCATCCCATCGAAATCCCAGCGAAATGAAGAAGTCTTCCCTGATTACTGGAAAAGTCTGAATTATGCAAGGATACAGACAGACTGGGTCAGTACAAGTACCTGCTCGTCGACTGAAACACAGGACCGGGGCTGGTTTGCACGCAGTTTTGATTTTGCTGTGTTGCTGTGTCACCAAATTTAGCACTAGAATGACTTTACGTGACGTACAGCACACAGAAATGCACGTACCTAAAAACCACATTTCTTTGGGCGCCCCTTCAAGTAGAATTTTCTGGTTTAGAAGCTTCACGTCTACATCGGATGAAATCCTGCGCCTATGGGGAAAAAAAAGGCAAAAATCTCAGCTGTGGAAATGAGAGGTTTCCCTCTGAAATAAATTCTTCACTGTCAGATTTCCCATCAAATACGTACGGCAAATGGCCCGCGAAAATCTGCCACGCAGAAACACGGGCTCTACTGTAGGCACGGACACACGTGTAGCCGAAACACGGCGGTTCCTGAGCCAGGACCACGTTAGTTACGTGCCGGGGCCGGGCAGCGTCGCCCTCCGCACCGGTGCGATCAGTAAAGCCCAGCCATCACCCAAACCTCGTGGTCCAAAAAACCATTGCTGAAAACTAAAGAAAATAAAGTGCCTCTGGGCAACAGTCAGTTTCCATGTAATCCCCTTTAAAATTTTACAAGAAAGAGGTTTGCTTTTTTAAGATAATTGCAATCATTTTTGCGAACGCCCGCTTGCTGCCCGGCGTGCAGAGAGACCTGGAAATGGGGGTGCGGAAGTAAGTTAAAGTATTTATATTATTTCTAAAGCATTTCTATCGCAGTATTTCTAATGCCAGCTGAGGCGTTCGGGGTTTTACATGCCATTACAAAGACATAATCGGGTTTAAATGTAATATGTTTACCGAAGAAAACAGCACAACACGTATTTTAGTCCTATATTCCCTGTGAGTGGAGCAGCGATGGAGGCAACCTACCCACACGGACAAGGAAAAAGATCGAAAACGCCAGAGCAGAGCATGCAACCTGAAAAGAAATAAGTGGAAACCTGCGATAAACTTCCTCGCAGCCTCTTCAGCTGTTCCTTGGGGGGAAAAAATACAGTGAATCTGTATTATTTTGCATCGTTCGTTAAAAAGACCTTGCTCGGGTAACGGTTAGGGACGAGACCCGCTCTGGAGCAGCGAGACGGGAACGCGCTTTGCCAAGGGCGCAGAGGCGCTGACCGCCCCGCCGAGGCCGAGGCCCCCCCGCCGCCTCCCCGGCTGAGCCCGCGGTCCCCGGCCCGGGGATGAACTTACCGGTCCCGGTCACTGCCGGCCCGGCCCCGCGGCGCCGCTTATAAACCGTGGCGGCCGGTGGGTGCGGCGGGGCTGGGTCGCACCTGGGCGCCGGGCTCCCCCCGCCCGCCCGGGCGGCAGCGACCGCCCCTCGCCGGGCGGGCCATTAATCACGGAGCTGTCGGGGGGCGGCATCGCCTCCCGTCCCGTCCCGTCCCGTCCCGCTCCTCCGCCCGCGCCCCCCCCGGCCAGGCCCCGTCCCGCGGCCGCGGGGGTCGGGTGGCGGCTGCCGGGCGCCCCCCGCGGGACCGACCCACACGCGGGGCTGCAAACACGAAGGGGATGAGGCGCGACCGCGGCGGTTTGGAAGTGAAGGGGGAGCAATTAAAAATTAGCAACGTTAATGAGAAGGGACAGTCAAAGTAAATAGCGGGGGTAGGGAATTAGCCCAGAAAAACATGCTGAACGAAGCCCGATCGTGCGATAACGGAGACACAATAAATCAAGCCTCGGGAGCAGTAGAAAAACAAAGTCTGCGCGATTCGTTACCGCTTTTGCAGCCAAGAAAATTACGGGCTTCATCTTCAGCGATAATTGGAAGTCCCGGGAAGGGATGATTTAGGGGCGGGAGGGCCCGGCGGGGGCGGCCGCGGCCGCGCAGGGGGAGCCGGGCGCCCGCCTTCAGCCCCTCCGGCGGGGCTGCTGCACCTCCGCCGCGCCCCGGGCCCGGCCCGGTGAGCGGCCGCCGGCCCTCGGGGCGGCACGAAGCGGGCGAGCCCGCCCCAGCAAAAGGCTCCGGCCCGAGTGTTTCACAGCCCCGCTGAGGGGGGGCGAGCAAGAGCCGCGGCCCCGCCGAGGCCTTCCCGCCCGGGGGTGGTAGCCACAGCCCCGCCGAGGCGGAGAGGGCCGGTGGCGAGGGTGCCATCGGGCTGCTTCAAGGGAGGTGGACTGAACTACGAAAAGCGAAACTGTGCCTCGAGGTTTACCTTTGCCCGGCGCTGGCTGCCTCGGTAGGGGCTTCCCTTCTTCCCTCAGCAGTTACCCTGACAGAAGCTGCTCCGTCAGGATTTACGGGGCCGTGACCGCGGGCCTCACCTCCGCCGCGGGCTTCCCCTCCGCCGCGGGCCATCCTCCAGCTGCCCAGAAGGAGCTGCGGCTCCTGGGGGGCGGCGGAGGCCTCCAAGCCGCCGGCCCAGCCAGCCTCGCACCCCGGCCCGCCCTGCCGCCCCCGGGCTTCCAGGTCTGCCTCCAGCGCAAGCCGGCATCCCCGGCACCTGCCTGCGGCGAAAGCCGCTCAGAAGCTCCCTCAGCCAGCCGCCGGGGCTGGAGCAGGCGCTTCTGCAACCGAGCCCCCCTGGCTGACACGGCGCTGCGGTGCGGGAGAGCCGATGCCGGCCTCCCCGGGCGCAGGGAGACTTGCCTCCCAGCCCCGGTTCCCCAAACGCGCTGACTCGGTGCAGCACAGGAGCCCGGGCATCGGCTCTCCCGTGTCCCCAGGAGGAGCCCTAGGCCTGCCCGCCCGAGAAACGTCTGCCCCAAAAGGACTTTCAGCTGGACTGCGGGACCCTCGGCAACGTTAACTTGGGTCAGCGACAGACAGAGGCCTTGGAGGGAGGTGTCTTAACTGCCCGAGCCACCCTAAGTTAGCAGATCGTGAGCGCTGTGCTCTTTTTCTCTGCTCTAATGGAATCGGTGACGTAAAATGATGTATTTTTTTGACCTTCCCGTTGTACGCACGCCGAGTTCAGCCTCAGCGCAGGAAATCCAGCGGCAGGAGCTGGAAGGGACGTGGTGGAACCCCCGTTACCATCTTTTGGCAACTCCAAATCCAGCCGGCTGCGGAGCGCGGTTAGAGAGATTGCCTAGCGAGGTTTGCGAGCGGGGTTTGGAGAGGCCACCCTGGCTGCTAACACTGTTACCAAAGCAGAGGTCCTTCAGATACATTAAAAACCCCACCCAGTGGATGTAAGGGTAGAGAGAGTTGCTCTTTGCCCCATCAAGACTTTCTCCCACCAGAAGACTCCTCCTCCGTTGTAACCACCAAGAGATCCAGGGCTTATTTTCTTGTATCGACCCACTATTTAAGCCTGAAGCTGTAACAAGCTGCTGCAGCTGTTTCTCCTTCTCCTTTCCCAGCTAAATGTCTGAGAATGACTTTCCTGCCTTACCTTCCACAGTATATTTCAAATCTGAGAAACGCCAGGGCCACAGGGGGGGCCAGATTTCCCGTGTGATTTAGGTAAGACAAAGTTCTGCTAGAGACAGAGCGATGCTTATCCAGGTACACTTTGCTCCCTTCACGTCAAATTATTTTCTGGTGTTACAGCTACGGTTCAGCATGAACGTTCACGGTATTTCTTTCCAATTTGTTCATTCTCTCCCATTCCCATTTCTGTATAAGGACTTCACAAGCATGTTTGTCTGCTGGCAAGGGGAAGCGTGGCTATGGCTACTACTGACGGACCAGCAGAAATGTTGCTTGTCCGGGTGAAACAGTTTTGGCGCAGAGCCTGAGAAGGGCTGCGCCTGATCCGCTCCCGCTGCTTCCAGCCGTAGCTTGGGAGCGAACCAAAGGCGAGGCGCAGCCACGGGAGAGGCGAAATAGGTTCAAATTCAGCACTTCTGCTTCATGGGGAAAACTCAGCATTTTGTGATGGGAGTGCATTCCAAATCCAAATGAGTATTTCGAAAGTTTCCAATTAAATACCTTTTTTTCCTTGCTTCAAATGCCATGTTGGTGTGTTGTAGGACCACGGCGTATTCTGCAGTTATGTTAAATATGTTATATTACCGTGTAGCTAAACGCCTTTTATTGTATTTTCTAAATTACTAAACGTAGAGCTGCTTCTTAATACTGGAATACCAGAACACACCAGTGCCTCTCCTGTATGCTGCAAGAAAGATTTTGCAGCATACACTGAAAAAGAAAACAGGACAAACATTTTCAATTTCAGCTCTCCTTCCAAATTTGCTGATCAAAGTAGTTTAGCTTCCAAAAATGTCGCCTCAATCAAAATGTCATTTTGAATTACAATTTTGGTGAACGTTTTCACTAACAGACATAAAACAATCAACAAGTTCAAATGCCATCTCTTACCCCCCCTTTAAAATTGTCCTCTCTCTAGATTTTCCCATCCACACTCATAAATCCAAATATTTTAAAATAAATGTTTTTTTAAAAAAACACAACATTTTCGGAGGCAAGTTGCAAAAATGAAGCTTAAGTGAGTTCAGTATTTCATTCTCCCAGCTACCACCAAGAAGCATCCACTTTTCCTAGTAGTAATTACTTTTAAAATATATCTAAAATATGTATCAGAAGGGCTCTGTTCTAGTGCGTGTGTGTACACAAGTCTTAGAGTGTAATATTAAGGTTTTCTTTTTTTTAAAGACTTAGAGGTGCTGAGATCCCAGCGTAATTCCATTTCATACCCACCCATATTTAAGGAACTACTTCTAAACCCTCCCATTGTAGATGACGAGAAAGGTGTCCAATTTGAAAGGGTCTCCGTTAGCTCGGCCGTTCTCGCTCTAAGAAAAGAGAAAGGAAAACGAGGGTGAAGGATGAGAGCCCCAGGAGACCTGGCCCCATTCCCCTCGCTAGCAGCCAGGTGAGAAGCGCGCTGCTGCAGCCAGCGCGGGCGAGCGGCGCGGGAGCCGAGCAGGGGAAGGGCTGGCTTTGCTGGAGCTGGAGAAGCGGGGAGTATTTATGCAATAAATGACAGCGCGAACGGTTGCACTCAAGGGGGATTGCAGACTTAAAACGCAGGGGTTTAGAGCAGGGCAAAGGATGGGACTAAAGACACACGTATGCAGCTGGGATGTAGCCAAGCTATTCCGGAATATAAAAAGTGAGAGGGAGATTAGATCCAGCGAGACCGTGACCCACTTTGCTATTTCACCAGTGGAAAACTTTGATAGGGGTTTGCTTTAGCAAGACGCAAGTTGCTTGGCTGCAGGATTCACTGTGTGAAACCCTGTGGCCCACTCGGTATAGGGAATAATTCGTTCAGGTCTTGAGTATTTTATTTCATATACAAGAAACTAAAATCTTTAAGCCAGAAATGCTCGGAACCTATGAAAAATAAGTCACGCCCTAAATGGCTTACACAGCAGAACCCACATTGAGAAATATTAAAACTCCATGAAACGTTTTTAAATGGGTGTGTGTGAGGCAGAGGGAAGCGTAAGGTGGAAAGACAACGCCATGCTATAGAGATCAGGAGGTGACTTCCTAATCCTCTGCGTTGAGTCAGTAATCCGGCGGCTGCCACTTCAGACACGCTCACCGAAAGCATTGACTTTCTTCTCTGGGAACTGCCTAAACAAGAAGCAACTTCTTTTAAATGTATGCGTTTCTGTCCTCCTCGACCTGAATGTCCTTGGTGACGACAGCTAAGACAAGGAGTATCATGCTCGGTTAATACTCATTTCAGTAATGGACTAATAACGACAGCTACACATCAGAGCTTAATTTATTGTGTCCTATTTTCTTATTTTGAAGGCAAATGACTCACTAGCTTTAACAGAAGCAAGCGGCACCTCAGGGTTATAGTACGACTCATTTACTACCTTAGTTTTGGAAATCTGTTTCTTTCCAATGAAGATAAAGATCTTGTTATTCAAGGGGAGAAGGCATGCAGGAGTTAAATTTATTTGAATGATCTTTATCAAAGAGCAATAAAATACAAATGGTAACAAAACACACAGAACATTGAATGCAAAAAGACAGATCCTGATTTCCTTATTCAGGAAAAATCCCTTTCTTATTTCAGAGAGGGTCTGAAGCATAAGATGCTGAGCTGACATTCATACAGAGAAGCTCCACTGGGAAAGGTTTTATTCCAGAGGCAATTTACAATCTGGGCTTTCCTTTCCTTATCTGTACATTTGGAATTTTCCTATATCAGAAGTCTTGAGCGCTCATTTAATTACTCAAACTAGTGCAAAGCAGCCAAACTCAAGTCCCAGTTACTTAAAACAGAATTCAAAGTAAAATTAATGTGTAATGCTCCCGATCCAAAAATTAATCAGCATAGACATCATTAATCTTCTTGTGCCTTCTCTCCTAACTATTCCACGTTATTCACCAGAACTTGGAAAAATCCAAATGATGGAAATTATTTTTTTGGGACTACAGATCTTCTCAAAAATCATGTATTAATAGGTCCTTTCTTCTTGAAGTAAGAGACTACAAGTGTGCCTCTGCATAACTGTTAAGAGTATCACATATGGAAAGCAGCAGCTCCTCGGGTATTCAGGTCACAAACTAGGTAAGACACTGGTTAAAACCAACTCCTTTCTTGAGGAAGTTTAAGAAATAGGCAACCGGTTTAGCCTACCACGCGCTGATAGCTGTACATGCTTTTAATACAAAGCATTACTTCTAAATAAATAGGCAGTCACCTTATTTTTCTGAATGCTCTTAAAGGGCAGCGTTAAGTTCAACGTACTTCATTCTGTCTGGTTTTGAGATTACAAAGACACAGACAACATACCTAAAGAGACGCCAATACCTTTCTTTGTAAGCTTTGAGGAAAAAAAATATCCAATAATGGCCAAATCTTCACATCCTGTAACTTCTGGCTTTTAGAATTCAACGTCTGCCATTACTTCAGGTTCCTCCTCAACCTACAGAGGGATCAGAGGAGACAGATGAGGTCTTCATGTCAGAACCACACCAAAGCCCCCGGCGCTCCTGTCTTCATTAACGCTTCTCAAGACCACACAATATTTCTACAAAATTTATAAGCAGCATTATCAAAAGCTGCAGACGAAAAAAAAGGTCTTTACCTATTGCGAGGATATCGACTGATGCAATGAAAGCCCTTTTTTTTAACCAATGCCAAGCCTGAGGGGAGACTAATCCGAATTGACATAATCTGACGATCTGGAGTACTATACATTCCCTTGTTACAAAATTGACACAAAAATGGTGACAGTTCACAATTTTGGCCAGAGAAATTTGTATCAACCACTGATAATTTTCAAGTTCCACAAGAAACAAAAACCTTAGTAATAATCAAAGCAATTTCTCATATAAATGAAATCAGATAAGACGCAGTCTTTTATTCCAAAACATTTTACTACAAACTATGTGTAACTGATTATACCCAACTTTACTGGACGTGTAATTAGTGATTACTATGACAGTCTAATATATTTACTCTCAAAGAAAGGAAGAGCGTATTGCTCCAATTCTCTTTTTGAATTAAAGTATTAGTCTATTACATGGATCATTTCACAGCTGGCTCTGATTTATCTTGGTTTTGATGCAGCAATTAATTCTGCTCAGAATTAAGAGAACAGAAAGATGTAGCCAGTCATTCCTGTAGTCTCTGGTTACAGTGTTACTTGATTGAAGAGGTAAAGTTCAAATACATATTTTTTTAGCAGTGAACTCCTAGAATCCTTCAAGGCCACGTGACTTAAAGTCAAAACTCACTGGTTTTTTTTTTTTTTTTCTGGCAAAGTAAAATCTATTTGTTACAGTCACAATATATAACATTTATCATTTAGTGACTGGGAATAAGCAGGTTCACATATTAATTGATTCCCCTCAGAGCTCTGTTAGTCAGGACACCTACTTTGTACAGTACACAAAGATAACAAATCATAAGGAAAACCTGGAAGAGACTTTCCAGATCCACTTATTTTTATCAGTTACGCTCTGAATTACAATGGCATACTTTCCCATACTAACAGGTCATGTGTCTTAATCCTCATCCTGAAAAATCAATGGGCACATCTTGAACACCGACTCAGTTTTTTGGCTATTTTTTCCCCTTCTTCCCCAACCTCAGAACTTTTTGATTCTATCACAGGCAGTTCCGTGCACTGCTTTATACCTGCATATATAAAGAAATAATATGGCGTTAACTTACACCTTGCACTATTTTTAATGTGACATGTAAGAAAAATGGGATTTTTTCCTTGGTCACTGATTTAAATTTCACATGTGTACACAGTGATTACAAAGCTTATGTATCTATACATATGTTCTGATTAGGGTCAGAGCAGTGCCAAGGGGAGGTGTTCAGGCACTGATGCCTGACTTTGTTCCCCTTTTGGTACTTCTGACACGCCAAAAAGCTGCAACAGTACTGCAGATTGCTCTGAAAGCATCTGGATCTGGACTGGCGAGGCCTGGTCTCACGCCTCCTAGGTCCTAGGAACAGTTTTTAGGGGGGAGAAATACCACCAACAGTAGATGGTGATGGAGTTAGGAACCACTAGGGCACATCTGACATATCCAAGTCTTTGCAACTGGATGGGATGCACCCCAGGCGCCGGAAGGGAATTTGAGGAGGTATAGCTGTTACTATACGACTAGGGGTTGTAACGCTGTCCTCCAAAACGTAGTGTCTCATCTTGCTAGATGAGGGCACAACGATTGCGTTTTCACCTCAAGTTTGTTAAAGCAACTGCTTTCAATGTTTCAGATATGGGAGGATGCCTACAGAATGCGTGGTAGGATGCAGGAAGGCAAACAGTGAAACAGTGTTTATATCATTGCAGTAAATTAGTTTTATTGGAACTGACTTCAACTGAATAGCTTCCAGAGTTATACTGAGGTATTACAGAATTTATTTATGTATCCCTATTCAAGCAGCAGTCTTTATTTTAATCTCAAATTACTTTCTAAATCTCTCATGCTGGTATCTGTTTTAAAAACCTGAAAACACAGCATTATGTCTTTACTTTGTTAATTTGATTCATGCTTTGTGTATATAAAAGTGTTTTTTATAATTTTGTAAATTAGTTACACAATAAAAAATGTTCAGTGCTAACGCAGCAGACTAAAAATGTTACAAAGTTTTGAGTTTTCATCTCAACAGTAGTCTGTAAAAGTACTGACAACAAAGATCTAAGGATAGGAAAAAAGTAAACAATGCATACTGGATGTCTGTTTCGTTTATCTAATGACCATTACAATGAACACCGAACACCTGAAAAACAGATATGCAAAGATCTGAGTTTGCTTTTTGTTTATTTTACCATCCTAAAGTAGTACTTCATTGCTGATACAATTTTGATGGAGCCATTTACAAGATGCAACTCACTCTAAAGTCACTGAATAGCCCTTTCTAGATATGCATTCTGTTTAAAATGTTATTGACCTACGGTTGGACTTGATGATCTTAAGGGTCTTTTCCAACCTAAATGATTCTAAGTATTAATGTAGACGGTTTCAAGCAGTCTGGGTTTCAACGTTCTTGAAAGTGTATTACAGCCTGCAGACCCAGATGTGCCCCGGCAATTTTTTGACCTACTAGTGGCTGACAAGTTGCACGTGCTATTTGGTCTTCTAAAGGTCTGGGAAATAGCAGCAGCAAATGTGCCGCGGCCAGCTTGCCCATCAGCAGGCACATACCTCCTGACAAGAACGTGCCGATATGATAGCTGGTCATCCAGCCATGCAGGAGTACGTGTGGTCCGGCTGGCAATCTGCTCATCAGGAGATGGGCGCGTGCTCTCAGTGATGTGAAAAAGCGTTTATTCTTTTCAAGGGCACAGGGGGTCTATTAGTGCATGTGTTCTGCTACTGTATGTTAGATCCTTTCTCTTTCCCAGTTCTGGGCACAGCCAGCAGCACAGAGAACTGAAGTGGGGAGGCATGGACACAGGAAAGAAAGGATAATTTCCAAATCAGTAGTCTCCAGGTAAATAGTAGAACTCATGGCCAAAAAGGGATGCCTTTTATCACTGTCTTTGGGATGCTGAATGCTGTGGCAGTGTTAAGTACTACAGGTTTGGCATATATTAAAACTACTCTTTTTTTTTTTTTTTTTTTTTTAATTACCACTACTGAAATTTAAGTTTAGAGAGAAGATAATGCTGTTTGTACAGAATCTTGCACGTTTGTAATGAGAGTTATATTTTTCCTTCTAAACAGATTATGAATTACCATGGGGAGAATCATTCAGCACCACATTCAACTGAATTAATTCAGCAAGACTATAAACATGGATACAGAAAATGTAGATACACAATACCGTAATGTTAATAATGATCTTACAAACGCACTCATGCTCACCTTTGCAGGTAGTGCATGTCCTCCAGAAAAAAGGGAACCAACGACTAAATCGGTGAATTGCCCGCTGAAACCCTTACATGGGCCACAGTAACCAGAAACTCTTTACCCCTGATCTCCATTCAAATAGCTCTGCTTCAGCAACACTATTTAATTTCAGAACTTCACTTCATCTCTTCATCCTTACACTTTATCTAGCATTACAGTGACTCCTCTCATATCCCATATCATGGCTGAATAATTCAACAGCAAGTAAATTCCTTACATTTCTCTTCCATAGCCTTCATCACCTATTGCTGATGGATACTTTCTAGACCTCACTGAGGAGATGTTTGCATTTTTCCTTCCACACCACCACCAAGAAAACGCAGTGAGACGGGCTATAGCTGCTGGAAAAGGCACTCCAGGTCTGTTCAAAACATGCCCCCAGCTCTGCCAAAGTGCTCCAGCTGGTATCTCC